>NW_026889796.1:9715000-10052500 GCF_033153115.1 Saccostrea echinata
AATAAAATCGAACGAGCCATCTCCGAGAAATCTTCTCCACAAATTTTGTAAAGAAAAAAAAGAATAATAGATGCGATCTCGTTGCGAGCAACGAGTGGGTCTTCCGTCCAATTTTCGATAAGATGAGATAAGAATTTGACTGAGATTTTCGTTAAAAAATAGTTATATAAATAAATTGTTAAGACAAACAATTTCCCTTCAGTAATGTGTAACAAAATATTGATCAATAAAAAGTTATAGATTAAACACTTCCGGCCCATCTTGGCCCCTTACATGAATGATCAGCCCCTTTTTCTTGATATCATCTTAAAGTTCTCATGATTTTGAACACTTTTTGTTCAACAACTATTCAGAAATTCTTTTTCGTTTCCGAGATATATGCAAAAGAAATATTAAGGGGCGGCCCTTTAAGTCCTAAACGGGGACGTCTAGCAAAAATTGAATGATTGCATATTATTAAGAATATTATTTTGAACGTCTTTTGTTAAAATATTGGTTATCAAAATATTCTTCCTGTTCAAGATTTATTGCGCCAAAGATTATACAATCTGACCCCTAATTATCCCTTATTGCATAAGATATGACGTAAACACCATGTTATATAGCTAAAGAGTGTGAAGATGAACTATTTCGCTTCAGTAATATATTACAAAATATTGATCATTAAATAGTTATTGATTTAAGACTTTCGGCCCCTCTCGGCCCCTATTTTGAGGGGCCAGCCCCTTTTTCTTCATACCACTTTAAAGCTCTTATGGTTATGAACACTTTTTGTTCAAAAAACTATTCAGAAATTCTTTTTCGTTTCCGAGATATATGCAAAAGATATATTTAGGGGCCAGCCCTTCACCTCCTAAATGGGGACGTTTAGCAAAAATCGAAAGGTTACTTACTGTTTAGAACATTATTTTGAACATCTTTTATTCTATATTGCTTATCAAAACATTTCCCACTTTCGAGATATAAAGTGCCAAAGATTTGGATTTCTGGACCCTTAGGGCCCCTAATAATGTAACATGTGATGTGAATATCATAATATATAGTTGTAAATTGTTAAGATAAACATTTTTGCTTCAGTAATGAATTGCAAAATATTGATTGTTAAAAAGTTATTGATTAAACAATTTTGGCCCCGCTCGGCCCCTATTTTGAGGGGCTAGCCCCTTTTTCTTCATACCACTTTAAAGTTCCTATGATTTTGAACACTTTTTGTTCAACAACTATTCAGAAATTCTTTTTCGTTTCCGAGCTATATGCAAAAGATATAATTAGGGGCCAGCCCTTCAACTTCTTAATGGGGACGTCTAGCAAAAATCGAAAGTTTAGATATTGTTTAGAACATTATTTTGAACATCTTTTATTCAGTATTGCTTATCAAAATATTTCCCACTTTCGAGATATAGAATGCCAATGATCTGGCATTCTGGCCCCTTATGACCCCTTATTATATAACATATGACATAAATTTTATAATATATAGTTGTAAATTGTTCAGATAAACATTTTTGCTTTAGAAATGAATTGCAAAATATTGATCATGAAAAAGATATTGATTATACACTTTTGGCCCCTCTCGGCCCCTATTTTGAGGGGCCAGTCCCTTTTTCTTCATACCATTTTAAAGCCCTTATGATTTTTAACACTTTTTGTTCAACAACTATTCAGAAATTCTTTTTCGTTTCCGAGCTATATGCAAAAGATATATTTAGGGGCCAGCCCTTCAACTCCTTAATGGGGACGTTTAGCAAAAATCGAAAGTTTAGATATTGTTTAGAACATTATTTTGAACATCTTTTATTCAATATTGCTTATCAAAATATTTTCCACTTTTGAGATATAGAGTGCCAAAGATTTGGCATTCTGGCCCTTTATGGCCCCTAATTATGTAACATATGATGTATATATCATAATATATGGTTGTAAATTGTTAAGATAAACATTTTTGCTTCAGTAATGTATACCAAAATATTGATCGTTAGAGAGTTATTGATTTTATACTTTTGGCCCCTCTCGGCCCCTAATATGACAAGTCAGCCCTTTTTTCTTGATATCATACTAAAGATCTTGTCATTCTGCACAAATATTGTTCAGTATGTTTTTACAAAATAATTATACTTTAAAAGATATGATACAAAATGTCTCAAAAATTAACTCATGATTCGTGTCCTAAATTTCGACCCCTACCGAGCTTCCATACTAGGCATTTCCGGAAAATATCCAAACCCAGGTGCAAAATGGCAACATGTCCTCTATCATCACTGAAAATTTCAGCGCTCTAGCTTAAGCCGTTTTTGAGTTCCATCGCAGACAAGGAGGTCCTCTAAATTTTGATAAAAGGGCGATAACTCCGGACCGGAAGTGAATTTCTAAAAATTGTTTAGCCGGAATTAACTTCAGATAACCTAGCAACAATCCTGAAAATCTGACGCAAATCCATCGATCCATCTCCGAGAAATCGTCTGCACAAAATTTGTGCAGAAAAAAAGAATAATAATAATAATAATAATAAGCTTGAAAAAGAAACATAAGAATAATAGAAGGGTCTTCCGCTGAAGACGGAAGACCCTAATAAGAAACCTAAGAATAATAGAAGGGTCTTCCGCTGAAGACGGAAGACCCTAATAAAGGTAAAAAAGAAACCGAAGAATAATAGAAGGGTCTTCCGCTGAAGACGGAAGACCCTAATAATAAAGGTAAAAAAGAAACCGAAGAATAATAGAAGGGTCTTCCGCTGAAGACGGAAGACCCTAATAAAAGTAAAAAAGAAACCGAAGAATAATAGAAGGGTCTTCCGCTGAAGACGAAAGACCTTAATAAAACATAAGAGACATCATTTCTCCTAGACAAATTACTAATCGTTAAACATTTTTTGATGTTTCCGTAAAAGTCTATTTAAAAAAAAAATTTCTCTTCAAGCAGGGATCGAACTCAAAACCCTTGGGTTGAAAGGCAGGTGCGCTAACCATTAGGCCACGCATTCCGACAACAGTAGTAAGTTAAAATGTTTAGGACTATAGAATAGATGCAAGCGTATTTTTAGAATCGGTAGGGGAAGAAAGAAGTTCCGTAAAAGCAAATAGTTCCTGAACTTGCAAGCAGTATATAAAATAAGAAGGGACGGGCTGCGTGAGAAAACGTTAACACTGTTCCCTAATGAAAATGTATTAGTGGACTGTGGCCCGATTCATCGATATTGTGAGCATGCTGATTTTTTTGTAAATACATGTAGCTTCGTTGAAAGCTTTAAAGATCGGGTTCGGATTTTAGCATTTCTGACTGAATATCCTGAAATAAATATGAAACATTTAAATAAGCATTTCTTTGGGTTATATTAAATATATGTAGCACAAATTAAACTCCCAACATGCATTTTTAGAAGGGAAACACGACAATGAAAGCGAGAATTGTTTTTAATATATCGAAAATCGCTATGTCTGGAAACTGATTAATTCCAAATAAAAATCAAATAAATTCCACATGTAAAAGAAAGAGAGAATGCTCGTTATTTAAATGTCATATCATATCAGGAGAATCGAATGCTATTAACGACATCTGAAGAAATAGCCAATAAAAGGTTAAGATCATTTCTTCCTTCACCTGCACTTTAATTTCAAACACAACAGAACTTGTAGTTTTTGCCGTGAAACTTCATGACTTCTATATACTTATAAGACTCACCGTAAAACTTTCCAGAAAGTTTCTCTGAGGTCTATACTACATTTGTACCAAATTTGGTGTCGATCCGAGGTCTGGTTTGAATTTTACAGAAATATTCTACGTTGTTGTTGATGTGATTTTTTTTAAGAAAGGGGGGGGGGTGAGTTATTTTTTTTTATGTTTCTTTTTAACTAACAGTTGTAACTACTTCCACATCCTTAAGCTTGATTGTGACCTTTGGGTCAAAGGTCAAGGTCATTTAAAAAAAAAAATCTTTACGTTCTATGTTTTAACCTGCTACTGTAGCTGGATGCATGTCCTTAGTTTCAAATTTAACCCAAAGTCATGTTTGCCGATAATTTTCATTATTCTTTTTTTTTTTTTGGAGAGAGGGAGAGAAGGACAATAAAACTTAAGAAAGTTCCAGTAGGTTCTTAGCTACAACTCCCTGAAATCTTATATCTATCTGAAGTGTGATTTGAAACTAAGAGAAAGATTTCACATTGCTCTCGGGATGATTTTTTTCTTTGAAGTTTTTCCGGAAAAAAAATGTAATTTCTACATTTTTCAGAGAAAGACCATAAAACTCTACAGGGAGTTACTTTGGAGTCTCAGCTACAGTTCTCTAAAGTTTCGTGTCGATCCGATGTGTGAATTCAATTCTAGAGAAATATTGCATGTTGCAACTGCTGTCATTTTTTTCCACGAAAAAAGGGGGGGGGGGGGTATATAATAATCCTTAGCCTGTTACACACTGGGAGTTGTAATCAACTCTCCACTTCCTCAGTAAACATTCTGACCTTAATGTCAAGGTCCTATATCAAGGTCAAAGTTCAAGGTCAAAGGTCAAGGTCATACAGATAGGTGGAAAGATCCAATAAACAGAGGCATTTCAAGAGATTTCTGCTCAGAAAGGTTAAAGAAATTAATAATTACTAGACGAGCTTGCGTAAAAGATTTAGCATTCTGGCCCCTTATGGCCCCTAATTACGAAATTTTTTATAAAATTTTAAGAGATATAGATGCAGATTGTGAAGATGAACATTTTTTGCTTCAATAATTAATATCAAAATATTTAACGTTAAGGAGTTATAGATGAAAGACTTTTGGCCCCTCTGAGCCCCTCATTTGAGGGGTCAGCCCCTTTTTCTTGATATCACATGAAAGGTCTTGTAATTTTGAAGACTTTCTGTTCAACAACTATTCAGAAGTTTCGTTTCCTTTTCGAGATATGTAGACTTGAAATATTTAGGGGCCGTCCCTTTAAGTCCTTATAGGGGCTGTTTAGGAAAAATTCAAAGGATGCACATTGTTCAAATCATCATTCTAAACAACTTTTGTTCAATATTGCTTTTCAAAATGTTTCCCCTTTTCGAGATATAGAGCTTCAAAGATTAAGCATTCTGGCCCCTTATGGCCCCTAATTACGTAATATTTGAAGAGAATTTTAAGATATATAGTTGCAGATTGTGAAGATGAACATTTTTGCCTCAATAATTAATATCAAAATATTTAACGTTAAGGAGTTATAGATGAAAGACTTTTGGCCCCTCTGAGCCCCTCATTTGAGGGGTCAGCCCCTTTTTCTTGATATCACATGAAAGGTCTTGTAATTTTGAAGACTTTCTGTTCAACAACTATTCAGAAGTTTCGTTTCCTTTTCGAGATATGTAGACTTGAAATATTTAGGGGCCGTCCCTTTAAGTCCTTATAGGGGCTGTTTAGGAAAAATTCAAAGGATGCACATTGTTCAGATCATCATTCTAAACAACTTTTGTTCAATATTGCTTTTCAAAATGTTTCCCCTTTTCGAGATATAAAGCGTCAAAGATTAAGCATTCTGGCCCCTTGTGGCCCTTATTTATGTAACATATGACGTAAAAATCATAATATATAGTTGTAGTTTGTTAAGATAAATAATTTTTCTTCAGTAATGTATACAAAAATATTGCTTGTTTAAGAGTTATCGATTAAAGACTTTCGGCCCCTATCGGCCCCTACTGTGATGAGTCAGCGCTTTTTTGTTGATATCATATTACAGATCTTTTTATTCTGCACAAATATTGTTCAATATGTTTTAACAAAATAATTATACTTTAAAAGATATGATACAAAATGTCTCAAAAATTCACTCATGATTCGTGTCCTAAATTTCGACCCCTACCGAGCTTCCATACTAGGCACTTCCGGAAAATATCTAAACCCAGGTGCAATATGGCAACATGTCCTCTGTCATCACTGAAAATTTCAGTGCTCTAGCTTAAGCCGTTTTTGAGTTCCATCGCAGACAAGGAGGTCCTCTGAATTTTAATGAAAGGGCGATAACTTCCAACCGGAAGTGATTTTCAAAAAACGATATTGCCGGAATTAACTTCAGATGTCAACTCATCTACCATGAAAATTTGAATAAAGTCGAACGAGCCATCTCCGAGAAATCTTCTGCACAAATTTTGTAAAGAAAAAAAAGAATAATAACTAGATGAGATCTCGTTGCGAGCAACGAGTGGGTCTTCCGTCCGATTTTTGGTAAGATGAGAAAAGAATTTGATTGAGATTTTCATTCAAATATAATGATATAAATAATTTCTTACGAAAAACAATTTCCCCTCAGTAATGTGTAACAAAATATTGATCAAAAAGAGTTATAGATTAAAGACTTTCAGCCCCTCTCGATCCATATTTTGAGGGGCCAGCCCCTTTTTCTTGATATCACCTTAAAGCTCTCATGATTTTGAACAATTTTCGTTCAACAACTGTTCAGAAATTCTTTTTCGTTTCGGAGTTATTTGCAAAAGAAATATTTAGGGTCGTCCCTTCAATTCCCTAACGGGGACGTTTAGCAAAAATTGAAAGGTTGCACATTGTTAAGAACGTTATTTTAAACATCTTTTCAATATTGCTTATCAAAATATTTCCCACTTTCGAGATATAAAGAATCAAAGATTTAGCATTCTGGCCCCTTATGCCCCTAATTACGAAACATATGAAGTAAATATCATAATATATAGATGTGAATTATGAAGATAAACATTTTTGCTTCAGTATTGTATTACAAAATATTGATCGTTGAAGAGTTATAGATTAAAGACTTTCGGCCCCTTTCGGTCCATAGTTTGAGGGGCCAGCCCCTTTTCCTTGATATCACCTTAAAGCTCTCATGATTTTAAACACTTTTTGTTCAACAACTATTCAGAAATTCTTTTCCATTTCCGAGATACTGCAAAAGAAATATTTAGTGGCCAGCCCTTCAACTCCTTAAGGGAGACGTTTTTGAAAAAATGAAAGGTTGCATCTTGTATAAAACATTATTTTGGACAACTTTTGTTCAATATTGGTTATCAAAATATTTCCCACTTTTGAGATATAAAGCGTCAAAGATTTAGCATTCTGGCCCCTTATGGCCCCTAATTATGTAACATATGATGTAAATATCAAAATATATAGTTATAAATTGTTGAGATAAACATTTTTGCTTCAGTAATGCATTACAAAATATTGATCATTAAAGAATTATTGTTCAAAGACTTTCGGCCCCTCTCAGCCCCTATTTTGAGGGTCCAGCCCCTTTTTCTTCATATCACTTTAAAGCTCTCATGATTTTGAACAATTTTTGTTCACCAACTAGTCAGAAATTCTTTTTCGTTTTTGAGATATTTGCAAAAGAAGTATTTAGGGGCCGGCCCTTCAACTCCTTAATGGGGATGTTTAGCAAAAAATGAAAGGTTGCATCTTGTATAAAACATTATTTTGGACAACTTTTGTTCAATATTGCTTATCAAAATATTTCCCACTTTTGAGATATAAAGCGTCAAAGATTTAGCATTCTGGCCCCTTATGGCCCCTAATTATGTAACATATGATGTAAATATCAAAATATATAGTTATAAATTGTTGAGATAAACATTTTTGCTTCAGTAATGCATTACAAAATATTGATCGTTAAAGAGTTATTGTTCAAAGACTTTCGGCCCCTCTCAGCCCCTATTTTGAGGGTCCAGCTCCTTTTTCTTCATATCACTTTAAGGCTCTCATGATTTTGAACAATTTTTGTTCACCAACTAGTCAGAAATTCTTTTTCGTTTCTGAGATATTTGCAAAAGAAGTGTTTAGGGGCCGGCCCTTCAACTCCTTAATGGGGACTTCTAGCAAAAAATGAAAGGTTGCATATTGTTTAGAACATTATTTTGAACATCTTTTGTTCAGTATTTCTTATCAAAATATTTCCCACTTTTGAGATATAAAGCGTCAAAGATTTAGCATTCTGGCCCCTTATGGCCCCTAATTATGTAACATATGATGTGAATATCATAATATATAGTTGTAAATTAATTGCTGGGATAAACATTTTTGCTTCAGTAATGGATTACAAAATATTGATTGTTAAAGAGTTATTAATTAAAGACCTTCGGCCCCTCTTGGCCCCTAATGTGATGAGTCAGCCCTTTTTCCTTGATATCATATAAAAGATCTTGTAATTCTACACAATTTCTGTTCAATATGTTTTAACAAAATACTCAGAGTTAAAAAGATATCGTAAGAAATGTCTCTAAAATTCACTCATGATTTGTTTCCTAAATTTCGACCCCTACCGAGCTTCCATACTAGGCACTTCCGGAAAATTTGAAAACCCAGGTGATCAATGGCAACATGTCCTCTATCATCGCTGAAAATTTCAGCACTCTAGCTTTAATCGTTTTTGAGTTCCATTGCAGACAAGGAGGTCCTCTGAATTTTGATTAAAGGGCGATAACTTCCTACCGGAAGTGAATTTCAAAAAAATGAGAAAAACGTATAAGGTTCAGACAAAGATACATCTTCCCTGAAATTTTCAAGTAAATCGATCGAGCCAACTCCGAGAAATCTTCTGCACAAAAATTGTAAAGAAAAAAAAAGAATAATAATAATAACTAGATGCGATCTCGTTGCGAGCAACGAGTGAGTCTTCCGTCCGATTTTTGATAAGATGAGATACGAACTTGACTGAGATTTTCGTTCATAAATATATAAATAGTGAAAACGTACAATTTGCTTCAGTTATGTTTAACAAAATTTTGATCATTATGGCACCAAAAACGCAATATTTGATGAAGATTTTAAAATATTTATAGTAACAGATCGTGAAAATGAACATTACTGTAAAAGGGTTATAGATGAAAGACTTTAAGCCCCTTTGAGCCGCTAATTCGAGGAGTCTTGATATCACATGAAAGGTTTTGTAATTCTGAAGAATTTTCGTTCAACAACTATTCAGTTTTCGAGATATGCAGACTTGAAATATTTAGGGGCCGTCCCTTTTAGTCCTTATGGGGGCTGTATAGGAAAAGTTCAAAGGATGCACATTGTTCAGATCATCATTCTAAACAACTTTTGTTCAATATTGCTTTTCAAAATTTTCCATTTTTCGAGATATAAAGCTTCAAAGATTAGGCATTCTGGCCCCTTATGGTCCCTAATGACGTAATATTTGAAGAAAATTTTAAGATATATAGTTGCAGATTGTGAAGATGAACATTTTTGCTTCAATATTTAATATCAAAATATTTAACGTTAAGGAGTTATAGATGACAGACTTTTGGCCCCTCTGAGCCCCTCATTTGAGGGGTCAGCCCTTTTTTCTTGATATCATTTGAAAGGTCTTGTAATTCTGAAGACTTTCTGTTCAACAACTATTCAGAAGTTTCGTTTCGTTTTCGAGATATGTAGACTTGAAATATTTGGGGCCGTCCCTTTAAGTCCTTATAGGGGCTGTTTAGGAAAAATTCAAAGGATGCACATTGTTGAGAACATCATTCACATTGTTGAGAACATCATTCTAAACAACTTTTGTTCAATATTGCTTTTCAAAATGTTTCCCCTTTTCGAGATATAAAGCGTCAAAGATTAAGCATTCTGGCCCCTTATGGCCCCTAATGACGCAATATTAGGCATTCTGGCCCCTTATGGTCCCTAATGACGCAATATTTGAAGAAAATTTTAAGATATATAATTGCAGATTGTGAAGATGAACATTTTTGCTTCAATATTTAATATCAAAATATTTAACGTTAAGGAGTTATAGATGAAAGACTTTTGGCCCCTCCGAGCCCCTAATTTGAGGGGTCAGCCCTTTTTTCTTGATATCACTTGAAAGGTCTTGTAATTCTGAAAACTTTTTGTTCAACAACTATTCAGAAGTTTCGTTTCCTTTTCGAGATATGTAGACTTGAAATATTTAGGGGCCGTCCCTTTAAGTCCTTATAGGGGCTGTTTAGGAAAAATTCAAAGGATGCACATTGTTCAGATCATCATTCTAAACTACTTTTGTTCAATATTGCTTTTCAAAATGTTTCCCCTTTTCGAGATATAAAGCGTCAAAGATTAAGCATTCTGGCCCCTTATGGCCCCTAATTATGTAACATATGATGTGAATATCATAATATATAGTTGTAAATTGTTGAGATAAACATTTTTGCTTCAGAAATGCATTACAAAATATTAATCGTTAAAGAGTTATTGATTAAAGACTTTTGGCCCCTCTCAGCCCCTATTTAAAGGGGCCAGTCCCTTTTTCTTCATACCACTTCAAAGCTCTCATGATTTTGAACATTTTTTGTTCAACAACTATTTACAAATTTTTCTTCTTTTTTGAGATATTTAAATAAGAAATATTTAGGGGCTGACCCTTCAACTCCTTAATGGGGACGTTAAGCAAAAAATTAAAAGGTTGCATATTGTTCAGAACATTATTTTGAACATCATTTTTCAATATTGCTTATCAAAATATTTCCCACTTTTCAGATATAAAGCGTCAAAAATTTAGCATTCTGGCCCTTTATGGCCCCTAATTATGTAACATATGATATAAATATCATAATATATAGTTGTAAATTGTTGAGATAAACATTTTTGCTTCAGAAATGCATTACAAAATATTGATCGTTAAAGAGTTATTGTTCAAAGACTTTCGGCCCCTCTCAGCCCCTATTTTGAGGGCCCAGCCCCTTTTCCTTCATATCACCTTAAAGCTCTCATGATTTTGAACACTTTTTGTTCAACAACTAGTCAAAAATTCTTTTTCGTTTCTGAGATGTTTGCAAAAGAAGTATTTAGGGGCCGGCCCTTCAACTCCTTAATAGGGACGTTTAGCAATAAATGAAAGGTTGTATATTGTTTAGAACATTATGTTGAACATCTTTTGTTCAATATTGCTTATCAAAATATTTCCCACTTTTGAGATATAAAGCGTCAAAGATTTAGCATTCTGGCCCCTTATGGCCCCTAATTATGTAACATATGATGTGAATATCATAATATATAGTTGTAAATTGTTGAGTTTAACATTTTTGCTTCAGTAATGCATTACAAAATATTGATCGTTAAAAATTTATTGATTAAAGAATTTTGGCCCTTCTCGGGCCCTAATGTGATGAGTCAGCCCTTTTTCTTTGATATCATATAAAAGATCTTGTTATTCTACACAATTTCTGTTCAATATATTTTAACAAAATACTCATAGTTAAAAAGTTATCGTAAGAAATGTCTCTAAAATTCACTCATGATTCGTGTCCTAAATTTCGACCTCTACCGAGCTTCCATACTAGGCACTTCCGGAAAATATCTAAACCCAGGTGCACAATGGCAATATGTCCTCTATCATCGCTGAAAATTTCAGCGCTCTAGCTTAAACCGTTTTTGAGTTCCATCGCAGACAAGGAGGTCCTCTGAATTTTGATAAAAAGGCGATAACTTCCGACCGGAAGTTATTTTCTAAAAACGGAAGTGCCGGAATAAACTTCAGATAAAAAGGTGTTAATGCTGAAAATTTGAACCAAATCGATCGAACCATCTCCGAGAAATCTTCTGCACAAAATTTGTAAAGAAAAAAAAAAGGAAGAATAATAATAAGAAAAGTGAAAAAGAAACAATAGAATAATAGAAGGGTCTTCCGCTGAAGACGGAAGACCCTAATAAAAGTGAAAAAGAAACAATAGAATAATAGAAGGGTCTTCCGTTGGAGACGGAAGACCCTAATAATAACTAGATGCGATCTCGTTGCGAGCAACGAGTGGGTCTTCCGTCCGATTTTTGATAAGATGAGATACGAATTTGACTGAGATCTTCGTTTATAAATATATAAATAGTGAAAACGTACAATTTGCTTCAGTTATGTTTAACAAAATTTTGATCATTATGGCACCAAAAACGCAATATTTGATGAAGATTTTAAAATATTTATAGTTGCAGATCGTGAAGATGAACATTACTGCAAAAAGGTTATAGATGAAAGACTTTTAGCCCCTTTGAGCCCCTAATTCGAGGGGTCTTGATATCACATGAAAGGTCTTGTAATTCTGAAGACTTTTTGTTTAACAACTATTCAGCTTTCGAGATATGCAGACTTGAAATATTTAGGGGCCGTCCCTTTAAGTCCTTATAGGGGCTGTTTAGGAAAAATTCAAAGGATGCACATTGTTCAGATCATCATTCTAAACAACTTTTGTTCAATATTGCTTTTCAAAATGTTTCCCCTTTTCGAGATATAAAGCGTCAAAGATTAAGCATTCTGGCCCCTTATAACCCATAATTACGTAATATTTGAAGAAAATTTTAAGATATATAGTTGCAGATTGTGAAGATGAACATTTTTGCTTCAATAATTAATATCAAAATATTTAACGTTAAGGAGTAATAGATGACAGACTTCTGGCCCCTCTGAGCCCCTCATTTGAGGGGTCAGCCCCTTTTTCTTGATACCATTTGAAAGGTCTTAAAATTCTGAAGACTTTTTGTTCAACAATTATTCTGAAGTTTCTTTTCGTTTTCGAGATATGTAGATTTGAAATATTTAGGGGCCGCCCCTTTAAGTCCTTATAGGGGCTGTTTAGGAAAAATTCAAAGGATGCACATTGTTCAGATCATCATTCTAAACAACTTTTGTTCAATATTGCTTTTCAAAATGTTTCCCCTTTTCGAGATATAAAGCGTCAAAGATTAAGCATTCTGGCCCCTTATAACCCATAATTGCGTAATATTTGAAGAAAATTTTAAGATATATAGTTGCAGATTGTGAAGATGAACATTTTTGCTTCGATAATTAATATCAAAATATTTAACGTTAAGGAGTAATAGATGAAAGACTTCTGGCCCCTCTGAGCCCCTCATTTGAGGGGTCAGCCCCTTTTTCTTGATACCATTTGAAAGGTCTTAAAATTCTGAAGACTTTTTGTTCAACAATTATTCAGAAGTTTCGTTTCGTTTTCGAGATATGTAGATTTGAAATATTTAGGGGCCGTCCCTTTAAGTCCTTATAGGGGCTATTTAGGAAAAATTCAAAGGATGCACATTGTTCAGATCATCATTCTAAACAACTTTTGTTCAATATTGCTTTTCAAAATGTTTCCCCTTTTCGAGATATAAAGCGTCAAGAATTAAGCATTCTGGCCCCTTGTGGCCCTTATTTATGTAACATATGACGTAAAAATCAAAATATATAGTTGTAGTTTGTTAAGATAAATAATTTTGCTTCAGTAATGTATACAAAAATATTGCTTGTTTAAGAGTTATGGATTAAAGACTTTCGGCCCCTATCGGCCCCTACTGTGATGAGTCAGCGCTTTTTTGTTGATATCATATTACAGATCTTTTTATTCTGCACCAATATTGTTCAATATGTTTTAACAAAATAATTATACTTTAAAAGATATGATACAAAATGTCTCAAAAATTCACTCATGATTCGTGTCCTAAATTTCGACCCCTTCCGAGCTTCCATACTAGGCACTTCCGGAAAATATCTAAACCCAGGTGCAATTTGGCAACATGTCCTCTATCATCACTGAAAATTTCAGCGCTCTAGCTTAAGCCATTTTTGAGTTCCATCGCAGACAAGGAGGTCCTCTGAATTTTAATAAAAGGGCGATAACTTCCGACCGGAAGTGATTTTCAAAAAACAACATTGCCGGAATTAACTTCAGATGTCAACGCATCTACCATGAAAATTTGAATAAAATCGAACAAGCCATCTCCGAG
This sequence comes from Saccostrea echinata, assembly GCF_033153115.1. Taxonomy (NCBI): domain Eukaryota; kingdom Metazoa; phylum Mollusca; class Bivalvia; order Ostreida; family Ostreidae; genus Saccostrea; species Saccostrea echinata. Next base: position 9,728,666 of record NW_026889796.1, read on the forward strand.
AAATCGTCTGCACAAATTTTGTAAGAAGAAAAAAGAATAATAATAAAGGTAAAAAAGAAACCGAAGAATAATAGAAGGGTCTTCCGCTTAAGACGGAAGACCCTAATAATAAAGGTAAAAAAGAAACCGAAGAATAATAGAAGGGTCTTCCGCTGAAGACGGAAGACCCTAACTAGATGGTTCTCGTTGCGAGCAACGAGTGGGTCTTCCGTCTGATTTTGGATAAGATTAGTCAAGATCTTGACTGAGATATTCGTCTGTAAAAAGTGAAAGGATGCATATTGTTTAAAACATTATTCTGAGCTTCTTTTGTTCATTATTGCTTATCAAAATATTTCCCCTTGTTCGAGGTGTCAAAGATTTAGCATTCTGGCCCCTTATGGCCCCTTATAACTTACCATATGATCAAAATTTTATAATATATAGTTGCAGAGTGTTAAGATGAACATTTTTGCTTCAGTAATTTATAACAAAATATTGATCATTAAAGAGTTATAGATAAAAGACTTTTGGCCCTTCTGAGCCCCTAATTTGAGGGGTGAGTCCTTTTTTCTTGATATCAAATGAAAGGTCTTGTGAAGACTTTGAAGACTTTTTGTTCAACAACTATTCAGAAATTTCCTTTCGTTTAAGAGATATATAGAATAACAATATTTAGGAGCCAGCCCTCCAACTCCTTAATGGGGATGTCTTGCAAAAATTAAAAGGGTGTATATTATTTAGAACTTTACTCTGAACATCTTTTGTTCAATATTGCTTATCAAAATATTTCCCCTTTTCGAGATATAATGTGTCAAAGATCTAGCATTCTGGCCCCTTATTACGTAACATATGATCAAAATTTTATAATATATAGTTGCAGAACTTTAAGATAAACATTTTTGCTTCAGTAATTTATAAGAAAATATTCATCATTAAAGAGTTATAGATGAAAGACTTTTGGCCCTTCTGAGCCCCTAATTTGAGGGGTCAGTCCCTTTTTCTTGAAATCAAATGAAAGGTCTTGTGACTTTGAAGACTTTTTGTTCAACAACTATTCAGAAATTTCCTTTCGTTTAAGAGATATATAGAATAACAATATTCAGGGACCAGCCCTCCAAGTCCTTAATAGGGATGTTTTGCAAAAATTTTAAAGGTGTATATTGATTAGAACATTATTCTGAACATCTTTTGTTCAATATTGCTTATCAAAATATTTCTCCTTTTCGAGATACAAAGTGTCAAAGATTTAGCATTCTGGCCCCTTAGGGCCCCTTATTACGTAACATATGATCAAAATTTTATAATATATTTATGCAGAATGTTAAGATAAACATTTTTGCTTCAGTAATTTATAACAAGATATTCATCATTAAAAGTTATAGATGAAAGTCTTCTGGCCCTTCTGAGCCCCTAATTTGAGGGGTCAGCCCCTTTTTCTTGATATCAAATAAAAGTTCTTGTGATTTTGAAGACTTTTTGTTCAACAACTATTCAGAAATTTCCTTTCATTTAAGAGATATATAGAATAACAATATTTAGGGGCCAGCCCTCCAAGTCCTTAATGGGGATGTCTTGCAAAAATTAAAAGGGTGTATATTGTTTAGAACATTATTCTGAACATCTTTTGTTCAATATTGCTTATCAAAATATTCCCCTTTTCGAGATATAAAGTGACAAAGATTTTGCATTCTGGCCCCTTAGGGCCCCTTATTACGTAACATATGATCAAAATTTTATAATATATAGTTGCAGAATATAAAGATGAACATTTTTGCTTCAGTAATTTATAACAAAATATTGATCATTAAAGAGTTATAGATAAAAGACTTTTGGCCCTTCTGAGCCCCTAATTTGAGGGATCAGCCCCTTTTTCTTGATATCAAATGAAAGGTCTTGTGATTTTGAAGACTTTTTGTTCAATATATTTTAAAAAATATTTTTATTTAAAATGTTATTATAAGAAATGTCTCTAAAATTCACTCAAAAATTTCGTCCTAAATTTCGACCCCTACCGAGCCTCCATACTTCGCACTTCCGGAAAATTTGAAAACCAAGGTGCACATCTAGAACATGTCCTCTTTCACCACTGAAAGTTTCAACACTCTAGCATTTGTCGTTCTTGAGTTTTTGTGCAGACACAAAGTCTATCTAAAAATCGATCAAAGGGCGATAACTTCTGACCGGAAGTGATTTTTCAAAAACTGAAATGCCGTTATAAACTTCAGATAGCAACGCCTTAACCCAGAAAATTTGAAGCAAATCGATCGAGCGATCTCCGAGAAATCTTCTGCACAAAATCGGTAAGGAAAAAAAAAAGAATAATAATAATAAAAAGAAAAGTGAAAAATCAACAATAGAATAATAGAAGGGTCTTCCGCAGAAGACGGAAGACCCTAATAAAAAGAAAAGTGAAAAATCAACAATAGAATAATAGAAGGGTCTTCCGCAGAAGACGGAAGACCCTAATAATAATAAAAAAAGTGAAAAATCAACAATAGAATAATAGAAGGGTCTTCCGCAGAAGACGGAAGACCCTAATAATGAGAAAAAGAAACAATACAATAATAGAAGGGTCTTCCGCTGAAGACGGAAGACCCTAATAAGAAAAGTGAAAAATCAACAATAGAATAATAGAAGGGTCTTCCGCAGAAGACGAAAGACCCTAATAAGAAAAGTGAAAAATCAACAATAGAATAATAGAAGGGTCTTCCGCAGAAGACGGAAGGCCCCTAATAATAAGAAAAAGAAACAGTACAATAATAGAAGGGTCTTCCGCTGAAGACGGAAGACCCTAATAAGAAAAGTGAAAAATCAACAATAGAATAATAGAAGGGTCTTCCGCAGAAGACGAAAGACCCTAATAATAAAGGTAAAAAAGAAACCTAAGAATAATAGAAGGGTCTTCCGCTGAAGACGGAAGACCCTAATAAGAAAAGTGAAAAATCAACAATAGAATAATAGAAGGGTCTTCCGCTGAAGACGGAAGGCCCCTAATAATAAGAAAAAGAAACAGTACAATAATAGAAGGGTCTTCCGCTGAAGACGGAAGACCCTAATAAGAAAAGTGAAAAATCAACAATAGAATAATAGAAGGGTCTTCCGCAGAAGACGAAAGACCCTAATAATAAAGGTAAAAAAGAAACCTAAGAATAATAGAAGGGTCTTCCGCTGAAGACGGAAGACCCTAATAATAAAAGTGAAAAAGAAACAATATAATAATAGAAGGGTCTTCCGTTGGAGACGGAAGACCCTAATAACTAGATGAGATCTCGTTGCGAGCAACGAGTGGGTCTTCCGTCCGATTTTTGATAAGATGAGATAAGAATTTGACTGAGATTTTCGTTCAAATATAATGATATAAATAAATTGTTAAGATGAACAATTTTGCTTTAATAATGTTTTACAAAATATTGATCATTAAAGGAATATAAATTAAAGACTTTCGCCCCTTCTTGGCCCCTAATGTGAGAGGTCAGCCCCTTTTTCTTGATATCATTTTAAAGTTCTCATGATTTTGAACACTTTTTGTTCAACAGCTATTCAGAAATTCTTTTTAGTGTTCGGGATATATGCAAAAGAAATATTAAAGGCCGGTCCTTCAAGTCCTAAATGGGGACGTCTAGCAAAAATTGAAAGAGTGCATATTGTTCAGAATATTATTTTGATTGTCTTTTGTTCAATACTGTTTATCAAAATATTCTTCCTTTTCGAGATATATTGCGCCAAAGATTATGCAATCTGGCCCCCTAAAGACCCCTAACTGTGTAATATATGATATCAACATCATGTTATTTAGATAAAGTGTGTGAAGATGAACTATTTCGCTTCAGTAATATATTACAAAATATTGATCATTAAAGAGTTATTGATTTAATACTTTCGGCCCCTCTCGGCCCCTATTTTGAGGGGCCAGCCCCCCTTTCTTCATATCACTTTAAAGCTCTCATGATTTTTAACACTTTTTGTTCAACAACTATTCAGAAATTCTTTTTCGTTTCCGAGCTATATGCAAAAGATATATTTAGGGGCCAGCCCTTCAACTCCTTAATGGGGAAGTTTAGCAAAAATTGAAAGGTTGCATATTGTTTAGAACATTATTTTGAACATTTTTTATTCAATTTTGCTTATCAAAATATTTCCCACTTTTGAAATATAGAGTGCCAAAGATTTGGCATTCTGGCCCTTTATGGCCCTTAATTATGTAACATATGATGTATATATCATAATATATGGTTGTAAATTGTTACGATAAACATTTTTGCTTCAGTAATGTATACCAAAATATTGATCGTTAAAGAGTTATTGATTTAATACTTCTGGCCCCTCTCGGCCCCTAACATGACAAGTCAGCCCTTTATTCTTGATATCATATTAAAGATCTTGTCATTCTGCACAAATATCGTATGTTTTTACAAAATAATTATACTTTAAAAGATATGATACAAAATGTCTCAAAAATTCACTCATGATTCGTGTCCTAAATTTCGACCCCTACCGAGCTTCCATACTAGGCACTTCCAGAAAATATTCAAACCCAGGTGCAAAATGGCAACATGTCCTCTTTCATCACTGAAAATTTCAGCGCTCTAGCTTAAGCCGTTTTTGAGTTCCATCGCAGACAAGGAGGTCCTCTGAATTTTAAAATAAGGGCGATAACTCTCGACCGGAAGTAAATTTCGAAAAACTGTTTGGCCGGAATTAACTTCAGATAACCTGGCAACAATCCTGAAAATCTGAAGCAAATCCATCAATCCATCTTTGAGAAATCGTCTGCACAAAATTTGTGCAGAAAAAAAGAATAATAACTAGTTATAATTGTAACGGGGACCGTAACAGATGTTCCCCAAACGCTCCCCAACTCCCTTTTGGTGTCTTATTTCCTGTAAGCTTCATTAAATAAGGCAATGAAGTATATTGGTCGTTTATTGCATTCACGCGCGCGCACGTGCATGCATGTGCAGTATGACGATGTCATCCCGTCTATACTATTAATGTATCTTTATATTCTCAGTATCAAAACATTTCATCAAAAATATATAAGTTCCGGCTATATCAAGTATACTGGTCATCTGAGCATTGCGCGCACGTGCACCTACATGCATGTTCATAATGACCATGCCATCTTGTCTACACTTATAATATGTCTGTTTATTCTTAGTATCAAAGCTTTTGATCAAAAAATATAAAAGTTACAGCTATATTAAGTATATTAATCATTTAACACATTGCACGCGCGCGCATGTGCATGCATGTGCATGATGTCCACATCATCTTGTCTACACTTTTAATATATCTGTATATTCTTAATATCAAAGCTTTTCATCAAAAAATATAAAAATTACGACTTTATTAAATATATTGGTCATTTAACACATTGCACGCGCGCACACGTGCATGCATATGCATGCATGTGCATGATGACCATGTCATCTTGTCTACACTTTTAATATATATATATAAATATTTTGAGTATCAAATCATTTCATCAAAAAATATAAAAGTTACGACTATATCAAGTAAATTGGTTATTTTACGATTTGCGCGTGCGCGCACGTGCATGCATGTGCATGTTGACCATGTCATCTTGTCTACACTTTTAATATATCCTTGTATTCTGAGTATCAAAGCATTTCATCAAAAAATATAAAAGTTACAGCTATATCATGTATATTGGTCATTTTACGCATTGCACGCGCACGCACGTGCGTGAACGTGCGCGCAAAATGACCTTCGTTCCGCAAATCTACATAACATACCTAGTAACCCTAAAAAGGTTTTAACTCAATTGGATATGCAGTTTCCGAGAACACTCGCGGACAAAAAAGTACCGGAGAAGAAATAAGAATAAAAAAGAATAATAATAATAATAAGAAGAAGAAGAAGAAGAAGAAACCGAGTAAAAACAATATGTTCCCAAACTTCGTTTGGGGAACATAATAATAATAAGAAGCTTGAAAAAGAAACATAAGAATAATAGAAGGGTCTTCCGCTGAAGACGGAAGACCCTAATAATAATAAAGGTAAAAAAGAAACCGAAGAATAATAGAAGGGTCTTCCGCTGAAGACGGAAGACCCTAATAAGAAAAGTGAAAAATCAACAATAGAATAATAGAAGGGTCTTCCGCAGAAGACGGAAGACCCTAATAATAATTAGACGAGCTTGTTGCAAAGCAACAAATAAGTCTTCCGTCTAAATTTTAAGGAGATGAAATCGAGATCGGGAGACATCTACGGTCATATGAGCAAGAATGAGCCATTTACCATTACTTCCGGTGTGACCGGAAGTGACGTCATTTTGACGACTTTTGATGATCTCCTTAGCTGCTACTTGTCATTTTAAACAACTTTGCTTCTGTGATGCTATACAAATTCTCAATACTTTTTGAGATATCAGGAATAAACTTTTGTCCCCTCTAGCTCCCTAATTTTAGGGGCCAGCCCCTTATTGTTGATATCCTTTGATAGATCGTGACATTCTACACAACTTTTGTTCTATATGTTCTAACAAAATATTTACAGGTAAAAAGATATTGTAGAAAAAGTGTGAGAGATTTTGAAATTCTCGATATGCCTTTTTACAGGCCATAGCGAGCGTCGGGGTGCAGCAATTCCGGTGAGAATGAAATACGTTTGTCACATCTACATATATTGTTCTGTCATCGCTGAAAATCTCAAGTTTCTCTCTTAAGCCTTTTTTGAGAAAACTCGCGGACAAACCAACCCTCTAAAATTCATTAAAATGCAGAAAGTTTGGAACCGGATGTGACGTCATCAAAACAAAAAAATATATATCTAGATTTTTTGATGTTCTATCAGACCTGAAAGTTTCATGAAAATCGAGCAAGCCGTTTCCGAGAACTCGCGTGCACAAAATCGGTAAGAAAAAGAATAATAAAAACTGTGGAAAAGAAATCTAAGAATAACAAGAAGGTCTTCCGCTGAAGACGCAAGACCTTAATAATAATAAGAAGAAACAGAGTAAAAACAATATGTTCCCAAACTTCGTTTGGGGAACATAATTATCAGCATGTTTTCCGTATACATATACATTCTATTGTTAACTTTACAACAAAATATTTCTAACAAATTTGTATAGACCTGAAATTAAGTTTATAAAGAAAAAGCCTTTAACTTAAAAACTTCGTCAGTCATTTATCATTATATTCATGTACGTACTAGTGCTGAAGCGAACTGTATTGAATGATTCATATAAACTACATATGCTTCTGCACGATTGTCGATTTTTTCCTCCTTAAAATAAGAGTGTTTCCTTAAAATGGCCAATGAATTGTACTCAAACTAAGGGAAACTCGACATGAAACGCACATGATATACTAGAGGAAAGGATAAAATCAATTGAATATACATATTGTGACTTAAATTTGCAAATGATTACGTATACACATCTTAATAATGTACTTTTTCGACGATTGAGGTGAATCAAATTTGTCAATCTGTTACACCGTTCAGAAATACATAGTAGTCAAAGATTACAGAGATCACCGTAACAAATGGTATATTTAAGTAAGGCAAAGTCCCTCGCTAAGCTAGTTATTTAGTAGTGTGCATCCCTAGATACAATATTAAGTCACTTTCTTGGAAATGGACTTGTTCTAAAAATTTTAAACTGGTGAATCATCCTGAAAATGCGTGTCAGATCTAGGGTACAAAGCAAGTCTGTTAGAATGCATTCCTTAATTGTTGCATCATCCAAACATGTCTGATCCGGGTAGGCCCACTTTTGAGTGGACTAGCTCAAAACAATTTAATCTGGTCACTCATCCGGGAAGTGTAAGTCAAATCCAGCATCCGAAATAAGTCTGAAAGCATGTATCCCTAGATGTTTCATCAATGCAAGTTTGCTTTATAAAGCGCTTAAAATAAAACTGGAATGAAATTTGATCACTCAGTCAGAAAATTTAGGTCATATCGAGCAACAGAAGCAAGTCTGGTAGTGTGCATTCCTTGAGTTTGGTTCAGGTAGGTCTTATAGTTTTTGGTAATGAACCTGCTCCAAAAACTTTACCCGATCATTCATCAGGAAAATATAGTTCAGATTCAGCATCCGAAGCAAATTCAGTAGTGTGCATCAGTAAATGTATCATCAGTGCAAGGTTGGTCAGCATAGAACTAAACTTACCCTAAAATGAAATCTGCTCCAAAATCTTTAACCTGCTTGCTCATCCTAAAAGTGAAGGTCGGATCCAGCATCCGAAATTAGTCTGATAGTATACATCTTTAGACGTATCATCCCTTCAAGTTTGATCAACACTCAAAAAAGGTCAGGAAATAGTATCTAATTAGAAAGCCAAGGGGCAAATAACATTTGTAAAGAAAAAAAGGGGGGGTCAATCAACATGACACTAAAACTTGACCTGTAAGCCCTTAATTACATTGTAAATAGCTGGTAGACAAACCAAATTGAATCCATAACCTTTATAAGCACAGCTTAAAAAGCAAAGAATAATGAGTTCCAATCTTAGGATCATAACTTTTGTAAAAATGAGTCAGTCGTTAGAAAATGGGAATTGAAATTAAAAAGACATACCAAAAAATCTCATTATCTACAAGCAAAAGTGAAAAAGTCCGGAAAACTAACTATGATCGTATGACAATAAATAACGGAAGAGTAAAACTAAATGCTATTGACATTTCATGGCTGGGGAATAAAATTCATAAATATATATATATATATATATATATATATATATATATATATATATATATATATATATATATATATATATATATATATAAACACATCACAAAATGATAATTTTAGCACGTTTATAAACATGTTAAAGATTCTTCAATCCATTTTGTAAAAAAAAAATGTGATTAGGCAAGTTTTACAATGCAAATAGTATCTTATTTAAGTTTCTTCTACTTGATTAACCTATGGTAACGATTTTGAGCACTTAACAACCAATGTACATATAATCTATAAAGAGTTGAGAATCATACTCTATAAGCACTTCAACAGTTTTGGTACAGAGAATCAAGATTACGGAACATTGACATTTAAAGTGATTGCTGGTAGATAAAATATATTAATATATACAAAAATATAGAATTATATAGAATGTATATATACAAAAATCACTTATATGCAGACTGACGTTTATCATATTAATTGTTAGGCCATTATTTACAAAATGAATTGTCTTCTGATTTTTCCGATCATGACAAGGATCGAGCGCACGGTTGGTGTGACCGGTCGGATGCGTACTCCATGGCACTTGTTCCCGACTCTGATATTTTTAGAGGTTCATGTTTGTTCTGATCCCGATTTGTATTGTTTCAATGGAGGTTTGAGCTTAGATACTGTTTCTTATCTCGATATTTGATTTTAAAAGAAACAGATCATTCTTTGGTTTATTCCTCTTGCCTCTACTGCTCAATTAACCTATCACAAAATGTAAAAATAGAGCACCTCTAAAAAAGACAAAAGTGGAATAAAGTGCCACGGATGAGTAGGCATCCCCTCTCCTCCGATCTAATCTGCCTTTATCTGTTTGTCTTAATCATATAAATAAGTAATCCGCCTCACCACAGACAATATTTGCAAACAATGTTATTGATATATGGAATATTGCATTCAAGAAAGTTGCAATATTTTAAAGTAATTAGCAGCCAAGTGAGATATTTAAAAAGGCCTACTGTTAACTTATCATTGTAAAAAGTGCAAGTCAATTATTTGTAACGTTTTGTTGAAATTCTTTTTTTGTTGCTGAAGTGTTTAATGCAAGGATTTTTACAGCACTATTTCTGATAAAAAAAAAAATCTAGTGATATGATATCAATCCCCCGTTTAAGACACAAAAATATGATGTCCACTTTCATTACTTCTACATCATCATCTCAAAGATAAATTAGAAATTATTTTTATGTTAAATTCCGCTGCTCTTTATATTCTTTGCCATTGAATTTAAGTACATGTATGTCTTGTGAAGGATTATTCAGATAATTAAGTCTCTCCCTATGCTTGGTTGATACTTATAACTTCAGAATAATTTCAAATTAAGTATGTTGCTTCTCATGATGTACAAATTTTTAATACATCATGATCTTGAAAAAAAAAATTTCAAAATCATTTATTAAAATGGATTTTAGCTAATGTAATGTTGCTGACTTTTAGACTTATTTCCCATACTTTCCAGGTTATTTTACAATGAGAAATAAATCTCGACACCTTTGTAGCAATGAATTTGGCTTTCTTGTGATGATTAAAAGTGTGCCATAATTTTGATTCAATCTGATTGTGATTTCTCAAACAAGAAGGTCATAAGGCAACGAGATCTTAAAACTCATACTTTTTTTAATTAGTAAATTTGAACTTTCAATATCAAATTCCTTTCATATATAGTCAAGTGTTGCTTTTATTTTGGTATTTCTAAAATTTTAATACTATTCAATTCATATATATTTCTTATTGAAAAATGTCCTTTTGACAGCATGTTTCATTTCTAAATATGTGATTAAAATAATAAATAACTTCCTGTAATTTTGAAGTGCTTTATACTCGTGAGAATAAAAAAATAACCGTGATTGTCCAACTCTTCATCGAAAGTCCTAATTGAATAAAATATTCCTGGTTATCTGAATCATGGCTCCAAACGTCATCACATACATGTATGTGCCAAAAATGAAGGTCAACATACTGAAAAAAGTTAAACAATTGCTTAAAATCACAAAAAAGAAATATGTTTTTCTTTTATTTATACTTTTGCAACAATTTATTTTTCGGGTCTGATCATCATTTTTGCAGTCTTCAAGGAAAAACTTCTTTTCCAAAGTAGTCCCAGTGAACACTACCGTTTTGATTGCAGATTTGAGATATGGTCCGTTCAGGTTATGATCGCAAGCATTGAACCACCACCCAGCTTTTCGATCAACAGCACAGGAATTCTTCCAAGAATCGCTGTCTGCATCCTTCGTGGAGAAGGGTCTCCCATTATGATATGCCAAGCTATCCCCTAAAATGTTAAGATTTTTTTTAAACAATATTAGCTCAACCTTAGCCATGCTAAGAACAAATTGTTTTAATTCTAGATTCGATAATGTTTATATTACATACAATCTTCTTCCTTCTTCCAAATCTCATATATTTTACTATTACTTCGTAATTAGGCATTGACAAATATTTTTTTATTCATATGAATATACATGTGTATAAAGAATCGATATGGGAAATAATCATCGACATATTAAGAACAAATCTTTTTGTGCAACGTGAGTTTTTTTTTCTAAATAAATCACCTGCAGTACCACTGTCGCTACTGGCAGTTAATTTGAATTTTTGAGACTCGCTTCCGACAGCAAATGATTAGTATTTTGCAAAAGCCTTTACGCCTGAAAATTTTTGAAGGTCCACTCTCAATTCATGTTGTTTCCTTTTAGTCAGTAAATAGATAGGTTCATTACCTGACAAAATTACACTAATAACATATTAAATTACAGAAAATAGAATAAACGAATATAGAATATCATTACATGATTGAATAATTCAAAACTCTCTGATTGGCTGAGATCCAACATTGTAGAAAAAATACTATGTTATGTTCACCTACATGTTACCTTCCAGGTGAACATAAGGATTTATTTTTTTCTACATTGGACTAAAAATAGATCGGGAAATCAAATTGATACAAATAAAAGTTCTGGAACGTTATTTCACTTGAAGCTGACTTCCACTCAGGTGAACGTAAAGTTCACGCACATTGAATCGAGGTGGGGACTTGTGGAATTGGGGGGGGGGACTCCCCAATTTTTTTTTCTGAATGTAATTTTTTTCTTTTTAAAAAAATAATAATCATATTTGGAGTTTGGAGAATTCTCCTTTTGGGGAAGGGGGGGGGGGGTCGAAAGATTTTTTTTAAGGTCTGATGACAAGTTGCTCAGATATCTGTCTTGTATCTCTTCGTAATATACGACAAGTTAATCATAATTATCATTGTCTTGTGATTTTTAAACTGTTTTCAAAATGTCTTAATAGATAAAGCCACAAAAAATTGTGATATTGGCAATGCTAGTGATTTCCAAAAGGATTATATAGTAAATAGCATCCTCTGGTATCTTGCACAAATGCCTGGTAAGGTACCTTATTTTTTGTGAGGAAGTTTGTTTCAGTAGCAATACCTCCATGACAAATTCTTGGAAAAAATTATATATTATTAAGGAACGTGTCGTCTGATCCTAAGTTGTCAAGTTTTTTTCCTTGTAATGCCTCCCCCCCCCCCTTTTCAACATCCATTTCTCATTTATTTTTCTAAATCGCAACTAAAATATATTTAAAAATTCTAAATTAATACAGCTGGTTGTGTTAGTTTTATTTTATAATTTGCATTGCGTTTGGCTAGGACTTCCGCCAATATAAACGGGAGTTCAACATTACCGTTACATTGCAAAAAATTCCAACTCAATACAGCTGCTTTTCATCATAATTTGTATCATTTAATCACTGAATCATTGAATCATTTAATCATTGAATCATATAATAAAACAACTATTGCAATTTTTATGTCAATACGATGATTTAGCCACCTTCGAAGTACAATGTTCACCTCGCCCTTCGGGCTCGTTGAATATTCTACTCCTCATGTCGCTAAATTATCGTATTGATATCAAAAATTGCAATAATTGTATAATATATAAAGATAAGTACAATTCAAAATCACATGGCTATTTGTGCAAACATATCCTTTATAAATTTTACCAATTACAAATTTCACAGTGGCAATCTATTTTAAGGATCATGTTGAAAGAAATTGAATCATACATTATATATAGAAATGCATAAATTTTTCTATTTGATACAGATTAGAAAATGGGCACAAAAATGTGTCAATGAACGTATAAACGTATTTGTCTGGTTAAACAAAAAACAATAATACAGGTATAAGATGTAAAAATTGTTTTAATGTTTACCTAAATATAGAAAATGTTTGATTGAGATGAGAAAGAGTAAAACTATCAAATAAAGTATTGGGAGAGATTACCACTGCTTGAAAGTCTGATAATGGTTACATGTATGAGGAAGAACCCCTTGTATTGAATGCGTAAAGAATCATATCTTTTCGTTTTAGTGATGTTAGAGACAATCCTATATAACAATAAATTACTTTAACTACATGTATACTATTGTTATCTATAATTACATATAGTTAGCTATTGTTTATTATAGTTAACTATATATTATTGTAGGAAATAATTAACGATTAAATTTACTCTAGAACTTTTAAAAAGAAATTTCGAATCTTAATATATCTGAAATTCAATACTAGTACCTTTGATATAAAAATTGGTAATAATATTTGAATATAGAAGTAATATTTTCTTTTAGTATCAAACTTTTCATTTATGAATTGGAGAACATACAATTTAACAAACTTAAATTTATAGAAAAAAAATACTTTGATATACTATAGCGAAAGCTTCACTTTAGTAAAACTTTGATGCTATACAAGTGAATAACTATAGTAAGCTTTATTTAACTATAGTATTTTTGTTAGAGAATTATCTGAATTGAAATTAGCCATTACCTCAATTATATTCTAGAAACTTTCTATTTCCCTATTGCAAAATAAACCATGCCCAATGGGCCACAACATTTATCCGAGTTTGAGATCAGTATACATGTAAATATTTTTTTCTCAATGTCCATTTTTGTTGTGGCTCAAGATTGGATATGAAGGGGGAAATACATGCCACTTAAGGATCTATTAGGAGAGATAATCAATCATATTTATCTTAATTTTATTTTTAGGGATATTTGCATAACTATTATGAAGGATAATCAATGTATCTCTCACCTAACCAGTACTCCCCCTCCACATTCCCAAATCCGCCTTTGTACGAATCCCAGGATCTATAAAAATCTACTGACCCGTCAATCCTCCTCTGAATAACCTGTATTGGAAAAGGGTTTCAGTAAGCATAGTAAAATAATTAGGAAAACTAAAGATCTGTTAACAAAAAGATCTTTATTCAAAGTTGAAATAATCTTTATTTCCTGTGTATGTAAATACAGGGGGAAAACATCTTTTTCCGAAGAATATGTAATAAGTAAAATAAATAAATGAATAATTATACGCCTAGCGAAAATCAAGAAACTTCTTACGGTCCATCCCCCTCCGTCAGTCGTCATATCACAGAACACCAACTTCTTTGTCTTCATATTAGGGTATATAGTGTAGACACCATCTTTCCGTCTTGTGTTGGGTATGAATTTTAGTATCGATGCACAATCAATTTGCTTTCGAAGTCCTGTTTCGAATATTACATATTATATGTAGAATTATTTTTTTTAAATTATCTTTCTAAAGGCTAAAAATATTTATAAACATACGTTTAATGAAATTAAATTCATATCTTTTAATCATATTTCGTGCCAATATAGGTCTCGGATTATTAAAAACACATTTCTCAGAAAACATGTAACAATAATTCCCTAAATAGAAAATTTTTCTGTCTCTAAAATTTTATATACTAACTCTGATACTTGTTGAAGTGTTTTCCAGTAAGTCTGTAGTGGGACAGAAGAGAAATATCCACAGAGTTTGACTGATGTGTTCAGGTGTTTCCAGTTCCAGGGAGTCAAAATAAGAAGAGATTCAACATTTTCTGAAATAATATCAATAAAATAATAATATATCATTTTTTCTAAGTAGAAATATTTTTATCATATTTGTAATTTTTTTTTTAACTTTGCACTCAAACTTAAAAGAGATAATAGTTATACCAATTTTAAAATACCTTTCAGATGAGAATGCGGAGCAATACAACCAATGGTTGTAAAGTGCAGAAAGAAACACAATACCACGAAAATATTTTTAATTAGAACCATATTATTTGTAACTACACGTACAATGACTAAGGAGAGATACTTTATATACTTTGCTTTTTTGTAATTAAAATGTAACACGATATTCTGGTTTCGTGTCAACATGTGTCGATAGTTGCAAGTTTTGATATAAAGGACGGTAAAGGCGATGCCAAATATTTGATTGTCTGTGCCTCGGTAAAGAATACCAAATAAGAAAAAATCCCTTAAATACGCAACAGTGAACGACTTCGACCAATATAGCAGAGAGAATTCTTTCTTACTGGATGCTGTACAATTCTAACTGAATTTAAAAAATTGTACATTCCCCTTTACTTTTCCAAAAGAAAACAATACACTTATTTAAAACAGCACCTAAACCTTATTGACAAGATTGTTTTTGAAGAAATGTAAATTTGTGCTACAAATAGGTATGATTGACATAATTTTTATTGGTCGTAGTTGGTGTTTATTGACATGTAACCATACCATATTATTTACGTTTATTGATTAATATCTTGGGAAGTACTTATAAGATGCTTCATTCGAAATATGTATGTTTGTATGTATGTTTATACCAACTGTCTAATCTGGTTTAGGTTACTATGACTGCATGTTGCAAACCGGTCGGGATCAGTTTCACAAATCTTCTTTATGACTAAGATGTTATGACTAAGATCTGTCTTAAGAAGAAAATTCATCTTTCAACTTTTTTCCATTGATGTTTAACAAACCTGTCAAAACTCATGATTAGCTTTTGATTTATTGTATTTTTAAAGCATCAAAATACTCGTCTTAAATCTAAACTCAGTATGGCGTCGTTATATGTTGTGGTAAGAAATAGTCAACCGATCAGAGGGAAACAGAAATTTATAGACAGAAAAAGTCATTTAAAATGCTACGCATAGGGGTTGTTGTTCGTTTGATATTTTCATATAAAAGTACCGTAATTTACTGTGTTTGATCCTCAATTTATTTGATGAACACTTCATGCACATATGGATTACTTCGGCGTTGGACAAATTAAATCTACAATGTTAATCAACAACATGACATTCATTCCCTTTCGTGGAAAATTTAAAACGTTTCAGTATTATCTCCCTACTCAATCTGCTTATTTGAGATTTGAAATGACCCCTAAACACACCGTGAGCTTTTTCAGTTAATTCTTTCATCCACCCATGATAACCATAAGGAGTTTTTAATTTTATTTATAGCTACACTCCACTTACGAGTTAAGCAAACTTTGAATCAATTGATCAATATTATATCAAAGTCAGTGAAGCATTAAGCATTAAAAGAAAAACAAAACAATTATCATTATGATTTTGAGTTTTGTAGTGATTTTTTTTAAAAGAGGCATTCGAAGTTGTATACTCAGCTTGTCATTGGTCATGCGCAACAGTATTAAGTTAAAAAACATTCTGATTGTACACACAAGTACTCTGAAGTTGACATTGAAAAGATGCTTGAGTTTCTGATTGACAATATCTATGTATTTTTTGGAAACCAGGTCTTCCGACAATCTGTTGGAATTCCCAGGGAAACCAATTGCTCCCCGTTATTAGCAGACCTATTTTTTTACTCATATGAAGCAGAATTTATTCAAAATCTTATACATGAGAAGAAGAGAAAACTTGCTGTGGCCTTCAACTCGACATTTAGATATATTGACGACGTATTATCAATTAACAATAGTTATTTCCATTTATATCTTAATACGATGCAACCCAGTGAACTTGAAATAAAAGATACCACAGAGTGTGACATATTTGTTTTATATCTGAATATTTTACTAGAAAAATACGTTAATGGTAACTTAACAACCATGCTTTATGATAAACGTAATGACTTCAACTTTCAATCGTCAACTACCCTTACTTATGCAGCAATATACCCTTATCACCTGTATATGGGGTTTATGTCTCACAGTTGATTCGATAAGCAAGAGCATGCTCTACGAACGAACAATATCTAAAACGAGGCAAACTATTGACAAATAAGTTGATGAAACAAGAATATCAACAGTCTCTTTTAAAGTCATCATCTCATAAATTTTAGGGTTGATACAATGACCTTGTCAGCAAATACAATCTATCATTAAGTTAAATGCTGACTGATGTTTTTCATACAAATTGTTAGGCCATTATTTACGCACTGAATTGTCTACGGATTTTTTTTTTCATTTTTCTCAATCATGACATGGAGCACACGGTGGGTGTGACCGATCGGCAGGGAATGCTCACTCTTTCATGGCACCTGATCCCATCTCTGATATTATAGAAGTCCATGTTTGCTCTGCTCCTGATTTGTATTGTTTGAAGGACTTTTGGGCTTGACTACTGCTCATATCTCCATAATTCATACCAGAAGTATACAGCCGTGCATGTATCGAAAACGATATAACATACGTAATTCATCATAGTTTATGCATTTTTTAACTTACCGTTGAGGTACTTTTAAGACCCCCCCCCCTAAAAATTAAAAAATTATATATGTAATTATTATACTGTACATTTATAGACTGGGTTTGAGGGTAACATGTATTTTGTTGGACCCATGTCAAGACCCCTGTTGTCTGCTTGAGGCTGAAGACATCCCGAGAATCTTTTACTGTACGAGGGTTGTCCGGTAGAATCGTGGACAATGCGTTTTTATCCAAAAAAAAATAATAAAAAATAATGGGTGCACTAAGCTGAATATTTCAGGAAATCTTATGTATCAATATTTAAGTACATCTTAATTTTTTTTATAAAATGTAGACAAAAGTAAAAAAAAATATTATTCTTGAATGTTTACAGGGTACAGTCCTTCGGCGCACGATCAAAAAATGTAGGTTTCATTAGAGAATTCGCGAGTATTATTTCGAATTAAAAGTATTACATAGATATGGTTCGGGTACAAAATTGTCATATTTTTAATTCACTCTCTATTATGTCGTCATTTGGAAAATTTCAAGGCATTTGCTCAACTTTTGGCAGTTTCCCTAGCATTTGATATTGGAAAATAGCGACGTTTAACGCAACATGATATTCATCCCATTTCCTTCAAAATTTAAACACGTTTCAGCATTTTTTTTTTTTTTTTTTTTTTTTTTTTTTTTTTTGGTTTTTTGGTTTTTTTTTTTTATCTCCCTACTCAGATCCCCGTAGGTATACTATAAATAAATATTTTATGAGAACACTTCCTAGGCATTCTATCTTCATTTAAGAATTGGCTGATTAATGTTGCTTTTTGAGCTAAATTAAATAAAAGTGAATTCCGCCCTTTTTACACCCCCCTCCCCAAAAAATAATAATTTTTTTATTTGAAAAAACGCATTCATTCGTCATAGAACCACATAAGCCTCAATGGAAAGAAAGATTTTTTTAAAAAGTAAATCTATGCTATAAATAAGCATGGTTGACGTTATCATGATTTGCAGCTCTGTTGATATAAGCATTTTATCAGATACTTCCGTAAGTATATGTATGGATATTTAGAGACCGAAACATGTAAGTGGAATATTTTTGGATATATTTGTAGTTTTTCATAGCCGGATCCCAGGAGGAGATTATTTTCATTAAATATAAATGTAAATCAGCAAAAAAAAAAAAACACTTATTCCCTTTCCAGAAAAAGGAACCTCTCTTAGAACTTGTCCACGAGCTTTTCTAACAATCCTCGTATGTTATACATTGTTATTTATCTGACGACAACATGATCTGAGATTTCAGGGACATTTGAGATGATTCCAGCACAAAATCAGCTTTTTCGTCTTTGCACTCACATTTATTTTCTTTTTCTGGACTTCCGATGCGAATATCCATACTTTTTTCATATACCCCTCCCTTTTTCTAAAAATTCTTTCATCCACTTCCGATATCCTTAGTAAGAGTACAAGCATCTGAAAGTTGTGTACGCAGTTTCTTTAGTATTTAGTGCTATAAGTCTGGCTACATTTATAAAGACAGAGAAAACTTATATGCTGTTGATAAATTTCCTTAATTGAGTTGGGAAAAAAAGGAACACATAGCTCAAGTAGTTCAAAGGATTCTAAAGCGCCTAGACCTGATAAACGTCTTCTTTACTTGATCAGATGACAATAGTATTGTGGAGATAAATGAAAACACGAAACAAATGTTCAGTTTTCTTACACTTCAAAAAACCTAACATAAAAATGAATTTCTAAAGATATATAAAACGTACTGAATATGTACAATAAGAAAAAAAATGTATGATTTTGGTAATTTTGAATGCATCAGTAATATCTTTTGAAAGGATTATTTATGGTGAAAAATTGAACATATCCGGCTCGTCGCTGTGTCATCAAACACATGGGCAAGAAAACAGATAAAGGTTATGTGTTGTGTCTATTAGAGTGCAACTGTTTCTTTTTCCCTGAAATTTTGAAAGTCTTTATGAAAAATGAAGATATCGAACAATAATCAAGCTCAAAAGTGTATTGAAACAATACAAATTTAGAGTAGTCTAACAAGGACCTCTAAAAACATTAGAGGTGGGATCAGGTGCCATGGAAGAGTGAGAATCTCCTGTCGTGTGCTCCTTGACAAGATCGTGCAGACCGAAGAATCTGTAGACAATTCAGTGTGAAAATGTGAGGGGTTTTTTTTTGGGGGGGGGGGGGGGTGTAAGTTTCTTTGCATACTTTGAGATGCATTTAAGATTTCCAGAAAAGTAATTCAATTATTTGCATTTCTTTGCAATTAGCGCTAGTTTGTTCTCATCAAAATACAGCAGATTCTTCGAAATGTGCAATTCTAATACTTCCTACTCAATCACAGTACGCCAATAATTCCACGTGCTCTGAATTTTCATAAATCAATTAAAATCAAAGAAGCTAACACGTATTTTTCATCTCTTTAAAGAGTATGTCCCAATAAAAGTACCAAAATGTTTAGGGAGATTCGGGAATCATTTTGCCTTCCCCTTGTTTTGACACAAACCTTGAGGGAAGTTTCTGGACTGCATAACTTCAAACCTCCATCAATAAAGTTCATTCTTAGATTAAAATATTGTAAACATATCTTGTATGTTTCTTTTTTAAGTTCCATTAATTCGAGGGTTGTCCCAGAAAAACGCAAACATTTTCAGTATCTTTTGTTTTACTAATACTATAAAGTTAATAATTGGCATACACCATAATCAACATTTTTGAACAATGCATAAAATGTCAATAAAATATCTCTATAGATATCATTCTTCTCTCAGGTAAACGAATCTTACAAATTATGTGTCGGCGCAACACTGACCTGACGACGTCACCTGGCGTTTGTGAATTTATTATGGAATCGTGCGTCTGATAAAATTCCTTTGAAGCATAAATTCGACACTGTATTTAATTTTTTTTTTGTTACCAAATTATCCATCTCATATATTAATTATCGTTTCCAAATGGGCGCGGAATTAATTCTTTTAATAAACTTTAACAGATTCCCAACCCAAGTTTACCTAACTGCTCATTGTTGTGTTGGTAAAGTCATGGAACGTATTGTATTTAAACACTTGTATAACTAACTTCATAATAATGATATTTTTTTTTACAAATACCAGGCTGGTTTTTCTTGCCTGGTCACTCTACGGTTTTTTAGAAACACGATAGCAGTGTTAGAAATATTGATGAAGGTAAATCATGTTGTATGACTTTTTGTGACCTATCCAAGGCCTTTGACCGTTTCTGGTACAAGGGCTCTTGTTTAAGCTAAACATTTATGGTATAGAGAGTAATATGTATTTTTGGTTTAAAAGTTATTTAGAAATTAGAACACAAAGAGTAATATACAAAAAATTGATATCCCCGTCGGCTTTCTTATATACCGGCGTTCCACAAGACTCTGTATTAGGTCCATTGTTATTCTTAATTTATGTCAATGATGTATCTGACAAGTTTTTCGTAGACTTTATACTTTTGTAGATTATTTGCTGATGATAACAACTTGCAATACGCATCTAAATGTGTTAAATCTATAGAAAGTAATCTGAATAATGATCTTTAATCTCTTGAATGATGGTAAAAAAAATGGTTACTAAAATTAAATCCCTCAAAAACTAAGGTTGTTTTTTTAACACAAGAAAAACAGAGAATATCCCAAACTCCTATAATTTAAAATATAAATTTTAAGTTGGTCATCTCACATTGAAATCTTACTGTCTGTCTAATGCATACAGAAAATGGGTCTATTAAAAAAATTGAATTCAAAATAAATCGAAAGACTCTTTCACTCATGTATACTTCATTTATCCGTCCTCAACACGAATACGCTTCAGTTGTATGAGGTGGTTGTCTACCTATTGATTCTGAAAAATTAGAGAAATTGCAACTTCACGCAGCTCGGATTATTACTGGCTTGATCTTAGTTGTATCTAGAGACTCTTTGTACTTTAAAACAGGCTGGGAACCGCTCAGTGATAGACACAAGATCCACAGATTGAATACCATGTATAAAATTCATAATAATTTAGTTCCTGATTATCTATGTAAGATTATACTTGAAATGCGATGTAACGCTTCCGCGTATACAATCAGAAATTATCAAAATATAATACACCCGTTTGTAGACTGCAAACATACAAATCATAATTTGTACCAACTGTAGTAAACGAGTGGAATTCTTTATCGCTAGACACCAGACTCTCGAGCTCCTTGTCTGATTTTTAAAGTAAAATTACACAAAAAATAACAGTAATCCCGCCTTTTTTCGGTTTTGGAAAAAGACTCTACAATATACTGCACAGTAGACTTCGACACAATTGTGTGCTAAAAGTTGATCTTTTTAGGCGTAACATAATATCTAGTCCATTATGCCCCTGTGGTAAGGTAGAAGACACACGTCATTATTTTTTTTCTTATGTCCAAATTACACTGAGGCCAGGAAAGATTTCTTCGATAAGTTCTTGAGATTTAATAAAGTTCATATTGTTGACCCTCATACTTTACTCTGGGGGATACTTCACTTGGTATTGCAGAAAACCAATATCTCTTTTATATTGTTTATTCTTATATTCAGCATTCTGACAGATTTAATTGATTTTTCCTATTCTTAAAATGTGTTTAGACAATAAATTAGCTGTAGATATTTCTATGTTGTGAGTAAATTTACTCTGTACATACTGTTGGACACGTCCAATCATTTTTTACATGTAGGGAGAGGGCGAATTAAGTTTTTTGAACGTGCCCAATCCCAATGGATATTTTTAATTTATTGCAATAAAATATGTTCAAATCAAGATAAATGAATGGATAGATTAATAGGAGAGATTAATTTCAAATTATAGCCGAGCAGCAATTGGCGTTAGTTAAAGTATCCAGTGCCATACATAAAGACCGTCTTCTCAAATACAGCACATTAATCTTTCCAAATGCTCCGAATTTTCATAAATTATATAAAAATAAGGATTTATCATCTCTCAAAGTAACAGTCCCCTAGTAATGTCCTGTTCTTGAAGAAGATTTAGGAATTAGATTGCCTTGTTTTGAAAAAAAAACGAAAAAAATTTTATTTGCAAATTGCATAACTTCAAGTGATCTGTTATATGAGCACATTCATTGCTGAAGTACAAAAAGTGGCCTTTGTGATCTTGCTGATAAGAATATTAACATATGCGACTTTATTATGATTAGAGTCTTGTGATATTATCATTTTTCATGTGCCTTGTACTTTCATGTTTACTTATATCTCGAAATTCGCACATTTTCAAATATTAAATATGTGGTAAAAATCAAAAAGAAAGAAAAAGAAAGAGAAAATGTAATTGGGCTCGAATTTTTATCACAGATCTAGATCATTTGAATGAGCTGTATCTGTTCTTTAAAAAAACTTTTCTTTTAAAATATTGATATAATTGGATTTGTTCAAGGAGAAATAGTTTTGCTGAACAAGTAGGTAGAGAATATGTTTATTTTTCATCACTATATTTAAAATATTGGGAATTCAAACATCATTATGCATCTTTGCGTTTTTAGCTCTACTGTTCAGAGACCAGAAGAGTTTATGCGATAGTAATGTGTCCGTTGTCCGTCCGTCTGTCTGTCTGTCTGTCTGTAAACAATTTTTCAAAACGCTACTCCTCCTACAGTTTTGGTCTGATTTCAATATAACTTAGCGCACAAGTAGACTGGACTAAGATACATAATTTAGTGCATCGGTTATTGATTTCGATGAAGGGTGTTGCCATGGTTAATAAAAATAGAAATTCTGTGAAATTCCTTTAAAACGCTACTCCTCCTACAGTTATGGTCTGATTTAAATATAACTTGGCACACAAGTAGACTACACTAAGATACATAATTTAGTGCTCGTTTTTTGAATTCAATGAACGGTGTTGCCATGGTTACTAAGAATAGAAATTTCTGTGAAATTCTTTAAAAACGCTTCTCCTACAGTTTTGGTCTAATTTCAATGTAACTTGGCGCACAAGTAGACTGTACAATGATACATAATTTATAGTGCATCGGTTTTTGATTTCGTTGAAGGGTGTTGCCATAGTTAATAAAAATAGACATTTTTGTGAAGTTCCTTTAAAACGCTACTCCTCCTACAGTTTTGGTCTGATTTCAATATAATTTGGCACACATTTAGAATACACAAGACAAATAATATGTATTTCGGTTTTTGATTTCAGTGAACGGTGTTGTCATGGTTACTAAAAATAGAAATTTCTGTGAAATACTGTCAAAAAGCTACTCCTCCTACAGTTTTCGTTTGATTTCAATGTAACTTGCCACAGAAGTAGACTTTGAGGCCTCTTCTCTTTGTATTCCTGAATTCCTGAAGAAAAAAGATCAAAACTGTTTTGGATAAAATGAAAACAATGAATGTGTTTATGAAAAGACGGTTATATCTAATTGAAGCCTTTTGAAAATAAACTTATAATTCTTTCATCAATGTCAACTATAAAGGTACCTTTTCTGCAAAACAAGCCTGTTCTGTAACATAATCATGATTATCCTGCAAACTGCGCATGCTCGAGCAAAGGTTAGGAATAGACACAATTTCATTTGGGACGTCACTCTGAAAAAGATGAAATAGCAATTTTTTGTGAAAATACTAAGAAAAAAGTAAAGTAAATAAATTTGTTGAGTGTCGTCTCTCTCAAGGGATAATATTGTTTACCTGTGGGCTGTCTCTGAAGGAATCGACGTTAAGAACAGCTTTCGGGGAACAAACGTTTCATCGTAATCATAATCTTTATCTTTCATCCGTCCTTCACACTTGAAATTCTTTAAATATGAAATTAAAAAGGAGGTTTAAAACAAAGAGGAAAAACACATGAAAGTTAATTCAAATACATGTATTTTTAAAGTATTCCTAAAATTTACCTTTGATTTCTCCTGGGTTTCTTGTTGGTCCTGGTCTGGTTTCAATTCGAAACTTTTGGCCTAAAGAAAGAAATATTTTCGTAAAGTGGTCAGGTAAAACTAGACAATAAATTATAAATATTTGCAAGAGTTGATAACAAACTTACTTCTGAATTTTTCTCCAATTCTTTCTGCAGCTTTTCTTTCGCCATTTTAATCATCTTATTGATGTATTCCTAGATTAAAAAAATTCAAAATACATTAGAATAATTCAAATTCCTAGCGTCCAATTACTTGTATGTAGATTTTCTGCAAATGTACTAGTCTAGTTCTTTGGGACGTTATTTTGTGGGCGAATTATCTCAGTATGAAGGATATTACATTTAACTATATTTCAATAGTAGTTAAGGTCATAAATGTGCTTGTAATATCCGTGGCTTCTAAAATTTAACCCATCTAAAACTAAGGTTATTTTTTTCAACACGAAAACTACTTCTGTTACGCCTAAAATATTTTTTAAAGGTGACAGACTGGAATGTGTTCCAGTCCATCGACACTTGGGTCTACTTTTGTCACAAAACCTCAGCTGGTCTACATATATTGAAGGTATTGTAAACAATGCTTATAAGAAACTTGGGCTTTTGAAAAAACTTAAGTACAAACTAAGTAGAAGTAACCTTTCAAAATTGTACACTACCTTCATTAGACCTACGCTTGAATACGCTTCTATTGTTTGGGATGGCTGCTTTAAACACGATGCTGATAAGCTTGAAAAAGTGCAACTAGCTGCCGCTAGAATTGTCACAGGGC
The DNA here is from genome assembly GCF_033153115.1 of Saccostrea echinata. NCBI lineage: Eukaryota > Metazoa > Mollusca > Bivalvia > Ostreida > Ostreidae > Saccostrea > Saccostrea echinata. Next base: position 9,753,577 of record NW_026889796.1, read on the forward strand.
TTCCTATTTTTGTATCTTCAGAAACACTTTATTTAGAAACTGGGTGGGAAACTTTAAAATCCAGGCGCTATATTGCAAAAATGACTACTATGTTCAAAATTCATAAAGGGGATGTTCCTGAGTATTTGAGTAATATTGTCCCCAACACGCATGAAAATGTATCAAAATATAATACCCGTAATAAAGAACAGTTTATTGTCCCACGATGTAGATTAGAAGTATACAAAAGGTCCTTTGTACCAGATGCTGTGAAACAGTGGAATTTATTAAAAGTAGAAGCGAGAGAAGCCATCTCAATTAATTCATTCCGTAAAAACTTATGGTCTATTACAGAAGTCAGCAATCCGCCAACATATTTTTCTTTTGGTAAACGCTATACAAACATAATTCATACCAAACTAAGACACAACTGTTTACTTAATTATGATCTTTATAAACGAAATATTATCGATAATCCTTTTTGTTCATGTGGTAAATACGAAAATGTTTATCATTTCTTTTTTGAATGTAGAAATTATCCAAATGCTAGAAATAAGCTTTTTAACCGCCTGTTTTTGCTTGACGAGTTGGTCAATATTGACACAAATTTGTTACTTTGGGGTGACACAGATTTGCCTCTACAAACTAATCACACAATATTTGCTGCTGTCCATAAATTTATTGATGAAACCTGTAGATTTTAAATTGCTATGTTATTGAACAGAACTTTCAATCATGTTACTTGTTAAATTAATATTTCTATGCAATTTTTTTTTCTTTGCATGACAATTGTTATATTTAAGGAGAGGAACCAGTAAGTTGTAAGAACTTGTTTCCGATCCATTTGCTTATGTCAATAAAATATGTTCAAAACAATCCATGAAATGAATTTACAAAGATTCAGATCCACAAAATCATATTTCACAATACATCTGGTTAAAATCTGTAATCTCTCTCTGTGAGAGAGAGAGAGAGAGAGAGAGAGGGTGCATGCGTGTGTTTTGTGTGTGTGAAGCATTATCTCCAAAATGAAATTTTTTAATTATCATTTACAGTATCAGTAGCCAAGGGCATAATGGGTTAAGTGTTGTAAGGATATAATGTCTACTCACTCTTGCAATTTCCTTTCGCAGCTTTTCATTTGCGGCATTTATAATTTCTTCGACATACTCCTAAAGAAAGACAAGGAATTCGCCTGATTCATATGGATAATTAAAAAAAAATCTTCAGACTCTAATTCCTTTAACAACTTTATAGAAATGTTTCCCTAAATATTACCTTAGTCTAAAATAAATTTACTGCTGTTTAATCGGTTTCAGTAAAGACACCGAGCATTTAACCTTTCAATTTACAAAACATCTATATCAAACCATACCTTTATGAGGCGATGCTGTTTCTTCCTCTCCACTATCTGAATAAATTAAACAGAAGTAAAATGAAATAAATGTTAACATGTTAAGTAAGATATTCGTACATAACATGTGTATATCACATGAGAAAAAAACTTGTATGAATAAGTAAGTCTTGTGTACTTACCGCAAGTTCTCTGTGGAGTGCTTCCATCATTTCTACTTTTCTGGTCATATCTGCTCGAATTTGGGTCATATAATTGGTCCTTTCGGCTACTGTTTCCTATTATAGAAGAACAATTTGTATAGAGGAAGGATTCAAAACAGACCTGATATTTCTTTCCTTTGAAACATGTTTATTGCTTTCTATTTATAGTCTTAAATTAATAGTTCAGTTGTACATTATCAAACAAGGTGATATTTACCATAAGTTGAGCACTACGTACCTTAAGCTCTCTATGGATAGCGTCCATTATCTCACTCTTTCGCATCATGTCGGACTGTATTTGTCGCATCTCGGTTAACTTTCTGATGACTATGTCCTAAAATGAGTATAAATATATTTTTACGTTTGAAATTACATACTTTTAATTCATCGCTTAATAAAGGTAAATTAAATATTGAGCACTACGCACCATAATCTATCTGTGGACAGCTTCCATTATCTTTTTCTTTCGCATCATGACGGACTGAATTTGTCGCAATTCGTTTGACTTTCTGGTGGCTGCATCCTAAAGCAATCAAATATTTGTTTGAATTTTAAAGTTATATGCTTTAAATTTAATGTTAATGAATTGTACATTTATTAATGAGCACTAAGTACCTTAAGCTCTCTGTGGATAGCTTTCAATATCTCACTCTTTCGCATCATGTCGGAGTGAATTTGTCGCATCTCGGTTAACTTTCTGATGACAGTGTCCTAAAAATAAGTATAAATATTTTTTAATTTAAATTTATCTTTTTAATTTACTGTTGATTAAGGTGAAGTTAATCATTGAGTACTACTACTTAAGCTCTCTATGGAAAGCTTCCATTTTCTCTTTCTTTCGCATCATGTCGGACTGTATTTGTCGCAATTCGCTTGACTTTCTGATGGCTGCATCCTAAAATAATTAATATTTGCTTGCATTTTAAAGTCACACACTTTTAATTTAATGTTTATTAATTGTACATTTATTAATGAGCACTACATACCTTGAGCTCTCTATGAACAGCTTTCGATATCTCACTCTTTCGCATCATGGCGGACTGAATTTGTCGAATCTCGGTTAACTTTCTGGTGACTGTGTCCTAAAATAAGTATATATATTTTTTAGATTTTAAAATTGCATGTTTCCCATTTAATGTTAATTAAGTGTTCATTAATTATTCAGCACAACATACCTTAAGCTCTCTATGGACAGCTTCCATTATCTATTTCTTTCGCATCAATGCGGACTGAATTTGTTGCAATTCGCTTGGCTTTCTTGTGACTTTGTCCTATAATAAGTATATAATTGTTGCATTTTAAAGTGCTTTTGATTTAATTCTTATTAAATGCACATTAATAATTGTGTACTACGTACCCTGAGTTCTCTATGGACAGATTCCATTATCTCTTTCTTTCGCATCATGTCACACTGAGTTCGTCGCATCTCGGTTAACTTTCTGGTGACTGTGTCCTAAAATAAGTATAAATATATTTTTTACATTTAAAAATCACATGCTGTAAATTAACTGTTTATTAAATGTAGATTAATTATTGAGCACTACGTACCTTTAGCTCTCTATGGACAGCTTCCATTATCTCACTCTTTCGTATCGTGTCGGCATGTCTCTTTCACATCTCCTTTGACTTTTTCTTTATTGTCTTCTAGAATAAGTACAGAAGTATATTTGTTACCTTTTATGTACATGAAATTTGTATATAATTAGTTATTCATAATTCTGAACAATTAATAATTCAGTTAATTCAAGGAGTAGCCCGTGTTATAACTGTTCGGACGAATTCAGTTGGAAATGAGAGGGGGTTATCCCTATAATTTTTTCAATATACATGAATTATATATACGCTACGTGCATGAGTCCTCAACATTAAATAACTCATTTCTTTCATCCAGTGTTGAGACATGAGAGGTATATTAATGCTATTCTTTCTTTTTTTTTTTTTTTACTTACAATCATTTCATGGTGAACTTTGCTCATAATGGCTCGCAAAATCTTCTTTCTTTCTTTTTCTTCTAACTCAATTACCTTGAACAAACAATTAACACAAATTTTTTTTTTAAAAAATGGGAGAAGCGATTACATGTATAATGCGAATTAATTGTCTAACCTATTATTAAATACATTTTTGCTTCCTTGTTAATTCGAAATAAAGGTGTTTGAAACAAAATTAATATGTATATGTCATAAATTATACAAATCACGTGTAAGCATAACAAATCTCAGATGAATTACTTCCAAACTACAGTGTTTGTTTACATGCTTTTTCCATCGGTGAAATAATAAAACTCGGTCGATGTCATGTCCGAACATCGGAAATATAATGCATACATTTTGTATTTTGTTATAGGGTAGTTAATGCAATGTCGTCATTAAAAGAAAACAATATAATGTATTCAGTATTTCTGATGAATTATGCTTACCTGTTCAGGTGTTTTTTTGAAGCAGGATAAACATAACATGTCAAGTGAACTACGTTTTATATGATTTTTATTATATATCATAACACCCCATGAGCAATACGTCATAAATAGTAAAGGCTACACAATGGTAAGAAATTATCACCAATAAATATGTTAAGTATACCTCCAGTCTTTCTTGTCTCTCTACCTCCTCAGCCCAATTATAAGAAAACTTTATTTCCAGTTTGGTCTCCTGAAATAACACACACACACAAAAAAATAACACAGACCGTAATTTACGCACAAAGCATGCTTTTTTAGTTTTTCAAGAAAATGTTACCGCAAAAGATTACATAGATATCGATATCAAACATGAACTAAAGCTTTGGTGTGTACTTACTCCTTTATCACTGAAATCCAGTATTTCACTGTAGTCCATCGTAAATATTTCTTCAAAAGAAATTGTAAAATATTTTTCACTTATCACAGACAGTTGTAACTCAGAAAATTAAGCAAATATTACAAAGCTGTAACGCAGACTGACCTTTCTTTCTGCTTAGTTTCTTTGTTTATGGTGATGATTATGACGTCAACTACTTCAAATACCTATGACGTCACAATCACATTTCGTTCATAAAAAGAGAGGCAATTGAAGGTTTCGGTAACTGGTTAAAACTTCACCCTTTTTCGTCACACGCTATTATAGTCATAACTCAGGACTAAAAGAGCAGCGTCCAGTTGATTCTAATTATTACTATTCAACCATGTTCCGGAGCAATGCAATGCGATGCGTTCAGAATAATAGACATTCATGCTGACTGCAAGCTATATTGTGGAAAAAGTGAACCATTAACTTTTGCTAGCATTCGCCTGTTCATGACGCATATACATGTACCCTGGGCCCTTCGGGACTACCATACATGTATACGTTTACTTAGTCTTTTTGCATTGAGACCATTGAGACAACGATCGTGCAATCTGGTCTTAGTTGCAGTGGTCTTCGTGCATTTAGTGGGACATGCAAGGTACAGTACAGTGTACATGTACTTATAGACATATAAGTAGAAACAAAAAACTAGCACTACAACTACATGTAAACTACCAAACCCTATTTTTATGTTTAATTTAAAAGTTGAAAAACAAATTGCTTTGAAATAATTACTGACCTTTTTGAAATACGTCCGGTATTTGGTCAACCTCATTTGACGGTCCGTGGGGGGGGGGGGGGGGGGACCAAACACGATAACATAATTATAAGGTCCGGCCTGCCTCTATAATAAAAGGCCCTCCTTCAGTCTTCTAAATGCAAATTACATTGTATAAACTTTTCTCTTCTGTTTTGCTTTTTTCATTAAATTGTAGTTGTTAGAACAGTGGTTCCTCTTAGCTGAATGTACGAAACAAAAGGAAATAATACGAAAATAAAAGGTAAGAAATCAATACATAGAATTGTGAATGAATGGAGTTTCCTGTCAGGAAAATGCGACTGGTGTCTTTCATAGTTTAAATATTATAATATTATTATTATTATTTTTTAATTGTATACCTTCACTGACAGATTGATCATTATGCAGTTTTCGTACAAGTCAAAGATTTCGCCAACAATGATCATTTCATTACACAGTATCTTTCCTTTCAACATTCGGCATACACTTCATAAAAATTTCGTATCTTTCGAAATACATTTGTTAATATCATTAATGATTATCATGTATAATTCTTACTATTAATATAGTTTGTAGCTAAGGATAATTGGAGGATTATAGTGATAGGTACTTGTGTTACGATGTACACGTTTATATCCCGTTATTGTTTAGATTACATGTCTGTGCACTGGGAGGATAATTGTCTCTCTTGGAAAAAAAATTGAAGACCCACATCCTCTGCTGTTTTTATAACAATCGTTTCTAGTCCCATTAAAGGTTGCTTATTATTCCTGCTAGATATTATCCCAAAGTTATAAAGAAGATGTAATTTATTGGCAAAAGCAAATCAAATTAAGTGAAGCGAGTTTGAACACTTTATATAATAAGAAAAAAAGATCATAACTGATCTCATTTTTTTTTGGGGGGGGGGGGGGGTGGGGTGTTGTCTACAAAATCATGCAGATACACGCCATAATAGTTTTTAAGTGTACGTACTGGTTTTGTAGCATAAACTTCCCTTCCGGAGAAACGGGCTCGGTTTATAGTAGAACCCCCCCCCCCCTTGGAAAATATGACCTGGCATAGAATCTCCTTAAACAAGAGGCCCAATGGCCTTAAATTTCACCTAAGTATAACTGTATACTACGGTGTAGCCTCAACCGTATAACACACACTGTTAACTCCATAGAAGTATAATCAAAACGAACCAAACTGATAGATAAATTTAAGCTATGTTGCCAAAGAGCAAGAGAAAGAGAGGATAATCAGGGATCAACAAGATAATTACACTCTGTGGTCTAGGACTCAGTAACAAATCCTACAGTAGATCTATCTACTTTGCCCGTACTCCCAACATGCTCATCTTTCCCCTCATGTACAGTCGTTTGACTAGTTCCGAATTTTGATCTGTTCCGAATAATTAATAATCTAAGAGCTGATAATTAATAAATTCAAAAGTGTAAACATAAATTCATACCTATGGTATGGAGGCTTATTTATGAGTGTTAGAATTATGTGAAGTTTTAATTTTTTGCTGTCAGTTTGTGTTCGCTCTCGTACTTGAAACTGGCGACATACTTTTACAATGTAAGAAATCTGAATCACCGCGACGCGTTTGTCTGCAGAAAAACGTCTGTAAAACGTCATTTTTTCACATAAAACAACATTTCAGCTATCAAAAGTAAGTTTGGTATGTATTTTAACAAAAAGCAAAAGCTTGCCAAAAATATATAATTAGACCACCGGAAGATATCGGAATATTTTCGTGTTGTCATTTTACTAGTTTCGAATACCCATTATAAACACTATATAATACGTTAGTTTTCTGTAATTTCTTCATTGTAAATGTGACTGTTATTTCTCTTTATCCTTTGTAAATACCACTTACTTACTGGTAAGCATTTATTTTAACTTTTCTTAGGCATGTCAATCGATAATGTATGGGACGGATATTTTTAATTTAGGGTATATTTGCATGGGAACCGCTAGGTATTCGGAACTCGTCGGCGTATTCTTAACTAGTAAAATGAGAACCCATTTTAACTTGCTAAAATAAAAAAGCTTTTTTGAAAGGCTGAACTTTTATGAAGCAACATTTAATATCCGCAAGTCATTGAACTACTTTGACAAGCAACTTAGATTTTGAAATAATGCCGTCATATATTTATAACACTGCCGAATCGGTTCCCTATTCACAACTGGTCAACGACTGTATGTATATCAAATTATTCAGGGAAGTATTATATTTAATTACAATCAAAATTTATTCAAAACATCAAATCGGCCGCTAACACAGTTTAGTGTTTTAGAATTTTAAAAGTACTTGTACATCCAAGAAAGCACAAGATATTCAAAGCTGAAAGGGAGATATTTTAATTTCAGACTATCTTCAGAGCAATAATAATAATTCAAAAAAAAAAAATAATAAAAATAAAATAAATAAATAAATAATAACTTATTAGAAATAAATAAATTAGATAAATAAATAGAATGTAGGCCCATTTATATTCAGATCTCAAGATGAACCACGTGCTGATACCCTGGATTTTTGTCACGTGATGATACCAGAGTAGGCTTTGCTGCGCCGCGGGGTTCAGAAACGTATCATTGTGTCATTCTCATTTACTGGTTAAAAAACTTTTCCATTTTTTATTTATCATGCACTTTTACCATCCGGAAAATCATGACGACTTATATAATCATAAATTAATAATTATCTGATTACAAATGAAAATTAAATTGAAACATTATAACGACAATTAAGACTTAGTTGAAAGCAAGTGTTACAACGCGAAATGTAATAATAACGCAAAAATAATAAACCGGGGTAATTGCATTTTGCCTTATTACATTTGGCGTCGATATCAACGCAGAATGTAATAACGCAAAATGTAAAAACAGACTTTTTAGGATTATTGCATTTTGCGTCAGTACATTTTGCGTCGAGATCAATGCAAAATGTAATAACACAATTTTTGGATTACTACATTTTGCGTTGTTATGTTTTGCGTCGAGATTATGCAAAATGTAATAACACTTAAGTCAGTCAGGTTGAGAATAATTTTCAATTGAGTAGTGGATGAAGAAAATAGATAAAAAAAAATCAAACAAAAGGAAAAATTAACATATGCTAATTCTTTCATTATATCTAATTTCATTATATAGTCATTTCATTAGACATTTAAAATCAGTTGATATCCAAATCATATGTATTGCAAATTAGATACGCGCGTGCTCACGTGTGTGTGTGTGTGTGTGTGTGTGGAGGGGGGGGGGGGTATTTCGTTGATTAGTGTATCAGTTTGCTTTTGCTTTTTGATAGGCACATGCCTGAAATTTAAAAAGGAATCTATTTATTTTTACTGGCAGGTGTAGATATAGGGGGAAGGGGGTTTCTTGACAATTAAGATTTCATACTGTTTTACAAATCAATCATGTGCATTGCAGACCAGCAAAAATAAAATTCTCTCTCTCTTTCTTCAACAATAAAATGGATAGTTTCTGCATGTGTATAAAAATACAATGATCAACATACGAGTAACCCCTACCCCGACACACACACATGCACTTCTAATTTGCTAACCAATGTACACATGCATATCAAGAGTTTTTAATGGACACATGGTCAATCTTTGGTAATTAAGAATGTCAGTGATGGATATATAGACTGATTTATAAATAGACATGTCAATCAAAGTTAAGTTAATGTTTTATAAGTATTCAATAAAAATGTTAGAAACAGCGTTAAAATAATAAACAACTTTTATTAATTGTAACGGGGACCGTTACAGATGTTTCCCAAACGCTCCCCAACTCCCTTTTGGTGTCCTATTCCCAGTAAGCTTCATTAGTTATGGCAATCAAGTATGTTGGTCATTTTACGCATTGCACGCGCTCGCACTTGCATGCATGTCCATGATGACCATGTCGTCTTATCTAAGCATTTCATCAAAACGTATAAAAGTTACAAGCTATATCAAGTATATTGGTCATTTAAGCGGTGGACGCGGGTGCACGTGCATGCATGTGCATGGTGACCATGTCGTCTCTTCTACTTTCTTAAAATTTCTTGATATTCTTAGTATCAAAGCTTTTCATAAAAAATAGGAAAGTTATGGCTATATCAAGTATATTAGTTATTTTACGCATTGCACGCGCGCGCACGTGCAAGAAAACTATGTCATCTTGTCTGAACTTATATCTTCATATATCAAAACATTTCATCAAAAAATACAAAAAAATACGGCTATATTCAATATATAGGTCATTTTATGCATTGCACGTGCGCGCACGTGCATGCATGTGGATGTTCACAATGTCATCTTATCCACAGGTACATGTACTTGTGGACAGGACCCCCCCCCCCCTCCAATATGCCCCACAGGTCAAAAAATATTTTTATGTATTTTTTTCATAAATTATTCTTCTAGTACACATTTACAATGTATTCCATAAGAAAAATCCAAAAAATAACGCAGAATTAACGTTTTACTAAAAAATCATACCCGCGGTATTATAAAATAGAGAAGGTAAGTCACTTCCATTTGTTTACACTGGACCCCTCTTGGATATCAGGCCCGAAATATCATTTACCTAATACATGTCACCGAAATGTGTCATGATATCTTGTTTCGGTAGATATTTTTGTCTTTAATCGTGCTATTTAATTGCCCAGGCATCCCATAATAATCCGAGTATTCATCGTCAAACGTGAAAAATGCTACAAGATTTGGAAATGTCAGAGTAGAAATTACGGAAGTGATGCAAAAACGACACCTAGCGTGTAACTCTCGAGTTCCGAGTGTAATAGAACTAAGGGAAAAGTCAGAGGTCTACGAAAAAGTTCGGGAAAATTTTGATAAAGAAGTCGAAATTGATTCATTAGAATTAAATTCTGCTTAAGATTTTCGAGATGGGCGAGGGTAGTCGTCAATTTTCCCTTTAAAGGATGTTATCATTGATACCAAGTAGCGGTTTAAAAATCGCTTAAACATTATAAACTTGACATGTAAACCCCCCCCCCCACTCCACCTCGGCCGCCTTCCCCATCTGCGTGGACATGGAATTTTCATTAAATTGTGTCTGCGGAAAGGTGGATATCCGTTTAATTAATGTGGTAGTAAATATAATATTTAGAATGATAAACTAGTTTTAAAAATAAGTAAAGACAGAAATGTGATTACATATGTATTTAAAACTGTACAAAAAATCTCTTTGTTTCCCCATTTGTTATGAATTCGCTACATGTATTTAATCAATATTGATTAATTTGGGGACGGGGGCTGTGCAACGTCATTACAAGTTACAGTTTTGGAGAAAAACAAATTGACCGGTTGATGAATGGTTGTACAACCCATGCAATATTTAAACGTCAATTGCTACGTAATACAAGTTGCAATTATCTAACTATGACTGTTAGAAAAGACGTACCTAAAGAACTTTTTTAAAAGTCTTTATTTTATAGAAGTTAAGCTTCCGTTTGTTCAATTAAAATAATAGCAGCTTGATATTTATGTAATCAAGGCCAGAAATAAACTCAGCAGTGCGACGCAAAAGTAAAGAAGAGCATGAAAATTATTTTTTTTAAAAAAATGGGATTCTAATTTTCATTCTTAAGAATTAATTTTGAAAAGACCCACATTTAAATTCCTTGGCAAATGATAATCATCGCATAAGAATATTAAAAAATACACATAATTATTAAGCTTAATATTATCGGAATTAATTGCAAGCATGTCCATGTAGAAGGGGAAGGGGGGGGTTAAATATCTTGTAAGTTGTAAATAAATGTTCAAGCGATTTTTAAACCGCTACTTGGTATCAATGATAACACCCTTTAAAGGGAATATTGACGACTACCCTCGCTCGATCATCTCGAAAATCTTAAGCAGAATTTAATTCTAATGAATCAATTTCGACTTCTTTATCAAAATTTTCCCGAACTTTTTCGTAGACCTCTGACTTTTCCCTTAGTTCTATTACACTCGGAACTCGAGAGTTACACGCTAGGTGTCGTTTTTGCATCACTTCCGTAATTTCTACTCTCTTGTAGCATTTTTCACGTTTGACGATGAATACTCGGATTATTATGGGATGCCTGGGCAATTAAATAGCACGATTAAAGACAAAAATATCTACCGAAACAAGATATCATGACACATTTCGGTGACATGTATTAGGTAAATTAATGATATTTCGGGCCTGATATCCAAGAGGGGTCCAGTGTAAACAAATGGAAGTGACTTACTTTCTCTATTTTATAATACCGCGGGTATGATTTTTTTAGTAAAACATTAATTCTGCGTTATTTTTTGGATTTTTCTTATGGAATACATTGTAAATGTGTACTAGAAGAATAATTTATGAAAAAAATACATAAAAATATTTTTTGACCTGTGGGGCATATTGGAGGGTGGTGGGGGGTGGTGGTTTCCTGTCCACAAGTACCTGTGCATGTCTTTATAATCTGAGTATCAAAGCATTACATCAAAAGATATAAAAGTTATGGCTATATCAAGTATAATGGTCATTTTACGCACTGCACGCGCGTGCACATGCAAGCAATTTCAAGAAGACAATGTTTTCTTGTCTGCACCTACAATATCTCTTCATATATTCAGTATTAAAGCATCTCATCAAGAAATACAAAAGCTACGGCTATACTGAATACATAGGTCATTTTATGCATTGCACGTGCGCGCATGTGCATGCATGTGCATATTGACAATGTGATCTTGTCTACATTTATAATATATCTATATATTCTGAATATCAAAGCATTACATCAATAAATGTAAAAGTTATGGCTATATCAAGTATATTGGTCATTCCACGTGTTGCACGTGCGCGTACTTGCATGCACGTACGCGTAAAATCTACATAACTTGTCTGTTGACCCTAAAAAGGTTTGACCTCAATTGGACGTACATGTATAGTTTACGAGATGTTTGGGGAACATAATTAGATTTAGTAATGTCCGTAAAAGCCGTAAAGTTTAACTTTGGTCATAGATATGTCTATTTAGTGAAGCGAGCTTCCCCATTGTTATATGTTTCATTCAATTTTGAACACAGTACAAAACAAGAGGCCCATGGGCCACATCGCTCACCTGAACACAATGGCTAGGAAAAAGCACAAATCAATTCAGCGTTGAAAAGTTTACCGGGGGGGGGGGGGGGGCTTGAATTTTAAACTACCTGTGGATGCTTCCATATCAATATAGCAAATGGCCTTGCTGTTCTTGAGTAGAAGATTTTTAAAGATTTTTTCCTATATATTCCTTTGTAAAAATTTGACACTCCATTGTGGCCCCTCCCTACCCCCTGGGGTAATCAGTGGAACAAAATTTAATCTACACTACCCGATGATGCTTCCATATCAATATGACTAAACATGGCTTTGCTGTTCTTGAGACGAAGATTTTTTTCCTTTTTATTCCTATGTAAAACTTAGATCCCCCATTATGACCCCACCCTACCCCCGGGGTCATGATTTGAACAAACTTGAATCTACAATACCTGAGAATGCTTCCATTTCAATATGACTAAACATGGCTTTGTTGTTCTTAAGAAGAAGATTTTTAAAGTTTTTTCCTATATTTCTATGTAAAACATTGATCCCCCCTTGTGGCCCCACCCTACCCCCAGGGGTCATGATTTGAACAAATTTGAATCTATACTACCTGAGGATGCTTACATATCAATATGACTAAACAAGGCTTTGCTGTTCTTGAGAAGAAGATTTTTAAGTTTTTCCCTTTATATTCCTATGTAAAACTTTGATTCCCCATTTTGGCCCCACCCTACCCCCAGGGGTCATGATTTGAACAAACTTGAATCTACAATACCTGAGGATACTTCCATATTAATATGACAAATCATGGCTTTGCTGTTCTTGAGAAGAAAATTTTTAAAGTTTTTTCCTATATATTCCTATAGAAAACTTTGATCCCCCATTGTGGCCCCCACCCTACCCCCAGGGGTCATGATTTGAACAAACTTGAATCTACACTATATAACAAAGATTTCCTATAAGTTTCAACTTTTTTGGGCCATTGGTTCTGGAGAAAAAGATTTTTAAAATATGCCACAAAATTTTCACTATTTCTGAATTATCTCCCCTTGAATGAGGGCGTGGCCCTTCATTTGAACTTCACCCAAGGATGCTTTGTGGCAAGTTTGGTTAAAATTGGCCCAGTGGTTCTGGAGAAGAAGTTGGAAATGTGAAAAGTTTACAGACGGACAGCTAGACAGACAGACGGACTACAGACAAAACGTGATCAGAAAAGCTCAGAAAAGCTTTCAGCTCAGGTGAGCTAACAAGAGGTCCATGGGCCACATCGCTCACCTGAGTAACTTTGGCCATGCTGTTCTTTACTAGATGTCCCCCCTTGTAATACCTATTGTGGCCCCTCCCTACCCCGGGGGTCCTAATTTGAAAAATTCTGAATCTACACTACCCCAGGATGCTTCCATATAAGTTTCAGCTTTTCTGGCCCAGTGGTTCATGAGAAGAAGATTTTTAAAGATTTTTCCTATATATTTCAATGTAAAACTTGGATTCCCTATTGTGGCCCCACCCAACAACGGGGGTCATGATTTTAACAATTTAAAATCTACACTATCCCAGGATGCTTCCACATAAGTTTCAGCTTTTCTGGCCCAGTGGTTCTTGAGAAGAAGATTTTTAAAGATTTTTCCTATATATTTCAATGTAAAACTTGGATTCCATATTGTGGCCCCGCCTACCCCCGGGGGTCATGATTTTAACAATTTAGAATCTACACTATCCCAGCATGCTTCCACATAAGTTTCAGCTTTTTTTGGCCCAGTGGTTCTTGAGAAGAAGATTTTTTAATGACCCCACCCTATTTTTGTCTTTTCTTGATTATCTCCCCATGTAAGGGAACTTGGCCCTTTATTTTAACAATTTACACTCTCCTTCACTCAAGGATACTTTGTACCAAGTTTGGTTAAAATTGGCCCAGTGGTTCTTGAGAAGAAGTTGAAAATGTGAAAAGTTTACAGACGAACGGACGGACGGATAGATAGAGAGACGGACAGCTGGACGGAACGGACAACGGGTGATCAGAAAAGCTCACTTGAGCTTTCAGCTTAGGTGAGCTAAAAATAATAAAATTTTGTTTTATTACATTTTGCGTTGTCCTCAACGCAAAAATTAAGTAACGCAAAATGTAACAACCAAAAAGTGTATTATAATATTTCGAGTTAATTCCAACGCAAAATGTAATAACTGAACTAATAAAGAAATAACGTCTCATTTCCCCATGTGCACTTTCTAACACAACCACAAATAGATCGGCAGATGCGGCGGCCTGTAATAAAACACACTTTGGAGAACTAAATTGAAACGTTTCCTGATGAATTATATATCTGAAATATGAGTACTTATGAAAAATAATGTCAGTTCCTAATCTAATTAAAATTAGATCTTCCATTCGCTCTCCTATTTTTTGTATGTCGCGAGGAAGATCTTCCGTTAAAGGTCATAGGAAACGATTCTTAACACTAGGATTTCAATTTTTAAACCTTAAGCTATATATGAAAGAATGTTAAATTACGAGTAGTAATATTTTTTGGCCCTTGTTCTACTGAAAAATAAAGGTGAAAACTTTTCCACTTGTTACTTTTCTTACCCGCTTATCGTTCTTGATTTTGTGGTTTTATGACGTCACAAGAGCCCACTGATGTAAACAGAGCATTAAACTAATGTATTTCTACCATATCTTATCTAGTAAAATTAAGCTATTTTTATAAATATAAATGTGTGTATGTTTTCAGGTGAGTTATCTGATTTCGTTGTTCTGTCAATTCAGTTTGAGCGAGTCGTTAATAAGGCACGGCAACTCAAAACTGGAGGGTTTTTTTTATCGGAGGATGGCCCTGACGAATATCCTATATAAAATTACGCTACAACTTCGATTAATTACTCTACATCAATCCTTTAGAAACAAAAAAATATTTCCGTGTTTAATACCAAGAGGATTTCATCGTCATTAAAAAAAGTTATTAAGTTGTTTTTTATTCCAAGAAATATCGCATAATGCAACATAGAATAGAGCAATTTGTTAAAAGTGACCTTTTCTGCTTAGAATAAAATTTTTGATTAAGCCTATAATATTCTGTTAAAGAAAGATATATGACACGTATTTCGGGAATATCCCTAACGTGAATCCCCAAAATAAACACGGGGGCCAGTGGTATTGAAGTCCATGATAAGCGCGAACCACTGAAAATGTCAGCGTCTTTGAAGTTTCGTTTTCCCCGATCCGAAACACACATATTGCTGTAAAAACGATATAGCAACAGAATCCCTGAATTTATGACATGTTCGTATTCTTCTATAAAAAAATATATATATAAAGAAGAAATGTTGAGCACAGAACAAATGAGATTGTTACGCTGCCGATACTTTGTGCAGTCACGGTTTGACTCGACAATATCGATTTTTGAAATACCCGGTATGTAGTAGTAAACAGTGAAGTCCGTGATCAGTTTGCAAATCCATCCATCATTTGCGAGACTACAATTTTAATATTAATGTTCTTTTTAACAGGTAATAAAACTTTTGAAATTATATCCTTTACAAAAAAAACCCCGTAAATATAATACACACTGGAAAAACAAATAGGTCTGTATACGATGATAAGTACTGATCTTTGATAAATATTTTAACAAATTGACGGGAAAGATACCTATCTTTTTTTGGAGGAGGGCGGGGTTGGTATTTTACGTATTAAATTTTACTAAATTTAAAATTTAATTCATTCAATATCTACATTTGGTAGAATCCTTATTCTTCATAGAAATATTTCCACATGTTAGAGCTGCCTTTTTTTTCTTAATATTTAAACGCCATTTGTACTAACTCGCATATATACAAGTTTATAGTTCTTTCCAGAGTTGTTTTTAACCCATCTGCAGCTTGTTTAAAAATGACACGATTATTTCAAGAACTTTCAATTACAAAAAGAAAGAAATAACAAGGGGGGGGGGGGGCTGAGATCGGGTATTGGTGGTGATGTTGTACATGAGTAAGTGAATATAAAGATTGTCAAATGATAAGAATTGATTAAATTGTATAAAACAGTAACACAAGAAATTTTTTTCTTTTTTTTTTAAACCATGTGATACTACACAGCAGGTACGTATCGTTTGTCAAGAAAAGTGTCATACTGACAGTGTTGGACTGTGTGAAAGTTTTGTTTGTTTGTTTGTTTATTGTTTAACGTCCCTCTCGAGAATTTTTCACTCATATGGAGACGCCACCTCTTGCCGGTGGAGAGCTACAAATTTTGACCTAAACTCGGCACTCAGGGCCATTGAGCAGTGAGGGATCTTTTTCGTGCCAGCACCTACTGCGACACAGGACCTCGGTTTATACGGTCTCACCCGAAGGACCGGTCTCCACGTCCCACAGTGGGATTCGAACCTGCGACGTAAGGATCAACTCCTTACTCCGCGACTCTAGAGCGAACGCTCTAACCACTGCGCCAGGCAGGCGATCTGTGTGAAAGTAAAACTAGGTTGTAAATAAATGATTTTATTGAAACAACTGCCCTGGTTATGAAAAATGAATTCATTCTCACTCTCCCTCTCCCTTCTTTCTCTCTTCCGATCGCTTTATATTTCTCTCAATAAATCGAAGTGTCAAACGATGAAAATGATCACATTTTGACTAATAAAACATGCAAACATCTTGCAAATTGCAATGGAATTTTTAAAAAGAAATACTAGCCTGTTTGAAGATCGTATATTTATACAAGGTTTTAGCCATGATTATGATATTCTTTAAAATTAAGCTGCAAAATGACATGATAGTTTGTAAACATTGCATAGCTTTGAACAGCGACTGGGCCTTACTGACGTCACATGCTAAGGGAGGTAAGCAACGTTAGTCAAAGTGAATTTTCACGACTGAGTAATTTTGATCGACTGTGCTGTAGCACAGGAGTCGGCAGATTTATCCATAAAAACAACGTAAACAACAACCAGTGAGCTTCGCGGACGTAGCGAGCGAAGCGACAGGAATGCAACGCGTTTTTGGCGAATTCTGCTCTGGCGCCTTATTTGATAAAACTAACAATAACACGCGGTATAATTCATGTCAGACGATGTTTCTAACCTGATTTCTGGTTCGACTACCCTCTCAATTGCCGTACTAGACGCTTAAATCTAACGTTAACGACATCTTCAAAAGAATCAGTCGCCTTGAGGGTCTGCGTGACGTCACACCATTCGTTCCTGAAGCACTTCGAGTTGATTTTTTAAGAAGGTTATTTAAAAAATATATTTAACGTATAATCTATGAAATTTTACGTCTGTTATTTTTTTTAAAGTAATACGTTAGTGATTATTGATGTTTAAATGAACGTAAAAGTTTATTTGACTTAAAACACCTTTTAAAAATAAAGGGAGATAATTTCAAGGTTTAATGTCGTGTTGGACTTTTCTGTCATTTAAAAGCTTTTTCCCACTAATCAATAATTTTACTTTTTAAACAAAATTGCAAAATTTAATAGATTAGACGTTATATATATTTTTAAATAATTTACATATAAAATTCAACACGAAATGCTTCAGGAGTGAATGGTGTGACGTCACGCAGACCCTCATGGCGACTGGTTCTTTTCGAGATGTCGTTAACGTTGGATTTAAGCGTCTAGTACGGCAATTGAGAGGGTAGTCAGACCAGAAATCAGCTGGTTAGAAACATCGACTGACATGAATTATACCGCGTGTTGTTGTTAGTTTTACTTAATAATGCGCCAGAGCAGAATTTGCCAAAAACGCGTTGCATTCCTGTCGCTTCGCTCGCTACGCTCGCGAAGCTCACTAGTTGTTGTTTACGTTGCTTTATGGATAAAACTGCCGACTCCTGTGGCTGTAGCAATCTTGCGTAAAAATTCCAAAAAAAAAAAAAACAAACAAACAAACAAACAAACAATTTCAGTCTTATTTTACCAGCTCAGATGAACTTATTCCCGTATGTAACTTAATATGTTTAGGTAATTGTCTCCTATGACCTTTAATGGTAACCTATCAACAAAACTTGATAATAAACATGATGACCTCAACCTTTCTACCGTAAACGTCCCTTATTTTTGTAGCAATTAGTTGAATGTCCAGCATTGTTGAGTTACTTAATTACACATTTGTTGTCTACTTACTTATAAATACAGTAGTTATAAAGTTGCGCTGTAATTGTATACCTTAAATGTCGTGTGATCGATGTTTTAGCGTCTTCGAGCACACGTGTTTTTTCTGAAATTTCTGCCGCCACCATACTTTAATTGTTTACTTGTGTATTTTCCCATGATGCTTCACGGTGTATTATTCATAATCTTTTTTACCGTAGTTATTTTGGCGGGAGATTTGACTGTAGATTCTGTTTAAATAAATGATAAATGTGCTTCAAGGTCAAGATCTAGTAAATGAAAGGTGCCTACAGATTTCTTACATTTGAGAAATAAATTCCTTTAATGATGCTTTATAACTATAGCTTGGTCAAATAAGGTGTTTCGGGGCATAATTAGTAGGTAAACAAGACGAAAAATAACATTTTAAACTGTCATTTTCAATGAAAAATTAAGAAAATCAGTCATGAAAACAGGAGTTTTTTCTATATCAGACAAAGGAAATGTATCCAGACTGCCTACAGTCTCTCAGAAAACGGTAATTTGTATGTTCTAAGCCTCTTCTTTAAAATAATATTAAATTGAATATAGGTATCGGGATTACTTTTCACAAAGATTCAAATTGAATTCCATGAAAATACTTTATTTTCTACCTAATTCTATTAGAGCTGTAAAGTACGGGGAAAAAGAAATTGAAATTGATTATGACGACATAATGGATCTAGCACCAAAAAGACAGTCTAATGTCATTTACTAGATCTTGACCTTAAGGTATGTCACTCGTCAGCCTTTTAGAAAATTTCAGTCAGAACCTCTTACTTAAAAACTATTTATTACAATTCAATCTTTATAACATATTTAAATTAAACAATGTAAAATGTTCAACATTCAATTAAAAAACTGCTCAAAAATTCACAAAGAAGCAAGATTTATAAGGGACTATTTCTTGTGGCGTAAGGATATTTAGCAGAAAATTCTGCAAATCTACACATTTATTAAATTTAATATCTTGGAACCTTAGCCTCACATACTTTTACTCGGAGAATATTTTCCGTTATGATATGCCTGGAATATTAAATATAGGTCTCAATTTATATTTTTATAACAAAATTTACACCTTCGCTCAACAAACATTGCCAAGAAATGAAGATATATTAAGGAAGTCGAGATAAAATTTACACAGTTTTTTTGCCTGAAAATCGTATATTTTGACCAATAATTCAAAATTTACATCACTGACCCCAACTTTTTCTTTCATTATTTTAAACTACTCGATACTTTTGACCGATCAGCACTTAAGTCGTAAAAAGTTTGGTACAAGAAAATATGCTATTGCCTATTTAGATTTTTAATACCCCAAATATGAGACTTTTTTAGTGCAAAAAGGTCACACAATAATTTACGCGCATTAATTTGCATGATTTGTTCAATGATAAATATTATTCAAACTACTTTACGTAAAATAAGTTTATGTTTATTGCCATAGTTACATCTTATGAAATATGATAACGGTTAAAGTGATCAACAAAAGTGTTACAATTTAAGTGCAAAAAGGTCAACTTAATTGTACCGTAGCTCAGTTAGATGCACACTGACCCCCCATTTTCTCTGCGATTTTGAGTCATACTATATGAGTACTTATCCAAAATATACTTCTCAAAAAATCCTTGATATAACAAATTTCACGAGTGACATACCTTAAAAGCGTAAATTTATATTTTATTAATTTATTTACATATTGTAATGATTTTACATACGATGTACGAGAGTGAGATTTCATTACGAGATGATAATTATGTATGATTGACTAATTAATTACGGGATGGAATTATTAATTATGATTGGTTATTAATTATTGCAGGTTTTGGAAGTTCTATAAATTAATAGACGCTGAGTATCTTTTGCTCTTCTTTGTTTTCATTGAGTAATAGAAGCTGTAAGCTGCTGTTTGAGTTGAGAAGTTTGCTGTTTAATAAGGTACTAGTTCAGTTAATGTAACTGAAGTACATGTACATTATTATTAGTCAAGTACTAGTACAAATTTAATAGATCAATTGTTAGGGAATATTTTCACACATGAGCTAGTTAATTGTACTAGCAGTGAAATGGCTATCTTTGCGGGTTAAATAATTTTTATCAAGAACCATTTAAGTTTTAGTTTGGACGGGGGATTTTTACAGTATATAATATTATTGTCGAAAATATTGCGCCGACAAGTCCCGAGATTTATCGGTAGTTGTACCGATTTTGACCAGAGTACGTCCTTGTGTTGAGATTTGTCCCATCTATTTATTCGTATTTATTTTGTTGGACTACCCCAATAAATTATAAACTTCATTTAGCGACTTGGTTTTTATTCCTAGCATTTGCGGGAGTGTTTGACATCCGAAGCGCTAATATATATATATATACATGTATATATATATATATATATATATATATATATATATATATATATATATATATATATATATATATATATATATATATATATATATATATTTGCACAACATTGAAATATTTGCAAATTAATGCTTTCCTTCTGATTAAAAATATCCTTATACAGTTCCAGCGAAACTTTAACTCCCTATCGTGGCCCCAAGCTACCCCAAGTTGAATTTACACTACCTCAGGAAGCCTTCGCATAAGTTTCATCTTTTCTAGTCAAGTGGTACTTGAGAAGGTTTTTATAGATGTTTTTTTCTATTTTATTATAATGTAAAAAGTTTATCCAATATTGATCGATTATATATCGACCCTAACCATGGGTCCATGATTTGAAAAACTTAGAGTCTATATTATGTCTAGAAGCTTCCACGTAAGATCCAGTGTTTTTTGAGAAGAAGATTTTTAAGGATTTTCCTTATATATTTCAATGTAAAACTTTGATCCCTTTATTTTTGCTCCACCCGGCCCCTAGGGTGCATGATTTGAACAATTAACATTTCCTTTGAGAAACCTTTCACACAAGATTCATCTTTTCTGGCCCAATGGTTCTTGAGAAGTTTTTTTAATGCCCCCCCTTTTTTTTGTCTTTTCGTAATTTCTCCCTTTAGAACCGGATTTACCTTTCATTTAACCAATTAAGAATCCCCGTTACCCAAGTATGCTTTGTTACAATTTTGGTTTAAATTGGCTTAATGGTTCTTGAGAAGAAATTGAAAATGTGAAAAGTTTACAGACGGATAGAAAGACAGACGGACGGTTGTCGGACAACGGTAGATCAGAAAAGCTCAATTGAGCATTCACCTCAGGTGAGCTAAAATTAAAATTGCAAGAAATTGCTCTATTTACATTTTATTTGTGTTTGTAAACAAGAATTTATTTTTAGATATCGCTTGAATTCCTAGATCATTGAAAGAGAAAGCAGATTTTTTCAATAAGTTGGTAGATGATGATGACTCTATGGTCTATGTCTCAATATAAGTATTTTTATTTATTTAGGCGCCCGCGTGGCGCAGTGGTTAGAGGGTTTGTTCTAGAGGCGGTGTAAGGAGTTGATCCTTGCGGGTTCGAATCCTACGTTCATAAAAATTTCTTTTTCGAAGTCTGGGTATTTAATCTCATACGAGGGTTGTCCGTTAAAATCGTGGACAAGTTGTCTCTATTGAAAAATAATCATCACTGCGTTCTGAAACTTTCACTACTTTTTAGTACTTTTTTCATCAATATACATAGCAAATTTCAAATAGATATCTGCTCAAATAAACAAAATATGAGACTTTCTGTTATGTATGGTATCGCCTTACGGCGCACGGATGATAACGTCAAAGTCTCTAAAGCAGCGTCACGTTTCCTCTTTGCTAAATAAAAGTTGGATAATCCCCACTTAAATTTGTGGATTTCATTGATGCACATACTTGATTTTCCCTTTATTCCTCTATAAACAGTCGAGGAACCAATCTTGCACACACCTGGGACCTTCTGAAGATTTTTTAGTTAAGTTATGGACAGTACTCTCACTATCATTCAACTAAACAGGCTTTCTTATATCGACGGTCTACAGTAACAGCGTCTTTTGCTATTGCCAGTAGCTGTTTGTCCGTATGTTTTGTTCTACCCGGGGACCCGATCAAAACGCTTCCGCTTAGAAAACTCCCATTTAACTTATAATCTAAAGATCTAGTGGTATTTTTAATTTTTTTTTTGTCTTCTGTAGTCATTTAAAGTTTCTTAGGGCGTCATTACTACATCTAAATCAAACTGAACTGCTCTCCGGTGCGCCGTAACGTCACCAAACGTCGCCATTTTTCGTGTGTTGCGTTTACCATTTTCCCATTTCAAATGCTCAGGAAACTGCCAAAAATTAAGCAAATGCCTTGATATTTTACAAAAGACGAAATAATAGATAGTGGAATAAAAATAGGACAATTTTTACCCCAACCTTATCTATTTATTACTTTTATTTCGAAATAATACTCGTGTATTCGCTAATGAAACCCCGATTCTTTGATCATGCGCTGTAGGCCCGTACCCTGTGCACATTCAAGCATAATAAAATCTTTATTTTTGTCTATATTTTATCAAAAAAAAGTAAGATGCACTTAAATATGATGAATAAACATTTGCTGAAAATCTCAGCTTAGTGCGCCCATTATTTTTTGAGAAAAACGCTTTGTCCATGATTTTACCGGACAACCCTCGTATAAGTATTGGCTATCATAAAAAATTAAATTCCTCTTTCTTTGTGTTGAACGAAATGCGAAAGTCTTGAAGCCATTACCATAAATATTTTTTTATGATTTTCAATCAAAGTATTGTATATTTTTACATTCGTTTGAGACTGAGTGAAATTTACAACGTATGAAAAAGGAAATACCAGCTATAAAATCATAAAATGCATGTTCTGTTTTATTTTCCATAGCATGTTCAATTCTTTAAAATCGGATCTGTTTGTATAAATGATTACGTCCTACACTGGATCAATAAATATTTTATTATGAATTGTAGGGATTTTTTAGGAGTGCACTTGATCACGTCCTTATAAAAAGGAAGCTCCAAATTAAAGTCGTTTGTGCATTTAAATCTCAATTGATGAAGAAGGCTTATTAAATCGATTTTATGTCACATATGACAAAGGCAAAGTTAGCCTGACGGGGAGGTGCCCAAAAATCTTTGAAGTACGGAAGCCCTGGAGGGACATTTACTTACTTCTTAGGAGTTTTGACTTACTTCCTATGACTTAATTGTTAATTCTTGTTATTTTAAATTTATCACACATACACAACCATTACCCACGATAAATTAAAGTCCAGGCTTTTTGATATCATTGACAGCTGCTTTTTCAATAAAAAAAAAATACTTACCTTGTCATTGGTCATTTGCAAAATTATTTTGTTAAAAAACATTCTGATTGTACACACAAGTACTCTGAAGTTGACATTAAAAAGATGCTTGAGTTTCTGATTGACAATATCTATGTGGTTTTTGGAGACCAGGTCTTCCAACAATCTATTGGAATTCCCATGGGTACCAATTGCGCCCCGTTATTAGCAGACCTTTTTTTGTATTCATATGAAGCAGAATTTGTCCAAAATCTTGTACGTGAAAAGAAGAAAACTCTTGCTGTGGCCTTCAACTCGACATTTAGATATATCGACGACGTATTGTCAATTAACAATGGCTATTTTCATTCTTATGACGATACGATATATCCTGGTGAACTTGAGATAAAAGATACCACAGAGTCTGACACATCTGTTTCATATTTGGATATTTTACTTGAAAAAGACGTTAATGGTAATCTAACAACCAAGTTTTATGATAAACGTGATGACCTTAACTTTTCAATCGTCAACTTCCCTTACTTATGCAGCAATATACCTTCATCACCTGCATACGGGGTATATATCTCTCAGTTGATTCGATACGCAAGAGCATGCTCTACGTATGTACAATTTCTAAAACGAGGTAAATTATTGACAAATAAGTTGATGAAACAAGAATATCAGCTGTCTCGTTTAAAGTCATCATTTTGTAAGTTCTATGGTCGATACAATGACCTTGTCAGCAAATACAATTTATCATTGAGTCAAATGCTGACTGACGTTTTTCACACTAATTGTTAGGCCATTATTTACACACTGAATTGTCGACGGATTTTTCCGTTATTTCCCGATCATGACAAGCAGCACACGGCGGGTGTGACCGGTCGGCAGGGGATGCTCACTCCTACATGGCACCTGATCCCACCTCTGATGTTTGGAGGTCCGTGTTTGCTCTGCTCCTATTTTGTATTGATTAATGGACTTTTGAGCTTGAATACTGTTCGTTATCTCCATATATTTCATTCTTCTTAACGTTTACAAGGGATCCGTGTTTTATTATTATTATTATTATTATTTTTTGTTTTGTTTTGTTTTGTTTTTTTTTTTTTTTGTTTTTTGTTTTTTTTTTGTTTTTTTTGTTTTTTGTTTTGTTTTTTTTTTTTTTTTGTTTTTTTTGTTGTTTTTTTTGGTTTTTGTTTTTTGTTTTATTTTATTATTTTTTTTTTTTTTTTTTTTTTTTTTTTTTTTTTTTTTTTTTTTACAAATGCCTGTTACCAATTTATGTGGGGTAAATGCTTTTACATGGTTCCTGGAAGGGGAGGAGTAAGTCCTGGTCATTGGTTACTTTACTATATTCATTTTTAAAAGAAATGAAAACCGTAGGAAAAAGGCAGGGACAGATTATTTATTTTCAACATTTTCAAGGACTAAACTTTAGAAATTATGTTTACATTACACACCATAAGATGTGCGATTCCATCAAGCTTACCAACCAACTCAAATTTAGCAACCGACATAAATTCAAGAAAGCACAAAAACAGATTATCCGAACAGGTCCAGCAGATTTTTACAACAGATTATTATTGATAAAATTTTGGGAAATAGCAGATCTATTATGTGTAAACCCATGCATATTTTGGCTGAAATATTTATCATCAATGTCTCTAAATTTGTTAGTTTTAAGAATAAAATTGCAAAGTAAAATGGATTTAGGCTTTTTCTGTCAACTTCACAGGAAAACATAATTTGACTGTCACTGGAAAAGTGCGGGCTGTTGAATAGGATCAAAAATGTACATTTTAGAACAAGGACTTAGACTACAAAAACAACAAGAGAGTGTTTTTAAATGCATGTGGCACAATTCTCTACGTACAAGTCACTCAATATGGTAATTGTATAGGTTTCCAATTGATTTTTCTCTTTGTTTTTGCTATTGTGTACCACATAACTAAATTTGGTTTTAATCCATTTTAAAATACTCAGGTATTTATATGAAACTGATTGTACATGTAGATACCTATTGCCCTTGTCTGGAATTCTTTAAAAAGCATAAGTTTGTAACCATGGTAACATGAAAACAAAATATTAATATGAATACCAAGTGTTTCTTTGCAGTTTATATTAGAACTATATATGGACTTTCAAACCAATGTATTTATTTTTTCCCAAATGTCCGCAAAATTTTATACCAGGGTTTTCAAAAGAGCCTAAAATCTACAATTTTTCCCCAGAAAAATCCTACCTAAAAACGGGCGATATTTTTTCTATTAGGTAAAGTTACTCAAATACTAGAAATTAGTTAAAGAACTATAAAAATGATGTATATCGGCAAAAAGATGAAGTCATGTAAATATCTTGTTGTATTAAAGACTTTTAATCAGTCAAAAAGGGTCATTTTTCATCAAAATTAAGCATTTTTAGGCCATGAAAAATGTATGTTCGTTGCCATGATAACCATTGACCATAGCAACCATTTTATTATGAATTTTAGTTTCATACATCAATATAGGAATGTGTGCCAAGTTTCATAAAAATATAAGACCTGGCGTGCAACACTCCTTATATAAGAGTTTAAATGCTTACAGAGAATGGATATTAATTAACATGTAAATAATGATTTTCCTACAAATATGTGTTGCCGTTCAGGGGTTTTCTCCCTTATGCAACTTGTGGGTCTCCCAAGTCTGTATATTGGACAAAAGATCTCTGAGTCAGGATTAAAATGTATAAAAAATTTATTATTTCTTGTTGTATTTAATTTGCATAATCTCTTTGAATGATTATCCCTATTTCTTACTCCCGTAGAAATATTATTTCTCTCCCAATTAGAAATGGGAATAAAATATTCTCAAATGGGAGAATTAAGTTTTAGGGAATTATAAATAAATTTACAAAAGTATAAAAGTATTTCCCAAAAATACCTTCACAATACAATTGATAGTTATGGGAGAGTTATTTCACCTCCCACTAATTTTTTTTCCACAGAACAATTCAATATAATCATTAAAAGTAAAAATAAATATTATTCCAAAATTCATCAGCTCCCACTAATTAATTAATGTTCAATAGTAATTACCCAGCGGCTCTCGCTCCCAGACATGCTGGCGATACGAGTTGTAAAGCCGAACAGTTTACAAACTTACAAGCTTGCAAACTGACTAGTCGATCGATCTGCGCTGGCTTATATAGGCATCGGGCTCGATTGTCGTGACGTCACGACAAAGTGAAAATACCCGCCATCTTTGTCATAGCAAAGAAGCTTTGATATGCTGCCATGCCGATCGGACCGACGAAAGGAATCACGCACCCTAGGGCGCGGATAATTACTGATGGATATATTTGGGACTTATTGCTGATGAACTTCGTAAACATAAACAAAAGCAATCGTAAACAGTTAAAACGTGACTTGGGAATGTAAGATGTCGAGGAATTTCGGGGTAACGCTAATTACCGACCTCGTCCCAATGATGAACATGGAAAATATACAATTAATAAAACATATAATTTGTCGTTTTATAGTCCAATATTTTACAGGGAGTATTGTTTAACTTGTACTGTGTATTTCCACAGAAAGTGTTTCCCATAGTAATGGAAATAAATAGGGAACCGTAACATATGCATGGGTATTATGAGACAATACAACAGTTAATTTATGAATATTCTGGAGGGGCGCTTGAGAGGGTTAGACTGTTACTTCTTTTTTTTTTTTTTTTTTTTTTTTTTTTTTGAAATTGATTGTTAGCTTATTTTTCTCCATCCAATGTAACGTTTTGATAAGTTCGCTATGTGATTTAATTTCAATAAAATTTATACTTTTGTCTGAGACATCTTGAGTTGTATCATCAGCACACATGTGATCTGAGTATTTTAAGCAATCTGGATAGTCATTAACAAACAGAATAAAAAAACAATTGCCCAAGTATTGATCCTTAGTTTTATCTAATTTTTCTGACTGAATACCGTTCCATCTAACACATTGTGTTCTATTTGATAAATGCGATATAACCAGTTAAACGGGTCTTGCATATTCTAAAAGATGGTAATTTCTGGAGAAGTACATTATGATTTACCGTATCAAATGCTTTGCTAAGATTTACAAATAAACCACCAATAAGTTTTCCACTGTCAATGTTTTGTAATCATTTTTCAATTATACTATGAAGTGCTGTTTCGCATAAATGTTTGGGTCTAAAACCAGACTGTTTTTCATTGATAAGCGTGAGGTTTACATAAAAAGATTTGTAAACAGTTGTCTTTTCAAGACTTTGCTAATTATAAGTAAGACCAAAACTGGGCGATAATTGTTAAGCATAAAATTTTTACCTGCTTTTTACAACGGGGTAACCCTTGCACTCTTCCACTCATTAACAAATACACCCGACTTAATTGAACAATTCAAGATATGCAATAAAATATCTCCTATAACATGAATACTTTGTTTTCGGATTTTAAGGACATTGGAAAGTCAGGGTTTTCCGGAGAAAGAAAGGTTTAATACAGGGAAGTAACTCAAAAATAAAGATTGGTGCCGGTATGTCCTTGTCTTGTTTCTATATAAACATTTTCAGCCAAAATATCTAGAAGTCACAGGAAATTAAGATACAATAATGTATATAATAAAAAAAACTATGTGAAATATGTGAGTTTTGGAGAAATATTACGGTGAAAAATTATGTAGGTCCCTTTTATCAACATTTTACATAGGAAATGCATTGAAAATTGCAAAAACACTGATTTGACAAAAACTAAAAAAGTAAAAAAGAAGGATGACTTGGTAGGTTAAACAATCAAGAATATAGCCTGTTTAGTACAATTAAACCTACTCAAGAGTTCTTAAAAAATTCTATACGGTAACAAGGAACCTTGCCAATGTCCTTAACAGACATTTCATCTAAGCCTGTAGATTTTGAGTTAGACATAGACAGTAAAGCTTTTACCAGCAAAAGATATGGAAAGCGACCCCTCTGGCATCTGTTGAGGTACGTGGGTAGAGAGTTGTCAAATTTAGCAGCATATTTATGCCCAATTCTAGAAAAAAAAGGTCATCTATTTATTTTTTGAGGAGAGTTTGAATGTTTTTGAAAGCTTAGAGGAAATTTGTGATCAGGTGAGCCACATCCTCATTACTAATATGCGCGTCCATTCAATCGTCTACCTGATCAATACATAGGGTTAACGGCAGGTCTGACCGGTCAGCAAGGGATGTTTACTCCTCCTAGGCAGCTGATCCCACCTCTGCAATAATCAATTAAAGAGTATGGAGGCGCTGACTGAATTTTTTTTAAAAATTATTATATAAATGGTTGTTTTCTCTAAAAGAAATAAAGGGTTAATTATGTGTTACTCTCAGATCATATAATGGCACATAAGTTACATAAACATACATGTATCTTCATATATACAAAATAATATATAAGTAATAGTAAAACAGAATATAGGTCAATAATAGAATAAAATATTACTGAAAACAGGCAAATACATGTGTATTTTCTTAACAAATAAAGACAGGTTTTCAATGGTTTTTAAATCATGGTAAACAATAGTTTCAAAAGAATGAGCATTTACATGAGTACTTCATTTCCCCTTAAGTAATGAAGATTGAAATGGACACAAAAGGAAAAATTCTAATGTCTCTTTATTACTTTTTCTACCAGTTTTGATCGGAAGTCTCTGGTTACAGTATCTAAATTTTGTTAACCTAATTCTTTCATCTTTTGGAAGTTTACTTATGTATTTTCTCAAAATATATTGGAAGTTTTTCCAAAAAAAAAAAACTGCCTAAATTTGTGACCAAAATTAATCTTCTTTTTTAATTCGATGTTTCTCAAGAGAATCAAGCGCCATTTTATTTTTAATTAGATAATTCATACAACTATTGTTCTTGGTGTAAGTTATAAGATAATCCATACCATAATGTCTATTTGAAGTTGGTTCTCATATGACAGCCCGTGATCGGAAGTTCGTGTGTTCGAATCACGGTCGCGACTGACCTAAGTTGATAAAAATAGGTAGCAACTGTTCCTTCGCCAAGCGCTCGGCACTTTGAAGTAAATGTTGCGGGTCCTTCGGATGACACCTTAAAAACCGAGGCCCGTGTCACGGTAGGCGTTGGCACGATAAAGAATCGTCACTAATCAATCGCCCTGAGTGCCGAGTAAAGGTTTAAATTTGAAGCCCTTCACCGGTATATGGTGACGTCTCCATATGAGTGAAAAATTCTCGAACAGGACGTAAAACAACATACCCCGGTACAATCAATCAACCAATCATATGACAGGGGGTTGAAATCCCAATCTGGCATAATTGACCTCGAAATTCTTAATTCTATGGGCCCCAGCCCCATACCCAAAGTACTGCCCTAAAATAGAGTAATTTTTACACTGGCCTCGAGCTTGAATTTACCATTTTTTAATAATTTCTGAAAATTGCTAGTGAATTTTAAATTTTTCTAGTAAATGTTTTTCCCACTAGTTGAAGTTTGCTCGTGGTAGTAAAAGTTAATTTTTTACCCTGGACGCTAGTATGTATATATGTAACGCATACATTGGACTAAAAATGATTGTTTATTGGAAAATAATCGTTTTTGACTAAATCAAGTGAAATTGCTTCACATGGGCTGCATAGGTTTTTTTTCAATTTTAAGTTCACAAGCTTAAAGTCTTATCAATATCATGATCATCATGATGTTTGTCTACGAAATGGTGATCGCTTGCTTTCTTTATTTATATTATGTAATACATGTGCTACTGGAATTTATTACGGTAAAAACTTTATGTAAGAACTTGGCTTATTGTGTACAATCTTAATTTATACACACAGAGAACCTGCGCACAGTTTGAGAGTAACTAGTACTTTGCATATTTAGAACTATCATCTCAATAGATTTTTTAAAAATTAATCACTGTTCGTTATCTTTACATTTTTCATCTCGATGATCAGTATGTTTCCCGCACATTCTGTTATAACTTTTACAGCAAAAAAATTCCAACAGATTTGTAAAGTAGTTACCATTGGCCTGAAATTGAGATTATAAAAAAAATGCCATTAAGTTTTGTGAATTTAAGTTTTTGTTCAGGCAGTCAGATTTTTTTAAGTAAAACGTCGTTTTTCTTACTTATAGCCCCCCGTGGTGAAATTCGAAATTCCGAAACCATGTGTAGGCCTCTGAAAAAAAAATATAAGAGTTCAGGAAACCAGGGTTTGTAAAAAGATTTCGTTTTGACCCCAATCTACCACATGGTGAAATTCATGGATTAGAAACTTTATTGCACTCATCTACAGGATTTTCTTAATCATGTTCCAAAATATGAATGGGAAACAAAAAAAAATGCAATAGGTGTTCATGCAACCAACGTTGTGTGGAAAAACGTTGATTTTTTTTTAGCCCATTTGGCCCCCAGAGTGAAAATGAAAATTTTTAATATTTTTGCACACGCATATGGCACTTCCAACCATATCCTACAAGATGGTTTGATTGCCGCTAAAAATGTATGAAAGAGTGTAGCGGACGGAACAGGATTACAACAATATACTCGAGCTTTCTTAAAAAAAAAGCAAGTTTAAAGTCAATAATCTGTTTAAATTATTCGTATGAAATGGATGAAGGTACGTATAATGCGTTCAATGCTCATATGGAAGAGCAATGAAATAGCTGATTTTTTTTTATCTTTCATACTGATGGCGTTTAAAAAAAAAAATGGATACAACTAGTTTACAAGTTCATTGATTTAATCGATTCGATCTTTAACCACAATCAGATTCTTAAGAAATAAAGAAGAATATCTCTATATCATAGTAGATGTTAATATTATCTCATTAGGACACAAATTACTGTTATATTCCTTTTTTCATTGCTTTTTCTTTAGACTGACAAAAATCGCCATGTTTTCGATTTAATTATAAAATATGAATTTAAATTTGTCTTATTATGATAAACTCGTCATATTTTCAATTCACTATCTATTATGTCGTCATTTGGAAAATTTCCAGGCATTTGATTAATTTTTGGCAGTTTCCAGCATTTGAAATGGGAAAGTGGTCAAAACACACGAAAAATGGCGACGTTTGACGACGTTACGGCGCATTGGAGAGCATGCAGTTCAGTTTGATTTAGAGGTAGTAATGATGCCATAAGAGACTTTAAATGACTACAGAAGAAAAAAAATATTTTAAAAAAAATAGTATACAAGTGAAATGGAAGTGGAAGCTCTTGATTGAGTTTCGGAAAGAACAAAACATACGGACAAACAGTTACTGGCAATAACGAAAGACGCTGTCACTGTAGACCGTCGATATAAGATTGACTATTTAGTTGAATGATAGTGAGAGTACCTGTCCATAACTTAGTAATAAATCTTGTGTTTGCGAAATTACTTCCTCGACTGTTTATAGAAGAATAAAGGGAAATTCGAGTATGTGCATTGATGAAATTTGAGTGGGGCTTATCCAGCTTTTTTAACAAAGAAGAAACTTGACCTCCTTTAGACACTTTGACGTTATCATCCGTGCGCCGTAAGGCGATACCATACATTATAAAAAATATCATATTTTGTTTATTTGAGCATATTTTTATTTGAAATTTGCAAGGTATATTGATGAAAAATGTCCGAAAGTAGTGAAAATTTTAAAACGAAGTGATGATTATTTTTCACTTCAGACAACTTGTCCATGATTTTACCGGACAACCCTTGTATATTATGACGTATCTTGCTCTGGCTTACGTTTTTGATAAGATGACAAAACTTTGATGTAAATTCTGTTAATTCGCACTGCAGTGTTAAACTTTGTGAATTCCATTACCGTCGACCATCTATAGATAACCTGCCTACGCTGAAGAATATATAATGACGATAAAAAACGTCAAAGCGGGCCAATATGTAATCGGCCAGTCCAATATTTCATCAAGCGGCCCAAGATCATATTTTCTTACCGCTCAGTTAAACATTAGAAATGTTATACTTTTTCATTATAGGTGGATTTTTAAAGGGAACACTATCTGAGGGCATAAAAATAATGTCTGGTATATAATCCATCTAAATTTATCATGCATGGTGTTTGGGTGGTTAATACATGTACCTACAGATAATAAATCAGAAAAATATTTACACTGTGAAGAAAAACGATAAAAAGATATCAATGATTTTTCGTTTGTTTTCGTTACACACATATATTATATACATTAAATAATTTAATCTACCCATTACTCTTATTAATATAAACACTGCGCAAAGCGGTTGATGTTCGGACATATACATTTATACTATGCTTGTCTTATTTACAATAACTAGTATATGGTTGTAATTATCCTCTCGACATGGGATGCTTACTCTCTTATGCCGAGTAAATGTCTAAATTTGAAGCCCTTCACCGGTATATGGTGACGTCTCTATATGAGTGAAAATTTATCGAATGGGACGTAAGACTACATACAGTCAATCAATCCATATCAATCAAATGAAGGGATATTTCGAATATTAATTTTTTCTTCCTGTCTCTAATAAAAGCAATAATGTGCTTAATCCCTGATAAGCTAAAGAATCAAACCCGTATTGATATATATGAAATCGGGAATTTTTTTGGAGGTTTCTGTGCTAAAGATCCTTAGGCTAGACTATTTAGTAACTGTTAATAAAAAATATATCATTTTCACTACCTAATTCATACCAAAACTGCATACAGAATTATTTTCCTCTTTTTCATTCATATTTAATACATTTTCAACTCCTGTGCCTGATCATCATTCTTGCATACTTCAAAGAACGAATAGCATTTCCAAATTTGTGCCGAACAACAGAGGTCCATGTTTCGACAGCAGTTTTGTGATAAGGTCCGATTAGATAGCAATTTAGACAGCCTTTGAACCACCATCCACCTTTATTAACCACAGCACATGAACTACTCCATGTGGCGTTGTCTTGATCTGTCGTGGAAAACAGTCCCTCATTTTGAATTACTAGACTATCCCCTGAAACGAATTTATGTTCTGTCAATATTTATTGTTCATATTTTTAAATAAAATAAATACTATTTCCGACTTTCAATTACTTTGACATCATTTCTTTTATTTGATAAGCATATTCATTAATGGTAAAACATAAAGATTAGGCGATTTTTAAAAAAGGAAGACGTACATATATCGTTTTATTCTGTTGTTGTACCCCGCTTTCAATGAAAGTGGGGGATATAAATTTGGGTTTGTCCGTCCGTCCGTCTGTATTTCTGTCTGTCTGTAACGCTTTCGTTTCCGCGCGATATCGAGAACCCTTTGAGCTTTCGCAATGAAATTTTGCACCGCAACACGCTATGGTCTAAAAAAGAACTCTATTGATTTTGAGGTTTGTCTGTCTGCAACGCTTTCGTTTCCGCGCGATATCTCGAGAATCCTTTCAGCTTTTGCAATGAAATTTTACACAACAACTCCCTGTGGCCTAAGAAGGATTTGATTTAATTTGCTTCAATATACATGTATACAATTAATAATTCTACAAATATAGGGGGCAGTGTGACCCCCCCCCCCTCGAACTGCGCATGCTCTTCTTTTTCCCTAAGCAGGGGACACAAATTCTCTGAATTAGTTTGTTTCTTTTAAATCAAGTCTTATTACCTGCAGTTCCACTGTACCTATTAACTGTCAACTTGAATTTTTGGGATTCGTTTCCCACTGAAAATAATGAGTACTTGGCAAATGCTTTTGTGCCTGAGAAGTTTTGAAGGTCCACCCTCAGTTCCTGTTTTTCATTTGTCGTAAGGATGTGAATGGCTTTGTTACCTAGAAAAATATGTCATTTTTTTCAACATAATTATTATATAAAGTGTAACAATACTTTGTGTGTCGATTTACATGATAAAATGATAACATTGCGGAAAATTTAATAAAAATATAAATTACATCTTTAGTAATCAGATTTTAGAACTATTATAAGTAAGATAAAGACATCCAAAGTTTTGGACAATTTAAATGATCAAGACAAAAAAAATTACACAAAATAAGTTAAGAAATTATGTAATTATAAAATACTATATATATTTCGAAGGCAGTTTATAAAACTGTAATAGCAGCTTATGTTTGGTGTCATTTGTGCAATCTTTTTGGGGTTAAGGAAAGGTTATCTAGGTCTTAGAATAAGATTTACGCCAATTTATACTGTTTAAGCTTAATCAGTGAGGGATTACTTATTCAAATAATGGTAGCTTTTCAAGGACGGAGGATTGTTATTTTAGATGTTGATTTCTTGTGACTCTCCTTATCGCACTTATGTCTGTGACTCGTGTAGACAATCTACAGAAGCAATTAAAACATTCGTAAATTAGGGCATTTCTTGCCTTCACGCACAAATTTTAACAGCTCGGTGCTCTGAGACATTCTATGACGTTGAAATTCTTGACTTTGTTTTTAGGACCTGATCATCTATAATATATAATAATAAACCAGTCAGCACTTCTGTGATACAATTCAATTTTTTCCAAAAGGACATATAAATATTTTAGCAATAGGTAAAATATCGTATTTTTTTATGCGATAAAAGAGTTCAATTCATGAATTCACAAAAATAGTAACATTCTCTGTGAAACATATTTTATTGTGTCGCCTGCAGAGCAGAGCGGCACTTAGGGATCACTTTACCCGGCGTCTGTCTGTCTGTCTGTCTGTCAAGCTGTCTGCCCGTCTGTCACACCTTGTATCTCAAGAACTGTAATAGATATGGACTTGATATTTTGCACATACATTGCTTGGCACTATGGCATTTGTGCATTGCCATGGTTACCGATCTCATGACCCTTGACCTTTGACCTACTTTACAAAAAAGTTATAAGTGCCAATATACAGCACATTTTTGACATTTAAGGGGTAAGTCTATGCTATTTGGCATGTGCACTGATTGTCATAAAAATATGAAAACTACCAGCGTTACAATTCACTTGACCTTGACCTATGACCTACTTTGAAAAAAATACCCCAGAGAGTTTAATTTAACTTAAGACTTTTGAATTTTGAGAGGGGAGGGGGTGTTGATAATTGCATTAATACATGTTTATGAGCTCATAATACTGTACTTTGAAACTCTATGATATTCAGTTACCACACAAACTGAAATTTAAATATAATGAGAATACATCGGGATCGGTATCCCACAACAGATTGTGTAGAGTGACAATTGGTGTAAAGACTTTGAAACAGGTATTAAAACATGTAAAATGATAAATTATTATTTATAATAATTTCAACTTAACTATTCATTTGAGGGTTGGGAATCATATTTTCTTTGATTGTCAGACTCTATCGCAGTCTAATACTATGCATTGATGCCTTTTTTATGCATTCATGAACTATCATGCTAGTAGTAAATAAATAGATACATGTAACTACACTAAGATTTATTTACATCTTTATGAAGCTACAACACATGCGTTCCTTGGAACACTCTTAATCATATAACTGTATACAATGTACTTTTATTGATTTTTTTTTTTTTTGGAAAATATGTATATTTTTATCTGCAAAGTTTTATTGGTTTCATACAAAAAGCACCCAAAACAGAATTTGTCCGCTAACTTTTCTTACAACTTTTGCATGTAATCCCAAACGATCTCATTAAAATAATATCTTAAAACTCAAAACAAAAGTATAAAATGCAAATTAATCTTTTACCTGGAGATCTTCTTGACATAGGTCTTTGAAAAGACTTGAACATTGTAATATTTGGGACCAATAAATATTCCCTTCTTTAACCTGTTAATGATATCTCATGATTGGAATTAAAGTAAAAAATTACTTCAAAACTAGTAAATGTTATCAGATAACTGGACATTTTCCAAACGCAAGACATACATAAATATAACGACGCAATCAATGAAAATCTACCGTATATACTCGCCTATAAGTCGGTTTTTGGGGAATTAAACTTTGGTCCAAAACTTTTTATCTGACATATACGCGAGTTATAAAAAGATTGGTATTTAAGCAAGTTAATCCCTCTAATTTAAACTTGAAAAATACAACCGACTTATAGGCGGACCGACTTATAGGCGAGTATGTACGGTAATCTGTGTTTGTGGACATGTCGACCTTATTGAAATGAATAAATAATATAATTGCGTACCTAGTCAGTATTCTTCATTGACGTTCCCAAAACCGTCTTTGTTCGAATCCCACGGTCTATAAAAATCGACTGATCCGTTAATCCTTCTCTGAATAACCTTTTTTTTAAATTAGCTTAAGTAAAGATGCGAAATATCTATGAAAACGGTAAATATGTACATGTCAAGATCTGTACTCTTGGTTGGTATAATCCACGTTTAGCTACAAATAAAAGTGATAAAAATATAATTTTCTGAGAAATACGGTACATGAAAGATTATTATACCTCTGTGAATTTTTTCTATATAAAAATATGACGAAAAAACCTGCTCTTTTTCCTAAACAACTCCTACTCTGGAATAGTTTTTATGCTATTTGCCTATTGCGCAGGTATGTTAAGGCAGTGCCCAAATCATTTTTCGGCGAATTTAGACTTTTTTCGTAAAATTTAACATTGATAAATCGGAAAAACCATAGATAAAACATTTACCATTATAAAACATTGTATAGACGTCATTGAGTCTTAGGCTAAAAGAAGCACTCCATTACGACGTCATCACGTGACATCTATAAATAGAAAAATTGCCTTAACGAAAAAGTGAAAAGTTCAACACTACCCCGGGGATAATTCATTTCTTTTTGTGAAAATAATTATGTAAAAACATCAGTGTGTCATGAATAGTGCTGCTAGAATCCTACTCTCCCGACACAGAAAAGAATATTCCAAAATTTCGCATGAAACCTTACCAAAATTTTTACATTTTGTTCATACGATCAAGAAATTGTCATCAATTCATGTTAACCACACGATTCTAGCAGCACTTTCCAAGTATTATAGAATACAGGCTTTTGATACAAACAAAAATTATGTTTCAAAGTATGCGGCGTAGTGTTGAACTTTTGCATTTTTGTTGTTAGAGAACGACAGGGAAAAGGCTGATCGGGACTTCAAAACACTGCCCGTCTTCATTTTAAGGAAACATGATAAGAATAAATTAGCGTACCTGATTCTTAATCTTTAATTCCTTGTGAAGCACATATGACATTCACGGTATATGCTTTAAAACTACCATTTCATATATTTGATTACATGAATTCTCGACACGTTATGTTTAACTCGGCAAATATTTGATCAATACTTATGACGTCATGGGTTTGGTATTTAACCCCTGCGATAAATACTTAGCTATTTATACCACCCAAAACGACAAGATTTAGTTTATATTATATTTTTGAATGATTTCAATTATTCCTTGGACCTGAAATTAAACTTTAAATACAGATACAGTCCCTGAAACGTTCTACTTTCCCACTTGAACGGTGAGCGAACGCTGAACGAACGGTGAACGAACGCTGAACGAACGCAGAGCGAACGGTGAGTGAACGATGTGTGAACGCTGAACGCAACTTGGTGAACGATGTGTGAACGGTGAACGGTGAGCGAACGCAGAACGCGAACGGAGCGCAAACGCGAACGCAAAGTGAACGGTGAACGAACGGTGAACGCAAGATGAACGATATATTCGGAATGCCTCTGATCTTTTCCTTGCATTGAAACTATATTATTGTATTATACTGTCAGGTGCAAAAAAAAAACAAAACAAAACAAAACAAAACAAAACAAAACAAAAAAGAAACAAATAATAAATAAGTAAACAAATTAATGAATGAATAGATAAGTCAATAAAATAAATTCTCCAAAATTGTCCTAAGAAAGACGATGCATGCACATTAAGTTTTTAATCACACGATTTTTATCGCATTAAACATTGCAATTGTTGCCGAACCCTGAAGTATAAAAGATATTGTTTTTAGTTGGAAAATAAAAATGTTTATTCTTATTTGATAACAAATCAGAGAAAACTGTTTATGATTTATAGAATGAATTAAAGCGGTTGTAACTTATATTCATATATATATCATCGTGTCAAGGCGATTTCGTGTAAAGTAATGAAAAAAAAAATAATTACATTTATACGCTCGTATTTTAGATTTTTAATACAATAATATATTATGTGTCATTTCTATTTTTCATTATGATTTATTGAGCAGACGTCTACATGTATCTCTAGATGGCCGTGATTATACTCGGACAAGATGATACAAAGATACATATTCATATTATTTGTTATAAATTCAATTTTCAGAACATGATATTTAAGTAATATGGTGTTATAGTTTTTATTAAACAGACAAATGAGAGAGAGAGAGAGAGAGAGAGAGTACTATTCAGTTTTAGCCCCCCCTTTCAGGCTTCACCAAATGTTTGTATCTATATCAAACAAAAAACTCTGAATTTTTTTCTAAATATATCAGACAGTGAAAGAAACTTTTTTTTTTATCAACAAATCGTATCCATTTGTTTGACAGTCATACTCGTTTTTATTTTCCTGCTTCAAGTTCACACGAAGTCCACGTGCTTGTCCTGTCAATCAAAATCATTCGACACTGTGCAGGTGTGAAAGTTTCGTCACATCGAAGACGAAGTGCGAGTATTTCCAACAAGTTATTGTTTTGAACATATTTTATTGCCAAGCAAAAGGATAAGAAACAAGTTCTAACAACTTACGAGTTCTTCTCCTTAATAAAACACATATTTGTCATGCAAAATAATAATGAAAACATATACAAATAAATGCAAATAGTATAGTATATCTAGCTAAACCTACAGGATTCATTTATGAATCTGTGAACAGCGGCAAAAATGCCAATGTTTAACTCTAATGAAAAGTTTTCGTTGCCCCAGAGTAGTAGATGTACATCTATGATATCTAAATCAAGTCGAAAAAGAAGGTCAAAAAGATTATTTCGAGCATTAAGATATT
Source organism: Saccostrea echinata (assembly GCF_033153115.1). Classification (NCBI taxonomy): domain Eukaryota; kingdom Metazoa; phylum Mollusca; class Bivalvia; order Ostreida; family Ostreidae; genus Saccostrea; species Saccostrea echinata. Next base: position 9,792,982 of record NW_026889796.1, read on the forward strand.
TTTTACAAACAAAGAAAAAATGATAGGCATCTTCTTGTTTACCACAAGAACAATAAGGATTGTCAATAATATTACGTTTATATAAATCTTGGTTCAATACACAGTTGTGCCTTAATTTAGTATGGATTATGTTTGTAGTGCGTTTACCAAATAAAAAATAGGAAGGTGCTTTTGGAGCATTATCACTTATAATCTTAGGAAAAGAATTAACTGAGTTGGCTTCTCTTGTATCTGTATCCAATAAATTCCATCTTTTAACAGCATCAGGTACAAATGATTTGTTAAATATTTCTAACCTGCCTCTTGGAATATTTAATTGATCTTTGTTTCGTGTATTGTATCTTGATATTTGTTCTCTTTTCTTTGGGACTATATCACGAATATATTCCGGTACATCACAATTGTTAATTTTAAACATTGTAATCATTTTTGCTTGGTAACGACGGTTTTTCAAAGGTACCCATCCTGTTTCAAAATAAAGTGATTCTCTTGAGGCTAGTATCGGAAGACCAGTAACTATCCTAGCGGCCATTAGTTGTACTTTTTCAAGTTTTTCTACATCAGATAAAGAGCAGCCATCCCGGACAATTGAGGCGTATTCAAGTGTTGGTCTTATAAATGTTGTATACAGTAGGGAAAGATTTTTCCTACCTATTGAAAATTTTAATTTCTTTAATAGCCCCAATTTTCTATATGCATTATTTACAATACTATCAATATACTCAGACCAGCTAAGATTTTGTGACAATAAAATACCCAAGTGGCGATGCACCGATACATACTCCAGTGTATTGCCTTGGAAATACAAATTTGGTAAAACTGATCTATTTTTTAAGGAAAAAAATACAACCTTTGTTTTTGATGGATTAAATCTTAAAAGCCATTTACTCGACCATTTATCTAAAACATCAAGATCATGGTTTAACGTTTAATGTTGTAGTGAATTGTCATCAGCAAATAATCTGCACATTGAAAGCATATTTTCAGCAACATCATTAATATATATCAAAAATAAAAGAGGACCTAGAACTGAGCCTTGAGGCACACCTGCATATATATTGAGGTTCGATGATAGAAGATCTTTATACATAACTTTTTGTGATCTATTTCTCAAGTAACTAGTAAACCATTGTAAAAGATCGCCAGATATTCCATACGTTTGTAATTTGAAAAGAAGACCCTTGTGCCATACTCTGTCGAATGCTTTAGAGAGATCACAAAAAACCATACAACACGATTTTCCTTCATCTATGCTTTGTACAATACTATGAAATGTTTCTAGAAGTTGGTACACAGTAGAGTGACCAGGTAAAAAGCCCGCTTGATATCGATAAAATAAACTGTTACAATGAAAATGATTATACACATGTTTGAAAATAATTCTCTCCATAATTTTGCTAACACAGCTTAACAATGATACAGGTCTATAATTAGACACTAACGAAGGATCATCTTTTTTAAAGAGAGGTAATACATGAGCTACTTTCCACATGGCTGGGAAAACATTCTCTGACAATGATTTATTAAATAACATAGCTAATGGTTTTGAAACAGTAGAAACAGTGTTTTTTAGCATTTTGTGACTGATACAGTCGGGACCTATAGCTTTATTAACAGGAAGTATAGAAATTATATCGACTACCTCTTGTTCATCAATTATGATATTACTTAGTTTGTCACTGAAGTTATAACATTTATTTTTATCATTTCTAGATTTGATTCCAACATTTGAATAATAAATTAGTAAAATACATTGGGCATTAACACTTGAATGTGAAACATACTCTCTGCCAATTTCAAATACCACCGCCGACACGTGTACATTTTGATATATTATTGTTTTGTGACTTTTTTAGATGCATGTTTGTTTTGAGTCTGAAATTTTTGTTCTAAAAAAGACCGTAGCTTTTTTTAAATGTTAATTCAAATATTCTGGAAATACGGTACTGACTAAGTCACCGATTTAGGGGGAAAAGGGGGGGGGGGTATTAATCATATCGAATGGCAAACATGTAAAGTTACGGTGAAGAAAGATTTTTTTTTTGTCTATAAAAATAGACTTTACATATTACAGTAGAGAAATTCTGCAGTGCATTACATTTTAAATAAATATTCCCTTTAACCACACTATCATTTTAATTCGTTCTAAAGATAATAAATTAACAGGATATCCGCAGTACTATGTATAGTTCTATAATATTTTCTGTAGTAATTGAAAAAAAAAAAGTAATAGAAATAAATATTTTCGTAATTTTGCTGCGTAATTATTTGACTTGAATAATTATATCTCCATTAACGATTTGTCGTCTTTAACAAAACAACAAAATGTTGCAGTGCTTGAAGTATTTGCACATTGTTAGATAAATTAGTTAAATTTAATATTTCAGCATCGTTCTACATAGGTACAGAATGTGCTTGTAACAACATTTATTTTCCAGAGTAATTTAATAAATAACCTAACAGCTAAGTTAGAATAATAAAAATATATATCGTAGATATTTTTCCTCATAAAATAATGATTCTTCAAACACGATATGTTAGTTAATAAATTTAAAAAAAACTGTAACTCCTTAACTACAAAAAGATAAGTCCTTTCACTTCGGAGTTCCGAATGACAATGAAAACTGAACGATAGGTGAACGGTGAACGCAAGGTGAACGCAAAGTGAACGGAACGAAGAGCGAACGCTGAACGCTTTGTGAACGGTGAACGCGAGCGCACGGTGAACGGTGAACGCAAAACTGTGAACGGAGAGCGAACGGTGAACGCACGGTGAACGAACGGTGAACGCACGCTGAACGAACGGTGAACGAACGGTGAGCGAACGGAAAAATGGGAAAGTAGAACGTTTCAGGGACTGTATAAAGAAATCCTTATCTCTAAAGTTCACGTCATACAGCTTACTGTGACATTATATTGTATAGGCATGTAGGCATGTAGGGTATCTGGGTATAGCCTTAACATACCCGCATGTGAAAAAGTCATTTAACTATTCACCGGTAGCGTTCTGTTTCCCTCGTTTTTCATCTCAAACTATCTGGTTTGTGGTATAGTGACGTATCCGGTTTGTGACGTAACAAAAGTTAAGTCGGCTTCGTATAATAAATCACCTATTTACTGACTATTTCTGTAGACTGTGTCACACAAATTTCTGAATACTAACTCTGATACTTGCTGAAGTTTTTCACTGTAAGTCTGTAGTGGGACAGAAGAGAAATGTCCACAGAGACTGGAGTGTCCACTTTGACGAATGTGTTCAGGTGTTTCCAGTTCCAGGGAGTTAATTTCAGTAGAGACTCAACATTTCCTGAAATAAATACTAGTATTACACAAACCAATGGTAGACGATACCTTATACAAACAAGAGGCCCAGGGGCCATATCGCTCACCTGAGCGCTGTGGCTAAGAAAAAAGCAAAACGCAGGGGTAATAAGGAAGCATACAAAATATTCTACCTTGACTTAATCAGATCTACATTATGACGTCATAGTAGGCGAGATGACGTCAATTTTAGAATACAAGTTTTCGTAATATTCGTATTTAGAGATGTAATTTAACTCTAGAAAATGAATAGAAACGTGTAAACATTAACAAAAATAAAATGTTTTTATTTTGTTATGCTGTATCTGTAATTTTGATTAAAATCTACCACCGATGACGTCATATGTGTACTTCAAGTAACTTGGGAATTGATCATGTCGTGTAAAGAGAATTTGGCTAAGATGGCATGTACAAAGATACGTAAAATGGAGTTTAAAAGCAAATATCCTGAATATTTTGTGAAATTCATATGGAGTTCAGTTACTAAAACAGGTATGCTAATTTATTTTCATCGATTGTATTCTCTTCGAAGACAGTCAGCTATATACGTATCCCGGTCGGCCTTTCCTCTGTCATTTGTGACAAAAATAATGCAGCAGAACAACAATAAGCTGTATATTTCAAAACATAAGATTTGTACAGATGGAAAGTTTGCCTCCTAAAATACTTGGAAAGTGCTGCTAGAATCCCGAGTTAAGCATGGTTTTACGAAAAATCTCAGTTTATATGTATAAAATTCAAAACATCGGGTAAGGTTTCGTGCGAATGTGTGGAATTATTATTTTACTGACGGGACAGTGGGATTCTAGCAGCACTTTTTAGGCAAAATAGATGTTTTCCAACTATATTATTTACTCAAAGAAATTATTACACTTCGGGGTATTGTTGTTCTGTTAGCTTTTTTACTAAGGAAAAATTCGCTATTAATAGAAGTCACGTGATGCCATGGTGGTGGTGCACGTCTTTGCGTTAGACACTCTTTTATCTTTATGCAATAGATAATAATAGTTTACATTTATCAGCGGTTTTGGTAAATTATCAAACTTAATTTTCTTTAAAAAGTCTAAATTTCCAGAGAATTGACCTATATGCTTCCTTAACATACCCGCGAAATCAGTTTAGTAATGAAAAGCTTTTTCCTACATACTCCTATGTTAAACTTTGATTGTCCATTGTGGCTCCACCCTACCCCCAGGGGGTCATGATTTGAACAAACTTGAATCTATACCACCTGAGGATACTTTCACATATATATGACCAATCATGGCTTTGCTGTTCTTGAGAAGAAGATTTTTAAAAATTTTTCCTATATATTCCTATGTTAACTTATATCGTCTATTGTGGCCCCACCCTACCCCCTTGGGTCATGATTTGAACAAATTTGATTTTACACGACCTGAGGATGCTTCCATATAAATATGACCAATCACTGCTTTGCTGTTCTTGAGAAGATTTTTGAAGATTTTTACTATGTATTCCTATGAAAAACTTTGATCGTCAATTGTGGCCCCACCCTATCCCCGGGGGTCATGATTTAAATAAATTTGAATCTAAACCACCTGAGGATTCTTTCACATAAATATGACCAATTATGGCTTTGTTGTTCTTGAGAAGAAGAATTTTTAAGATTTTTCCTATACACTCCTGTGTTAAACTTTGATCGTCCATGTGGCCCCACCCTACCCCCGGGGGTCATGATTTGAACATATTGATTCTACACCAACTGACGATGCTTCCATATAAATATGACCAATCATAGCTTTGCTGTTCTTCAGAAGAAGATTTTTAAAGATTTTTCCTATATATTCCTATGTTAAACTTTGATCGTCACTGTGGCCCCACCCTTGCCCCAGGGGTCATGATTTGAACAAACTTGAATCTACACTACCTATAGCTAACAATGATTCCACATGAGTTTCATCTTTCCTGGCCCATTGGTTCTAGAGAAGAAGATTTTTTAATGATGCCATTAATTTTTTGCTTTTTCGTAATTATCTCCCCTTGGAAGAGGACATGAAGCTTCATTTGAACAAACTTGAATCCCCTTTACCCAAGGATACTCTGTGCCAAGTTTGGTTGAAATTGGCCCAGTAGTTCTGTACAAGAAGATAAAAATGTGAAAAGTTTACAACGACGACGACAACAACAACAACAGACAACGGACAGATTTTGATCAGAAAAGCTCACTTGAGCCTTCGGCTCAGGTGAGCTAAAAAGTAATCAATCACATCGCATATCCATTAATTTTGAATGTTTAAAAAATTGTTTAGTTTTATTTTATTTTATTTAAACCACAATGATAAAATAACTCAAAATACCTTTCAATTGGGAATGTGGTCCAATACAAAAAACACTAACAAAATGGATAAAGAAGCAACACACAATATACATATTTTTAGTTATGTCTGCATATGCATGTACATTCACTGAAATATTCCACATATACTTTAGTTTAACTCAATTAAAATGTAATGTGATATAATAAAGTTTATATTCTCTGAATAAACTAGGTTATTTTGAGCACATAATTACTCACTATAGTAAGAACGATAACTCGTACTTTTCACAATTATGCAACTGGGCATGCTCAAGGGTAACTTTCTTTTCCTGCTGAACAAGAAAGCTGCTAGGTGCCATAAATTTAACTCAAAGAAAACTTCTTAGTAGATCCAAAGCATCACGAAGAGAAAGTTTGTTTAATCAATCGGATGTTAATTAACAACAATTATTTGAATTGTTTAATATGAAATTGAGTCTTTTTAGTTAAGTTTTCTTAAATTTATTCTAAGGAAAAGCTGCTCAACCTGGTAGGTCAGCCATGTTGTAAAAAAAAAAAAAAAAAAAAAAAAAAAAAAAAAAAAAAAAAAACTTGAAAATATTTCAATAAATTTTACAGAAACAAATATAATTTCAATGAATTATTTTATGCTTGAGTAATAAATAAATAAATAAACAATGAATAAAAAAAAATAACATAAAATAAAATAGAATAAAATATGTTGCTTTTGTTTTATGAGCCATGTTGAGAGCCAATATAGCAAGAGCATCGAAGGCAAAGAGCCATATGCCCGGCCACCACCAAGGACTTCTGTTGAGCGTAGTATAGTAGCCACCACGGTGACCACCCAGGCATCCCCAGTATCATCCACTGAACCCATCATTCCGACAGTCACAGGTCTCCATTCAGAGGCTGCTATTTCAGTGCCACCAAGAAGTTACGTGGTCAGCCATAGATCGTTAGCCCAATCAGTACCCTTGCAGCCTGTTTATGAGACGGGAGACACCCAGACTCCTGTTGCACAGACTTTACCCACCCAGCCGACAGTGGAGCCACAGTTGCATATACCAACAGCTGGCACTACAGCAGGTATAAATTGTCAACTTGATATCGATAGGCCTACACCTTTTCAGAGTGTAGTATCAATGCTTGGTGCTCATGTCTCTTAGGCATTGAAAGAAAAAATCTGGAATAATGAGTATGTTGCTCTGAACAAATTGCTAATCAAAGAACCAGTTTCAGATGTTCAGCATCACATTGTTTATCATGATGGATTAATTCAAGTTAAACCTAAGTACAAAGATGAGAAAATTGTGTCCATTTCACAATGGACTGATGCTTTTTTAATTTTTGCCTCCATTTACTGTGCCAAGCACTCTGCACAAGCTATGAATTTATTTCGTTACATGGCAACAATTAGAAAAGGTGCAGAGCGGTCACCCAACTCTTATGGTTGGAGGGATTATGACATCCAGTTTAGGCTGAAAAAATCAATTGATTCTTATCTAAGTTGGGGTTCTGTTGATGCTGAATTGTGGTTGTTTTATATGCAGCCTACTATACAAAACTATAATCAGAATCCCCCAAAACAATTTGAATGTTACTCTTACAACTTTCAGGGTGCATGTGAAAAACACAATTGTAGATTTTTGCACATTTGTGTGAAATGTAATGGATCGCATCCTTCTTTAAATTGCAGATCTTCCCAGAATAACAATGTCAAACAATTCCCCCAGTTTAGGCCCGCACTACAGCAGTTCCGCCCGAGATTCCCACAGTGAGCAATACGACCTACACAATAAATTATTAGAGATGGGCCATACTCCAATTAAAACTAACAATCTTCACAAATTATTAATAAATTATCCTGACAGAAAAGTTGCCAACATATTAGCGCAGGGTTTTCAGAAAGGGTTTTTGTTAAATTATCAGGGCCCTAGAATAAGGGTTGAATATAGGAACATGAAGTCTGCAGTTCAACATTTTAATGATTTAGAAGAAAAGGTTAAAAAGGAACTTGGATTGGGTAGGGTTTTAGGTCCTTTTTCAGCCCCCCCCCCCAAATATCAAATTTAAGATGTAACCCAGTAGGTTTATTACCTAAAAAACATGGTGGATGGCGCATGATTACCAACCTGTCGGATCCTTATGGTGATAGTGTTAATGATAACATAGACCAGCAAGCATGTACTGTCAGCTATGCTTCATTTGATGATGCAATTAACATAATCCAAACCAAAGGAAAAGGGGCCCTTATGGCAAAGATGGACATTTCCAGTGCATTTAGGCTTTTACCAATAAATCCTCAGGAATTTTGTCTGCTAGGTTTCAAGTTTAACAATTCATACTATATTGACAAGTGTTTGCCAATGGGGTGTTCAGTTTCTTGTTCACTGTTTGAAAAATTTACATCTTTTTTACATTGGGAATTAGAACAGAGGTCGCAAAAAGATGGTATTGTTCATTACTTAGATGATTTCTTATTTGTTGGATCAGCTAACTCTAGTGAATGCACAGAATTAATGCATCATTTTCAAGAATTGAGTCAATTTTTAGGAGTTCCTATTGCACCAGAAAAAAAGCAAGGTCCTTGTACAAAAATGACATTTTTAGGGTTAGGAATTGATTCCATGCAAGAGACAATATTCGTTCCAAAAGAAAAAGTTGATGAATTGCTTGAAAAGATTAAGTATGTTCAGTGTAGTAAAAAAGTAACAAAGAAAGAATTAGAAAACTTGCATCACTTGCATTTGTTGTAAAAGCATTACCGGCTGGTAGGGTATTTTGTAGGAGAATTTACGGGGCACTACAAGGTGTTGATAGATCTTTTCATTTGATTAGAATATCTAATGAAATTAAGTTGGACCTTCAGATGTGGGTTGAATTTCTGCAAAATTTTAATGGACTAACTTGGTTTCCTTCTGTAGATTGGTCAGATAGTGATTCGCTGCAATTTTATACAGACAGTTCTGGATCGTTTGGGTGTGGTGTTGTTTTTGGTGATGAATGGAGTGTGTTAGCTTGGCCGGAAAGTTGGTCCCAGGAGATAAGGAGGGATATTACTTTGTTAGAACTTGTTCCAATAGTGTTGGGTATTATTATTTGGGTAGACAAACTAGCTTCCAACAAATTGTTATTGCATGTAGATAATTTAGCACTTGTTCACATAATTAACAACAAAACATCAAAAAATAAGAGAGCTATGGTTCTGTTAAGAGCTTTGGTCCTCAACACCCTGCAGAATAACAATCAGATCAAATGTCAACATATTCAAGGTATTAAGAATGATAAAGCAGATGCTATATCTCGTTTTCAGTTTTCGAGGTTTCATCAGCTGGATCCTGGGGCTCGGCATTATCCCTGTCCAGTTCCTATGCAATTTTGGCAAATTATTCATCAATTGTAGAGAACCTTGTAGACGCTAGTATTTCGGGCAATACAAACAAAGTTTATAAGCAAGGCATTCAAGCCTTTATTAAATTTAGGGTAGATAATTCTTTTCCACAATTATGGCCTCCTCCTATTGACCATGTCATGAATTTTGTTGCATACATGTCAGAGAGGAAATGTGCCTTTTCGACTGTCAAGTGTTATCTGTCAGGTTTAAGTTTTCTTATAAACGTTCATGGCTGGCCAAATGCTGTGGAGTCATTTTTAATTAAGAAATTGCTAACTGGTTACAAAAGGTTGACAGTGTCTAGTGATATTAGAAGGCCTATAACCTTGCACCTATTACTTCGTATCATAGATACCTTGCCATATGTGGCACGTTCTTTATATGAGGCGACATTATTTCAATGTGCCTACTCAGTAGCATTTTTTGCATTGCTTAGAGTCAATGAAGTGGTTGACCTTCAATATGATAGTGTTCAATTGTTAGAAGACTAGGTTAGTCTCATGATTAAATGTTCCAAAACTGATCAAATGCACAGGGGTTCATCAGTAAAAGTCCCAAAGCATGCCCAGTCATTAATTTTGTTTACATTACTGCAAAAATTTCTTGCAATGCGGCAGACAATTTTATCAACTAAATTCTTTGTTCATTTCAACTCCAAACCTTTGACTCATTATCAGTTTTCAACAATGCTCAATAAATGTTTATCATTTTTAAATATAAACACCTCTGTTTTTAAATCTCATTCCTTTAGGACTGGTGGGGCCACACATCTTTATTTAAATGGTATGAGTGAAGCCGAAATCAAAATCATTGGCAGATGGAGTTCCGCTGCCTATAAGTCATACATAAGGCCAATTGTTTAAAAGTTTGATAAAGAATTGTAAAAAAAAAATTGTTTCAGATTACATATGGATCATTTGGATCAATATTTTGTTGTTTTGTTAATAGATGTGAATAAATGGCCATGACAAGCACGCCAAACATTAATTATTAGTTATGTCTTAATTAGGTAAGGTCAGTAAGGTCTTTAGGATAATTATCAAATTTCTTATAAATTCTATTTATTTGTCATTCAATGGTAAAGTCAATAATGATTTGTAAGGGGCGCCTTGGTGTCTAAAAATAATAAAGTTTATTTTCTCTGGATAAACTAGGTTATTTTGAGCACATAATTACTCACTATAGTAAGAACGATAACTCGTACTTTTCACAATTATGCAACTGGGCATGCTCAAGGGTAACTTCCTTTTCCTGCTGAACAAGAAAGCTGCTAGGTGCCAGAAATTTAACTCAAAGAACCCTCCCACCCTCTCCAAGTTATAACTTGTGCGGAAAAGCTTGGCCTTAAAATTTGGTGTTTGTTTAACCTTATAAAATGTATGTACTGATAAGCTAGTTAAGCATTGTTCAAGTTTTACATGTTTGCAATATTTGTAGAACAGAAATTTTGGTTTTTTTCAAATTTATATTTTCAGCGTCATGGACCATTACATTGATTGATCATATGCATATCAACAAAGACCGAAGCTGGAACCGATGATTATGCGCCAGTGACTGTAAAAAATTATGTTTTGTGTCACTATAAAGACAATATTAATGGCAGAATTTTGCATAGAATGCCACTTCCATGGGGCACTGTTTTCTCCAGGTCCCTTGGGTCAAGGTGGTATTTCTACTGCTTTGAGTTGTTTGTGTATATGCTGCCACATCGATTTGAAGATCGGCGCATATTTTGTTGTTTTGTTAATAGATGTGAATAAATGGCCATGACAAGCACGCCAAACATTAATTATTAGTTATGTCTTAATTAGGTAAGGTCAGTAAGGTCTTTAGGATAATTATCAAATTTCTTATAAATTCTATTTATTTGTCATTCAATGGTAAAGTCAATAATGATTTGTAAGGGGCGCCTTGGTGTCTAAAAATAACAGTCCGTGACAATGTATGTATATAATGATATATTTATTAGAAAAATTGTGAGGGCGTTGCCAAATTTTGACACACTCAAAGCTTTTTAAATATGGAAAATCACATGAAAAGTTCAAATTAATACATAGCAATAAAAGTGCCGATCACATTGGATACACAGTCCTAACCATGATATAATTTGTATTTTTTATAATTTGAGATAAAATCGTCTTTAGGTACATAATGTATTAGCTTCTGAATATTAAGTTGAACATAAAAATTTTAATTTGAAATATTTAGTTTAAAACAATGAGCATTTTAAAAAACGAGTATCATTTTCAAAATGGTACCGAAAAACAAAGGCATATGTTTTGACAGCAGAATTATGATAAGGTCTGTTTAGGTCGCAATTTCGATAGCTTACGAACCACCATAAGCAGAATTATGATAAGGTCCGTTTAGGTCACAATTTAGATAGCTTACGAACGACCATCCACCTTTATAAACAATGTCACAGGATTTACCCCAAGTGTCATTGTTTTAATCTTTCGTTGAAAATATTATGTAATACCTGTTATGGTCACTTAGGCTAACCCCTTCAAAAAATCATGTTCTTTCGCATTCTTTGTTTGTAATTTTTAATAAAACAGAATTAATGTATTTTTTACCTATTATCGACGAATTTGTCATACCTTATTCTAATTTTATTTTAGTATTATTATTATTATTTGTATTTTGGTTAATAGTATTTTCATTCATAGGAAAAAATAAAATGTGGATAAGGCAGGAAATTAAACATTTTATATAATAAGAGAGAAGTCAAGTACATGTATGCTAAAAATTGAAAAATTTGACAACATTCGAAATTTGGTTAAAAAGAAGTTGAAGAAAATAGTACTAGATAATTCTAAAGGCAAAACTATGGAAAAAGTATCCAAATTCACAGAAAACTCCAAACTATATTAATTTGTACAGTAAAATAAAACACAATCTTAATATGGAAGAATATCTTATGCTTGAAAATAGTTTCAAGAATAGACAATTACTAAGTTTCGAACAAGTGACCACTGCCTACTGATTGAAACTGGTAGACATAAGAAAATACCTCGACAACAAAGATTATGCACTTCATGTAATGCTATTGATGATGAATTTCATTTCTTTTTACAATGTAATTTGAAGTATACAAGCAAGGAATATAAAAATCATGTTAGATAATTGTTCCTCATTCTATCTCAAATCACCCATACAGAAACTTGAATATATACTTAGCCCAACTATTGAAGTTATACCGGCTGTTTCCACTTTTATAAAACAATCATTAGAATTAAGAAATAAAAGGTCCACATCAGTGTAACATATAAGGAGTAAATTACTTAAATTGCGCCTATTGTATAAATACATTCATTGTTCTTTGTTGTTTTTTCTTATTATGAATTGTTTTGCTTGACCCATATGGGTGTATTATGCAATAAAGAATTATTATTAATATAATATTACCTGAAGTATCATTGTACCCGTTCACTGACACCTTGCATGTTGGGATTTGTTTTCGACAGAAAAAAATGAATACTTGGCAACCCAAAGTTTGAATGAAAACATGATTTTAAAGTTAAAACATTGCATTGAGTGTCGATTTACAAGCTTTTAATGATGAAATCGATAACATTTCATTAAAATATCCTTATATTTAGACTTTATGTAAGACATTTACTTGTAAACATATATAAATATACCCAAGTATCTGGCCGGTGTAAAGTTAGATTTCAAGGAATTGGAGGTATCAAAACATTCGGACCATTTATAGAAAGCAAAGATGTCCCTTAGGCAATGTATGTATATGAAATATATGGAATTCTGTTGTAAACTATGGAACTGAAAAACCTTCCATAGTCTTCCCATCTTGAATCTCCCCATAAATTCCCTCTTTACCGAGATGCGTGTGAATCGTACCTGTGTTAATGAATTAAATGATTTCCAATAATCAAAAATCATAATCCCTATAGTACACATTCTTGTTAATTTTGTTTTCGACTTTTAGCTTCAATTTGCAGTCAGTCGTCAAAGTCCTAACCTCAGACATCACTCACTGACCGAATCGGTAGGAACTGCCACCTTTCAACGACACTGTTATGCATGTTTTTATATCATACCATTTTTTTTTTTCTAAAACACACTTATTCAACTTTTAATTGTCTTGTTGTATATACTTTTATATTTAAATTTGCTGTGTTTTTCTACAAAGCCAACTGTGCAATTAATTTGAAAGCCATTTTGTGTATACTCACTCGTAGAAATATACACGCAGAAACTCGTGCTAAAGTGATGTCACACTGAGCCTATATAGACGTTAATAAAAGATGACGATATAAGGTAGCGAGAAATTCAAACATTGAGTGTATTATTGGTGCTTTCAAACTTGTAAAGTGTAAATATAAGAAATGTTTTTAAGTTTAGTTTGAATTATTGGTGTGTAAATCACACAGACTTGCACGTAGGCATATTTTTCATGAAGCGCTATGCCTACGTGACAAGTCTGTGTGATTTACAAACCAATAACTCACACAAAACTTAAAAACATTCCTTAAAACAGCAATCGATGCAAAAAAATTTACAAATAATATAAATCTGTAAACAGGGCTAAGACCAAGGTTCACTTTGGATTTTTTTACCCTGTGAATTTCTGAAAAACCAAAATTGCTCAGTTTTACTTTAAAATGCATTAAATTTCACTTGGACACTTGGCAACATCTTTATAAAATGACGAAATTTTCTCGCTAGTCCATGTATTATGATACCATGAATTGCCTTATTATCCTTAAGTGCTAAAAAGTTAAAAACCTTTTAGCCTAACTTCTGATCCAAAACGCAAGATGATTATAGTCCATGTTTTATTTTAGGGATCGAAGGTTGGACTGATATTTTATTTCTTGCCTGAAGGCACTCAAATACATCCATTTTCTTTAAATTCAGGAACAATTTCACAAAGCCTGTTTTTGATACATATCACTTTTTTTTTATACATATTGACTCTCAGCAGAAACTTTTTATAGGAAAATAAAGTACCAATTCTTTACTTTTTAATTATATATTTTAAATGGGACATTGGGTTTTCTTACATAATTATACAGAGCAAGAGTTAATTTCCCGAATTCACAAGTGTCACGAAGGATTTAAAGCTGAACACGACTAGAAAATAGGCATACGCAATATTAGTTTTATTAGCTCCGATATCACCACTGGAGTAAACCCTCCGGATTCGTTACACCTGACTGCTTTCTTGTCACGGGTACGGACGACAAGTGTTCGCGCTGGTTATCTTACAATATTTTAATTTTGTTTGTATTCTAGCCTCTGATGGTTAATATCCAAAAAGGAACACAAATTATTTCTGTATAACCTGGTTTGGTATGGGGACACACCCCCTGACAACCAGCTGAATCATTTGTATCCATACAATCCTCCCATTTCGAGTCCTCGGGATTCATGGAAAATAAATAAATGTACCTTTAACTTTAAAAAATAATTCGATCTTACCACATGTAAACAAACAATAAGGCTGCTAGGCCTATGTATCAGTTTTTACTTCCCCTCGCTTCCCATCACCTCCGTTACTACGGTGGTATTACTGAGCGGCAAATTTGAACTAATAAAAAGCAACGAAATTTTACACCCGTAGTTATTTAATGATTTTAAAATTAAATTATAAGGAATGACTCTAATTCTTGGCCATATTATTCGAGTATAACCTGGTTTGGGTCCGCGAAGCGGATTATAAAGCGTAAACTGACCCAAACCAGGTTATACTCGAATAGTCTGGCCAAGAATTATATATATATATATATATATATATATATATATATATATATATATATATATTAGATTAAATTCTAAAATTGAAACTACATGTAACAGCTTTTCTTTGCCAACTTTTAAATTGATTTCTGATACAGTTATAAATAGAAGAAATGTTTATAGCAGCTGTTAACTTTGATTTAGTAGGTTCACGTTGTCAATATTGATTTGACTTTTTTTTTGTTAAGTTCTTAAATCATCCATTAGATTATACATAATTATAATAAATACAGCAATAATAATAGTGCTAGTCAGTTAATCATAAAAATGTCATGAAAAAATAATTAAAACTTAAAGCAATAACTGTTAAAAGAAGTGTTGGAACATTTTGTATTGCTTCAATATATGACAAAAATGAATTTCAACTATAGTCCGAAACCAGTATTAGTATTTTCTCGATTCGCAATTCAACTAAAAATAAAAACAACACTACCTCAACGTAAATTTTAATATTTTAATTGCATAGATTTGAATTTAACTTATACACCCCTTCTCTCTCTCTCTCGCGAAAACACACCCTCACACACAGACACACACACACACACACAAGAAGATATTTTTAAACTATGCTTGGGACTGGCTCAGAACTAAAGGCGTTTTAGCAGTCTCCAGATATACTTTTCGCTGTACAAACTGTATTCCTTGCACAGTTCTGAGAATTCCGAAGTTTTCAACCTGATTCAAGAACCGAACCACATATTATCCTCACGTGGACTGTATCTTTCTTATTTAAATGTGATAATAACGTTTTTGTCTTTTTACAACAGCATCTCTAGCTGTATATTGTGATGTTTTTTCATGTTTTGAATGTAATCCGTGAATTTTTCTTCAGAGCAGGAAGCAAGAGTAAGATCAGCGATGTCTGTTTCTGGCAAATGTCCTTTATACACCTCTGTAAGTGAACTAGTGGAATATCTCTCAAGCACATAAAATATTACCCCTTTAATATAATCACATTTGTCTGTAACCACCATCCATTTTGCTTTTTTATTAATATTTTCCTTTGAAATCGCCTCTTTTATGAATAGGACAATTTTATACCACATTTTCATCCAGCAAAGAGCAAAGGTAACAATTTCATTTGGATATTTGCCAGTACTAAACTCAGGCCATATAAAACAAGGAACTTCGAACAAGTAACCCCATGTGTTCATATCTCTCGCAAAGAAGCAAGGCATATCAAAATGAAACAAGCAGTTAGCAAGGTAGTTCAGAACTTCAATTATGCACTTTGCGTCAAATCTTGAATGTGTGCATTTGTTTGTCCCGTAGACATGGAATAAAAAAGCCGTTTTAAGAACATATGATGACAAATTCATGCATTTTCCTGGAAAATTAATCTCCCCAATCATCAAAGATTTCAAAATTTTGTAGCATTCTTTGTGATGTGTGTCCATATTTTTCATTAATTCCAGTTCTAGTGCTGAGAAAGTAATAAACCAACAAGTTGGCTGTGGAAAATGTTCGATATGGCAGGATTTCGTGATGATGTGACAGCCATGTGTGAGAAGCAATTCTTTGAATTGTGAAGGAAAAGAAGGCTGAGAGGCTATGGTTTCTGGAGATGGGTGTTTTATAGCCATCATCATGTCCACTCCAATGGTTACATCATTCAAAGGAACTAGGCCAGCCTCTGTAGACTCCGATTGCGACATTAAAGGCTTTTCGGTATATTTAAACAGTAATTTTTGTTTTTCATTAACTTTTGAGCACAACTTTCCATCTGAATTTTCTCTACAAAATAGATCCGATTTGGATACAGATGAAATATTACTCCAAAAATCGGCCACAAGTATTTGTGGATTCCCTAAATAGTTTCCATACGTTTCCCTGTTCATGTGGCAATTACACATATATCTCTGGCCAAAGTGAATACCCCTTTTTAGTTGAAGCCTTGTATACCAAGGATTACACCCGTTATGCAGTATTAATTTGTCGGCTTCAGATAGTCCCTTTAAAATGACCATGAAGTCAAACTCGTCCGCTCTTCCAATTTTTGTCCCTTCATAAAAGCTTCCTGAGGGAATGATTTGCGAAATTTGGAAAATTGGCTTTGCTTCTCCGACCAGTTTACATGTTTTAGCGACAAAATCCCTCACACCTGATTCTATGAATTTCATAGTATTGTCTTCTTCTTGTAGCTTACATCTGGACTTGTACAGATGTTTAAGAAAGGCACGTTGCATAGCGTCGTTTTGATCTAAAGGTATGAGTTAAATGTAATGAATATAAAAAAGAAAGCCAATTATTTGGTGTGAATATGAACAGGACACTGGGTAAAGGTTTTTTTTTTTTTTTTTAAAAAAAAGTCAGTATAAATCATTAGGCTAATGTGACACAAAAGTGTTCATTCATTCATTTTTCCATCGTCAGAAGTGAAGATGTTTCGATAATTATTCTGTTTTTGAATTATAACACACACACACACACACAAACTCTCTCTCTCTCTCTCTCTCTCTCTCTCTCTCTCTCTCTCTCTCTCGCACATACATATGTACATACACACACAAATCTTAAATCTACATGTATGAAAAAGCTTCAGGCCATCACTGTTTAACTCAACAAAGAAGCGAGTACATACCCATTACTCTAAAACGTGAGAGGAAGTCACACCCTATTTTTTTTTTTTTTTTTTTTTTTTACACTTTTATACTACCTCTTTCATTTTGGTTCTGTATGGCGGCCCACATTTGTCACTTGAAAAGCCAAGGATAAAGTTGTATTTTCATCTTTCAATATATTTTACAGAGTTAGCTTGTAGTTGCTAATGAAGCTAAATTATATTTATTTCTTTCTATATTTTTATAAAAATGTGCATAATCGGGCTT
Organism: Saccostrea echinata; assembly: GCF_033153115.1. Taxonomy (NCBI): domain Eukaryota; kingdom Metazoa; phylum Mollusca; class Bivalvia; order Ostreida; family Ostreidae; genus Saccostrea; species Saccostrea echinata. The sequence goes on from NW_026889796.1 coordinate 9,810,569, forward strand.
CCTCTCAGCCATGACTCATTATTGGATGTCAGAAAGTGACAATGGTATCGCTGCTTCTTTGGACAGCTGTTGGATATAAATAAGTAATATTCGAATTTTCAGTCATTTTAAGTGTACATTTTGCCACTTAAATCATCACTCAACGAACACTGCACTGTGATTCAAGTGCTATTATTTAATATGATAAAAAAAGAACACGTACTTGACTGGATAATACCCAGTATATCGCCGGCTAGAACGCTACATTCGGAGTGGCGATCAGGCGTGACATGGCGGCCCTGGGACCCGTTTTACAAAAGAACTTACGACTAAGACCAAAAATTAATTCTGCTAATAACTTTTTAATTTACATTAAATAGAAAACGGTGTTAATATTTTTAAAAGATGTGTAGAAAGACACTTTTACGCTAGTAATTTTAAACAGAATAATTAATTTTGCAAAATTTTACAATCAACTGAAGTTTTTGATCTTAGTCGTAAGTTCTTTTGTAATACGGTCCCCTGGAGCGGAGAAAAGACCCACAAGGTTAGTAAACATAAAAGAACGAGGGCGCTTTGGATTGGCATTCGGCAGGAATCTGTATGAAAGTGGGTATCCTTAGAAAAGTGAATTTCTTTGTGCTTTCTAAATTAATATTTCTTCACTTAGGACAGTTATATTAGTTTAAGAGTTGTGCTTTATAGTTAAAATCAATTCATTACAATGTGTATCGGTAAAGATCCTCTGATAAAACTAATATCCAAATAACTGTATCTTACTCCCATTCGCAATGACCGTTTAGTGTAGGACAGCGCCGCGAGAATTCTATCGGCAGCGGAAGCAAAGTTTTTGACTTGCATAGATGGCCGAGCGGTCTAGCGTGCTGTTCCTGTACTGCTAGGAGACATTGGTCATCAGCAAAATTACCTTGTTAAAGTCACTTAGAATTCTACACACAAGTTGATATTAAAAGGATGCTGGAGTTCCTCGTTGACAACATTTATGTAGTGTTCAAAATCAAGTCTCCCAAAAAAAAAAACTTTTGGAATTTTGATGGGCACTAATTGTGCGCCTTTATTAGCAGACTGTTTTTATATTCCTATCAAGCAGATTAATATTCAAAAACTTCACATCTATTCATATGTCGACCCGATATATCCAAGTGAACTTGAATTAAAAGACACAACAGAGTCTGTCACATCTGTTTCATATTTTGATGTTTTACAATTTTTAATCTTAGGCAGTCTAATCACAGATAAGTTGATGTCTCAAAGATTTCAACAACCTCATTAAAATTCAGTATTCATAAATTTATGGCTGTTGTAATGACCTTGTTAGCAAAATAACCTATCATTGGGTCGTATTTTGGCAGACTAATTTCATACAAATTATTAGGCCTATGTTTTACACTAAATTTGACTACGGGATGTTCCGTCTTCTTGATAAATATTATACATAGGGCTCACAGTTGGTGTGACATGTAAACGGGGATGCTTACTCCTCCTAGGCACCTGATTTCACCTCTTGTATTTCCGAGGGTCGGTGTTTTTGCCCTATTCACAGATATGCATTCTTTGTCGATTTTTTGAGTTTTTGTTTTTTTTTAATGTCTTTTTGAAATCAAATAGCTTTAAAAGCTAGAATTTTGATTTCTTTATGAATATTTGGTCTATGGTAATAGCTCTGCTTTTATTTTCAAAGACTAAATCTTTATGAAACAAATTAGTCATTGTCTCCGACATTACGATTTTTCATACACCAGGGAGGTGGTAAAGTGTTAAGTTGACGTCCAAAATTTATCAAGTTGATTTTTAAGAGAAATTTACTGGAAATATACCTTTTTGAAATATATATCTTTTTATATATTTTTCTACATTCCTACATTTAAATCATTTTTTAACAAGGATTGACCGATTTTAGAGGAGATTATTTTTAAAGTAGTCCATAAATTTGTAAAATTGTACCGTTTCAATCATACCTTACTTCTCCAAAGGATATAATACATTAAGGGGACTTTTATTCCTTCTTCTAAGTAAAATTCCATTCAAAGCTTAAGGTTGTCTCTACCTTTAACACTCCGCTAGCTAATTGTAAGTTTCTTAAAACTCTTTTGTGCAGCGATATCACTGTACGTTAAGCCTATAAACACTAACATTTTATGTTTACTTTATATCTACGAAACATATAAAATAAAAATATGTCATTATACCTTTATCATGATTTATATGTTTAAATGTGTCCCCATTCTGATGTATATTACTTTAATAACTATAATCAAAAGATATTATATATTTAAAACACGAAAAGTTATAAATAATGACAAGAAATGCAGTTTTTGCTATCAATGCTTTAATGATTCATCACAGAAACATAAGGCAGAAAACCTTTTTGCTTACATCATACACATTTTCAACTTTTTGGTCTGATCATCATCCTTGATTACTTTAAGGAACGATAATCATTGTCCAAATTTGTACCAAGCAACAGAGGCCCATGTTCTAACAGAAGAATTGTGATAAGGACCATTCAGGTTACTGGTTTGACAGTCTGCAAACCACCACCCTGATTTCCTTTCTACGGCTCAGGATTTCCCTCATATGTCGTTGTCTTGATCTTTTGTGGAAAATCTCCGCCCATTATGAGGTCTCAGACTATCTCCTTCAATAAACTTTACTTGTTATTTCACCATCCCCTGTATAACTGTGATAAAGTTTTATTTCCTTGTCTTGACCTCATTATTGTTTTTGCTTGATATTGTACCCTTTTACACAGCTTCAGTGGAATTTCCAACATTATATTGCAAATTTAAACAACATTTTTACTTTGTTTTTGGTACTAAAGAAAATTACTTACCTGCAGAACCAATGTAGTAGCCACTTATTCTCAACTTGTATTTCTTGGATTTGCTTTCCACAGAAAACGTTGAATACTTGGCGAATGCCTTTTTGCCTGAGAAATTTTGAAGGTCCACTCTTAGTTCTTGTTGTTCTCTCGTGGTGATTAAATGAATGGCTTCATCCATAAAAGGGACATGTTATGGAATAGAAAAGAGTCATAAACTAGTATATTTTGTACAGACGGAGGATATTAACGACAGTGTAAACCAATAATCAAACCTAAAAATATATTCAATAAAGTTTTAGTTTATTTCATGTCAAAAACATTTCAATATCTTTTGTATAGAAATTAGAATTGGTTTACTTAAAGTATGGTGACTTAAAGAGGAAGAAGGTATGACCAACATAATATTTTTTTTTTTACTGCACTCCACTCTATCGTCTTCAAAATAATTTTTATACATTCTCACACATGTCTGAATAGAATTCTTTGGGTTGCGCAAGGTATACATGTATACTTAAAGTCAACGTATATTTATAGACATATAAAATACACTTTTATCTGCAAATCTATATTGATTTCGGAAAATTATGATATTGGAGCGGGGTGGGTGGATGGTTATAATCTCATATTGAGAATTTTTCATTAGATATGGCCATTTCTTAACAATGTCTACTTGCACTCGTACATAAAATTTGTTATCCTTTATCTCCTGCTCTTAAGGTTTTCGAGATGATCTCTCTGTATTTTATCATAAATACCTTACCAATATTCTCCTTCAATTTTTCCAAATCCTTCTTTGTAGGACTTCCAAGGTCTGTAAAAAATCGACTGATTCATCAATCCTCTTTGAACAACATATTTACAGAAAACTAAACTGTAAAAAGGCTCAAAGCGAATGCAATTTCTTTGGTTAACATTTGTTTTGTTGCTGAAATACAATGTATGATAAAATTTAACTGCGAATTCAATGATGAAATAAAATTTTGAATACGAAATCTATTTAGAGAGTCATGCTCATAATAACACATGTACAGTGACAAATGATCTCAAAAAATTATACTGTCCATCCCCCGCCATCCGTTGTCATGTCACAGAAGGTCGAAGTCTTTGTCTTCATATCAGGATAAATCGAATAGACGCCATCTTTTCCCCTTGTACTTGGTATGAATTTCAGAATTGATGCACAGTCTCTCTGGTTTCGAATTCCTAGCTCTATTAATAAAAACAACATATTTCATAAGAAATTGCATTAAAAAAAATTTTATATAGACAATCCAAAAGCTTTCTACATTTGTTCTTGTGATGTTTGTGGAAATTATCTTTATATCGATCCAATCCGATTTGGTACACAAGTTAGAGACTGTTTGAAATATCTCAGCTGAAAGACATAAACATCAGTGTAAAATCAATAAAGGGATAGTCCTCTCTATTAAATAGAGACAAACAATCACATAAGAGGACAGTTTTTATATTTCGCAGGCACTAGCAGTTGTATATGTATCTAAAAACTTCCTAAAACACCCCTACTATATACCGGTATTAATTACTGAATAATTTGGCAAATATTATAAGTACGTATACTAACTCTGATACTTGTTGAAGTGTCTCCCTGTAAGTCTGTAGTGAGACAGAAGAGAAATGTCCACAGAGACTGGAATGTCCACTTTGACTGATGTGTTCAGGTGTTTCCAGTTCCAGGGATTTAAATTCAGTAGAGATTCAACATTTCCTGAAATAATTATCATCAGTAAATAAATGGTATCTCGATATTTAACGAATGCAATTTATTGCATAGCTGTTGATTTTGAATAATGCGAGAAGTGAGGAATTTTGACAATTTTTAATGGTAATAAGGGTTTCACAATACAGGTCCAATGTACCTACCTTTGAATTGGGAATACGGAGCAATACAAACAATGGCCGTATATTTATGAAAGAAACTAGTCGTATATATACGTTATTTTATTAAAATTCAATGTAACACGATATTTTTGTTTCGTGACAATGTATGTCGATAATTGCATGTCTCATATTTAAAGGCTGGTAAAATATATGACTGTCTAGCATGGGATATCACATGAAAAAAAAGCTGATAAGACTACATGTTAATACAAATAACCGACCATTTAATAGTGATTTTAAAAGTGTACTTCTTCCAATTTCAGTCGTGCAGTGGTAGAGCGTCTGCTCTAGAGTAAGGAGTTGATCCTTACGTCGCGAGTTCGAATCCCACTGTTGGACGTGGAGACTGGTCCTTCGGATGAGACTGTATAATCCGAGATCCCGTGTCGCAGTAGGTGCTGGCACGAAAAGATCCCTCACTGCTCAATGGCCCTTAGTGCCTAGCATAGGTCAAAATTTGTAGCTCTCCACCGGCAAGTAATGGCGTCTCCATATGAGTGAAAAATTCTCGAGAGGGACGTTAAACAACAATCAAACAAACAAAAACCTTCCAGTTTCAAATCTTATATTATGATAGGTCCTTAGTAAGTGATACTAAACATATTATATAATTTGTTCTTTACATGTATTTCTCGTTCTCAAACATTTTAAAATATATTTTATCCATTTTTAAAGTCAAATAAGACTTAGTGGAAAGTTCTTTTAAACAGCTATTATACGCTTCAAAGAAATCCATATTTCAATTATTAGTTTCTCTTTATCATCAAGTCTCATTTAAGCTTCATAGGCAAGTAATTGGGGAATCATTTAACCAGTTTCTCCATTTATGCATGTGTAGGGAAAGAAAGCTTACCTGTATTGTTGTCTGTATGTTTCTTAACAAAATGTGTCCTTGTTGATCTTACTAAAAACAAAGCATATTTCCTACGTATGGATTCCGATCTTTTTCGTGCCCTGTCCTAGACTTAAGATATTTGAGTGTGGATTCTATACGTTTGTTGACTACTTTTCAAAATCCAGTAATTTTTTTTTTTTTGATAATTCCAGTTTAAAAGGAATACATTGGCTGACAAGTAATAATGATTTCTACAAAACACAAAAATGTCCGAATCTACATGTATATCGAGACAATTAAAAGTGTACGAAGATATTCCTTGCGTGTAAGGATCACATCTTAGTCACACTGATTTATAGCAGTTTAACATTACTCACTGCTACAGTTTTAATCTTGTGATGTATGTATATATGAAAGTAAGGCATACATAAACAAAGAAGAATAAAGTGCAAAGAAAGAATTAAATCTGCACTATTCGATTCAAATTTAATTATGCTCTAAACAAGCTGAGCCTATAAAATGTATATAACTGTACATACACTCTACCTAGATACTTAAAGTTTTCTCAAAACTTGCACTCGAACAAACGATTTAGTTTCTGAAATACCTTTATTCTCTCAAAAGGATGAAAGAATTCTAATAAATGGTGTTTATTTGATTTAACTTGATTTTCATAATTGTTATCTTTTCAGTTTTTATTAATTAAGTAAATAAAATATCAAATATTTTTTAATAGTTTCTAGACAAACCACACGGTAAATTTAAAAACAACTGAAAACAAGATTGCAAGATTAGGCAAAAGAGGTAAAATATTGGGCAATGTAAATTTTAAAAAAGGTCAAATTTCAAATATTTTCGATTACATCTCGTTAGTCTATTTACAGTTGCCATCATCCACAAAAAAATATAAATTAAAAAAAATAATAAATAAATGGTTAAGTGATTTCAAGCGTTTACCACTTCATTTTGGAGTTAACAATAATTCTAGAAACATTATTGCGTACTTTTTTAAACGCATCAATCATTCTCGGTAAAACGCCAAAATATAGGGTATATAATATGAAAAATAATACTTTTAACCAGTCAATCAACCAACATAATTCTTTTAAAGGATATAAATTCTTTTAAAGGACATATCAGTGCATTTTAATGTAAAACGTAACGATCACGAACAGTGAAAAATCTCATAATTTGAAGAAAGAATAATTCACAAATCTGGTATCCTTATCTTTTTACAACGATTTTGATATACCCAGGCTCATTACGGAAGATTATGCTTCAAAGACTTATCGCATGATCTTTCAAAAACCGTAATTTTATGAAAAATATTATCTATAGCCTTATTTATTAAAATACTGAATACAATAAACGTTGTTGAAAGCATATTTTAAGAGATATTGAGAGTGGAAATTCACATACGGCTATATGCATATTTCAGTCGGATTTCGGCGAAATACTGCTCTGACGTCATAGGCGAAAATTCGGTGATAGAGAGATGAGAATATGCACACTATTAACGGAGTTATCAATGACAAATGCAGCTAAAAATGCCGAAAAATTAATTCCTTATATGATTTTCAATTACTATAGAACCATTAATTAATTCTAAGGTATAAAGTTTTTAAGATATTTTCGTTTTTTTAGTCAAAACATTTAGAACTTGTAGCTCTACCATTACGGCAATGTCTCGTGATCGGGAAATTATTTTTCAAGATCACTATCCTTTAAAAAAACATACGAAGACTTGCATAAATTAATATTATATACAAAACAAAGAATAACAAAGTTATATAATGTTTAATTTGTGAATCAAATAAGTAAATAGCTAATATTAAGCGCCCTTTGTTTTTGAAATTTGACCTTTGACCCCGCGCATGCGCACACTGCGTAGGGCAGACCTACAACAGAGAAGCGAAGCGAATCACAGCGTGAAGTAATCGGATTATGTAAACAAATTTAGCCATGAGTTTATATTACAAGTCGTTGCCGGGGGCGCCTCAACAACACTACAAGGAAAAACTTTCCAAACTTGGGATCAAAAAACTGTCATTTGATCCGTTCATTGACGAATGTGAAAATTGGGTTGACGATGTTACAAAATGGCCGGACGTTCAGTTTGGGGAAATTTACTGTTATCTTATAGACAGCCCAGGACAGTTTACACGTGAGACTTTAAAAGCATACAGATCATTGGAAGCCTATAATTACTTTCATAGTGGCTGGGTGCATACAGTGTTTTATTCTACTCTGGGCAGTAATAAGTCCTTCCTCAAGGCGAAAGTCAACAGATCACAAGCTGTGACCGACAAGCCACACGAAGCATGGGTGTGTGTGGAGAAAGACTGCACCATTCTAAATGCCCACTGCACATGTATGGCCGGGTAAGAATGTTTTTATTGTTAGAGCCTAGGGAATTAAGCACATGTTAATAAGTGAACGATTTTAGCTGGTGAGCAGGGCATTGATACCTAATGTGTGATTCTCAAAACTGACTTTTCCATGTTTTTATTTCGAGGCACAAATTCACCCTGAAAATATCAGATTTTAAATTTACACACATATCATTATTATTTACACCTTGTTGAAGAAAAGATAGATTCAAATTAAATACAAGGAACTGCTTCTGTACAGGATTTGAGCTGCAGTCAGAATGTAAACAGATCACCATAGACTGTCAAAATGCCTCAAATGAAAACAGACTTAAGTCAAATTAGAATTCATTTTAAATGAGAAAAATATTTTCATCATGTGTTTTTTACTGAATATTATTCATAAATTAGCTACTAATGTATAGCGTGTGTGTTAAACGAAAGATTCATTTTCTTGATTTGGTTTTGTTTACATAATATACATGTATAGATCTATAGACCCACATGTGGTTTACAAGTCTTATCAAGAATATTTTTTTTAGATTGGGAGAGGTATGTTCCCATGTTGCTGCCATCCTTTTCAAAGTCGAGGCAAGTGTACGATTGGGATACAATAAAGTTGCCTGCACTTCAATGCCATGTACATGGAACCAAAACTTTACCAAAAAGGTACCTTAAACAAGAAGTTGTAAAATGAGTTTAGCATTTCGAATTATTATTAGAACAAAATTTTGTTTTAATCATGGATACTGGTTTGAATATTTTACAAATTTGCTAGATAAGTAAAAAGAATAGTAGGTATTTTTTCTGTTTACCAGTATATTATCAGATATATGTATATTAAATAATAATGAAACTCTTATATAAATAAAAAGAAAACTACTATTAGTAAGAACATTATAAAAATTTCAGTTGATACATTTTTTGTAAATTTTTAGGTGGAGGCTGTCCCACTGTATGAGATAAGCTTTGAGAAACCAAAGAAAACCAACTTTCACCTTCCATCCTCTCCAGCACCACAACGTGCAGGCATTGCATTTGAAAACACAGCCTCATTTCTGCAGAAGTTGAGAGAGACCAACCCAACAGCTGTGATCTTTACTGTGACTGAACCCCGTCCAAATCCCCCTACACCAAAACCATCCCTGCCAGTTGTACTTACATCTCTCTACAACCCAGAGTATACCAAACTCTCAGATACAGAACTAGCTACCAAGTGTGATGACATTCTCCAAAACATTACCATCAACCAAGAGGAGTCCATCAACGTTGAGGAACTAACCCGAAATCAGAGCTTGTCTACAAAGTGGTATAAATACCGGGAAGGCCGCCTCACAGCATCAAACTTTTATGACATTTGCCACACTAATGTACAGAGACCGAGTGTTTCTTTGATAAAAAGAATCATGCAGTATTTTCCAAACATTGACACTCCAGCAATTAAGTGGGGGAAATCAAATGAGGAAACGGCACTAAAAGAATATACAGAATTGATGCTACAACACAACGAAGCATTCTCGACAAGACAGAGTGGCCTAGTACTCAACCCTGATTATCCCACACTTGGAGCCAGTCCAGATGCTGTGACAGACTGTCCATGTTATGGGAAAGGACTGGTTGAAATTAAATGCCCATTCAAATACAAGAACACTCATCCTTGTTCTGTTAAAGACCCAGGGTTCTACCTTAAACCGCATGCTCCAAGAGCTACAGGAAAGCAGTGCAACAACCAACTTGCCATAACCTCGAAACATTTTTATCAAGTTCAAGGGCAAATGGCAGTGTGCAACGTAGACTTTTGTGATTTTGTTTGTTGGACCACAAGTGGAATTCATGTTGAGCGTATTAAGCGAGATGAACATTTCTTTAGTGAGAATGTGCTTCCATTGTTAAAGGATTTCTTTTTGTTTGCTGTCTTACCTGAACTATTAACTCGCAAAATCAGAGAAGTGAACAACAATGTGCCTCAAGACAATACCGTTTGTATCTGTGGAAAGCCAGAGACTTTCGATGATATGATTGCATGTGATTCAGGACATTGTAAAGTGGAATGGTACCATTTCAAGTGTGTGGGACTTAAATCTACCCCACAGGGTTTGTGGAGTTGCCTACCTTGCAGAAAGATGCCCCCAACCAAGAAAAACAGACAGTGACCAAACTTTACTTAATGAACATGAACATGAACATTCAATATGATGATAACTTGTTCAGTTCTTATGAAGTTGTGACAATGCTTTTGTTTCCATTATCCACCAAACTTTACTCATGAACATTCAATATGATGATATATTGATATGTCATTTTTTTTGCTAAAAGTTGTGACAATGCTTTTGTTTCCATTGTTATCTTGTTTACTATGCTACCATAAAACTTGCATTAAAGAACTTTAAAAAAACATAGATTTTAATTTATTTCTTGTTCATGATATAATTCTTGTTAAAAAAAAAAAAGAAGAAGAGGAAATCCAATCTGTTCAAGTGATTTTTTGAATTATACTCTTACATTTTCATTAAAATCAGGGGTCCATTTTAAAAAAGAACTAACGACTAAGACCAAAATTTAATTCTGCTTATTACTTTCTAATTTAAATTGATGTGACAATGGTTTTAATCTTTTAAAAATGAATTTAACATGATATTTTTATGCTAGAAATTTTAAAGAGAATCATTGATTTTGCAAAATTTTACAATTAACGAAAGTTTTTGGTCTTAGTCCTAAGTTCTTTTGTAAAACAGGCCCCAGATCCTTTGAACCAGTCCCATAGATTGCTAAAAAATGTTTCAGATCTAAAATTTTGACATGATTTTATTGATATTATTTTAATAGGTACATTCATTAAATTGGTGCAATCACAATACAACTTCAATGGAAATATATAACATAAAAACTTGCCATTGAATTTTACTGATATATCATGCTCAGATGGTTAGTTCATGGGGATCTAATACACCTGAAACAACCTTGACATTTTAAATGAATTTTACAGTACTTTTGACATTATAATCTCAAGATTCATAGACCTAGAAATAAATAAGTCACAATTCACAAAATGGCATCATTGGTGTTGACAATGGCAGCTACAACACGCACTATCTTGTCCCCGGCTGTAATGCGAGAGTCTGACTTCCTCTTGACTAGATTTATAGGTAATGGGCCTTTGATGATCTCGAAGTCCTTCATCCTCCCAATGACACGCTCAATGTGGATCCGAGCTCTCGACATCATGCGAGACTTCTCGACATCCTCCTTTGGTAGCTGGCTTTTCCCTTTAGTGTAAACAGGCACTATGAGCTGGGCTCCTTTAAGGGCAAAATCCTCTGTCATGTTAAAGCCTCTATCAGCTAGTACAACATCTCCTGGTAAGAGTTTGTCAAGAAGCCCGGATTCACATGTGATTTGTCTGTCACTTACTCGTCCTCCCCAACATGTAGACAGGAAAGTCACACAACCTGTAGGACTCACACCCACGAGAATCTTAATGGTGTTGTGCCTCTTGTAGTTAGAGTAGGTCTGTGCTCTTGCCTTTAAATTTCACGGCCTGTCAATAAATATCTCCGTACAATCAATCACACACTTGACCCTCCTGAATACTTCATTCTGAAAGATTTCGGGTAACTGACACACATCCGTTTCTGGCCAACGCACAAGACCTCCCAAAGTAGAATAAAGGGCATCTAACCATGCATGAAATATGTTGGTCACTGATGACTGGCTTATGTTGAACCGGTAGGCTAAGTCCGCCATGGCAAGGTTCCTTCGTAATTTAACAAGAGTCAGGAGAAGTTCATCCTCTTTTGGAAGTTTAGTTCTCTTTCTGTTCACTTTTGATGAGGTTTCATGGAACACTGCATTTAGGGTACTGAAGTTTGGAAATCCTGTATAAAACTTTGTTTTCCTGTCATCACACTTAATGTTCTTGAAACTTATGGTCTTTTTGTTTATCTCTTCCATTAACAGTCTATTCTCTTCCTCTTGGTGCTGAAGTTTGGCTTTCAGGGCTTTTAGCTCTTCTTCCTGTTCACAACAGATGTCTTGAAGTTTTTCCTGGTCTTGTTTCAGTTCCTTGATTGTCTTTGCATTATCGTCACACACACTTTTCAAATACTGGTTTGTAATTATGAGGCTTGTCATCACTGGAAGTGTTATATCAGTCTGCACTTCTGAATCACTCAGATGTACCACAGGTGTCTGTGTTGAGGTCCCCATCACACACACAGGAGGATCTTCCTTGCTCAGAGTAAGGAGGGCCTGGGCAGACTCATTCCTGGCTTTATTCTCCTTCCTCTCCACAAGCCTTTGGTGTCGCTGAACTTTCTCCTGGAGTACGCCCTCATGGATGGGTCGATGGCAAAATATGGAGGGCACATAATCTGGGTTTGTTGGCTCTCTGGAAGGCTGTCCTACAAATTATTTAAACACATGAAGTAAAAATAATAAAAAAGCTTTATCAGGACATAACTTACAATTTTAAAAAGATTTTTTTGGGCCTATGTCATGCACAAATATCTGAAATAACAATACTCGGCCTGGAAAGAATATTACAGAATTGAATAATCTGTTAATAGCATCGAAATACACAAGCCAGCATCGTTCTCTTATAAATTTACTCTTGTTGAACTAAATGGCACTTTTGTTCCTTTTCACAACTGGTCAGAAGTATCTCTCTTAAAGACTTCTGTAGTCGTTTAAGCAGTCATTTATGGGCGCAGTTACTTTTTATCAATGAATATTGTAATGGTTGAATAGTGAAGATAAATCTTACAAATTATAATTTTCTTTTTAATGTCATCGTATCTCACTTTACATACCGCTTATGAAATGCTTGGAGCAAATTCGGGAATGGTCGGAGGGCTCCCAATCTTCCCGCTTAATGGCCGAAACCCACTTAACTCTCAGGTGTTCATCCTTTGGTATACGAAAGAACTTCAAATTTACACCAGCCGTTTGTCTACTTTTACAACCAAATGCACAACAATGAGCCGGCATTGCACTGGGATTCAAGCATAAAACACCATCACTTGTTCAAAAATCACTGTCATGTACGTAAACAATCAATATGGCGGTTTTACAGGTAAACGCTATTGTTGAAAGGTAAGCGACCTTGCCCTACGCTGTAGTGCGCATGCCCACGCGCAAGGCATTATGGGATACTTTTTTAAAAATAGAAAGGGCGCCTAATAAGGTGAATACATGTGATAAGATGACAAATCAAATTGCATTGTTATGGCGAGTTTCTTCTTCTTCGCTGCGTCTTCCTCACTATCGTCGCTGCTATTTTTACAATGTTAACAGATTTTTCAGATTTAATTCAAACATATAAGGTTGAATATTCAATTTTATATCGATAAAATAAGTGATTTGGTTGTCCACAACGCAGAAAATTCAGGTTGTATCGCTTATATTTTAGTAAGATTAATGAAGAGCTGATCAGCCATTGTCGCCTTTGACGTCACAGGGTCACGTGAATGAAAGAAATTCAACCGTACATTTTTACCCATATTGTTTGAAATATGGCCTAACAGACCCCTGTAAGAAGATTCTGAAATTAGACAGCCGACCTGAGTTTGTGCATTATTTAAAAATAACCAATTGATCTATTGCAAACTTGTGTGAGGCTGTTTATAAAGTCAATCTTTTGTACTAAAATTTAGTTAAATATTTGATACCGGTATATTTGAGTAAAATATTATGTAAAATAGAACATATATAGCCCAGGAGTTGAAAATTTACATGTAAATATGGCAAACGTTAAAACCTCTTTAAAGAAAATGTATAATTCAATTTTTACAAAAAATCATCAGAATAATGGAATGGAACTCAGATTAAAATATGTCAAAATGAGGAAATTTGAATCGGCGGTTTCAGATATTTTGGCGATTTTAAATAAATCAAATAAAAAAATGTAAAGATTCAGTAGATGACGTCACTATATTTGACCTTTGACCTCTTACTATGACCTTAACCTTTATTGAAAAAAAAGAATGGAGACTCCTTATAAATATTTCCAAATATCAGGTGTCTTCTAAAAATGGATCAAAAATTACTTTCCATTTAATAACAGACAGTCATATGGCATGTTGATGGCATAAACGCGATCCAAAAATTACTTTCCATTTAATAACAGACAGTCATATGGCATGTTGATGGCATAAACACGATCCAAAAATGTAGGCTTCCGAATGATAAATATATAGGATTCTCTAATTTTTCTTCAAAATATGGTAAAAACATGTCACAGCTCATTATTTTTCTTACAAGGATCCTTGACTATTGAAATTATAGTGATTGAGCCTTTAAACCTCTCTCTCTCTCTCTCTCTCTCTCTCATATTACTAAAGGAATTGAAATAACATTGCAATAATCATTCAATTAACCGTTTGATCTCTTTTTGAAAAACTGTTATGATTATGTATTATGAGGGTTTATAAATGACAAATTATTAAATATCAATCTAATTTCTATGTATTTGTTCTATTGATTTTCGGTCTTGTTTGACATCTGTAGTTGAAGGTTAATTGTTTCTATTTGATGTTTAGAAAGGGCATTTTTGCACATAGTAGCAATATCTAATCCTTGACATTTCTTTCCTGTCTCACGATATCAATGTCATTTACTCATACATATTTTCAACTTTATGGTTAGATCTTAGGATTGTGTTCTTTGAATTTGTTATGCTTAGCTCTACCTAATTTCAGTATTGTAAATTAATGTCATACAGATCCCCCCTGTTCATGCAACTTTCTTATCCTTAAGTTAATTGGCTGGACAGTACGAAAGTGGGCGGAGTTGTCAAAGATTAGATGTGTGTGAGATTGTACGAAAATTCTTTGTTAAATTCAGTGTGTTCTAAATTGTATTTGTGAAATTAATATTTTTGGACTTACAATAAATTCATAACTTTAAAACCGTTTTTGTCATTTGGCTACGATATTACAAAACATGAAACTATTTTATAGATTATTTCAAGGTTATTGAATTGTAGTTTAAAAGTCGGAATTTGCCCCATTGAAAATTAGTATTTTGTTTAAAATCAAATTCACGTATAAACAGGCAAAATAGATGTATTTTTGTCCTTCTCTTAATAATACTTGATACAAGTTCAAATTTTGGGTCTGATCATCATTTTTGCATACTTCAAGGAAGCGTTTTCGTTTCCAAAGTGCTCTCAGTGAACACTCCGATCTGTTTTGGTTGGAGATTTGAGATATGGTCCGTTCAGGTCACAGTAATCACATTCTCCAAACCACCATGCAGCTTTTCTATCAATAGCAAATGCATTCTTTCAAGAATCGTTGTCTGAATCCTTCGTAGAGAATGGTCTCCCATTATGATAGGCTAAGCTATTTCCTAAAATAAAATCAATTTATATCGTTCTTTACATGTTTTGCTCTTGTTGCAATTTCAATAAGTATTAATAATTACTTTTATATCCTTCTTCCTCTTACCTCAGTATGTTAAGATATTTGTTTCTTGTGCAATTTTACATCATATGAATAGTGCATGTTTTTTAGGGTAACAGTTGAAATTGACACCACAAGGAAAACCATTGTTTTCAGCTTCTGTTTTTCTCAGTACGAAAACTTCGAAAAAAGGTCGTCGAATCTCTTTTTGAAGCTTTCTTATTGAAAAAAACAGAAGCGGAAAGTTTGAAAGCTGTTCAAAACGTAAACTTTTTTTTACTGACATCATTTGTCCAATAAGATATAAGTATAATAAAAAAAAGAATGCATTAATAAATAAGTATTGTTTGTTTGATACTCAGATTGTTTTCAATCAACCTCTATATCGGACGTAAGCTTTGATTAACGTCAAAATTTCGGCTTCTTTTAAACGCACGACTGAAGTTTTGAGAGATCTAAGGCGAACCGTATGCGCATAATTTACACGCTTGTGACATAATAGTTGTGTTACCCATTGTCAAGTATGTTGCTAATACTTAAGGTAACATTACGAATTGTTAAATGCGTCTAAACGAATTTAGTATTTAACATGAAAATGCAATAATGAAAAAGAATGTTTGCTTACATGTATGTTAATGTGCAACAGCAGACGTCAATCTTTTAAGAAATTCATTGTTTAATTTCTAGTATAAAAGACTTTTGTCATTTTATCCTTACAGGTAGTTTACGTGGGTAGGTTTCAACAAATGTTTTCTTTAAGAAATGATCCAAGAGCTTAAATTCAGTAAACATGGAAATTTTCCTTCTCGGTGTATGAGTTATGGTGGCTAAAAATCGGAATAAACGAAAAAATGATTTATGAATGTGAAGAAAAAGCCTGACAAACTTTCTAGAACAGACAGACAGACTACCGAATGACTGCCGAAAAGATAGTTATTTATTTATTTTTTTAGGCTACATTTTGTGGAGATTTCTATATAATTTACATAACAGGTAACTTTTTTTATTTCCTACCTAACCAGTTATCTCTTTCCACTTTCCCAAAAATGTCTATGTAAGATTTCCAAATCTATAAAAATCTACTAATCTGTCCATTTTCTGTTGAATGAGCTATATTGTATATTTTGTTAATATTTATCTTCATGGAGGAAAGGCAAATATTTCATACACATACTTTCTTTTTTTTTCATAATTACAGGTTTGTTGACAAAAATCCTGTTTAAATGTGATCTGTTTAGTAATTTATCCATCTTAAAGTAGCATAATTTTTCTGCTTTTCTTTGTATGTTATTTCATATATAGATATACATTCCTTTATTTAACAGTAAGTTCCACAATAAATCACGCACACAAACATACATCAATTATTAAACGATTCCCTTCGTGTCAAGTGGGTGATTTTCTCATCATAATGTACATGAAGCAACAAATTCATGTTCAAAACCTTTTTTATAAAATTTCCGAGAAAAGATTAAAGGTAATCATGTAATCATATATTTTAAAAAAAACTTTTTTCAGACATAAATCTGTATGATTTCAAATTTCGACATGTTTTAACGTCACTGCAAACATCTGTCTCAAATTATTTTACTGAAAATGTTAAATTGGGTCGAAGTTTTGGAATGAAATTCTTTGCCAATACATATCATTTACATAGACAACTTCTTGACATAGATCTTAAAATGAAATGAAGTGTTCTAAACGTTTGGGGTCAATAAATTCCATTCTTAATACGCGCTGTGTGGTGTGAAATAATGGATGTGAATGGATAAAATAAAATTATGGAATGTAATGGGATAACTTGGTATTTTTTTACGCAAGACAGATATACACGTATAACTACACAGTCAACTAAGAGACACAATCAATGAAATTCATTGATTTACATGTTTCTGCTGGTGGTTATCAGACTGAGTGTTACCTACATATTTACAATAAAAAAATTTTCGGAGAATATTTAACAAAATGAAATATTAATAAATACATCTACCATAAATCTATTTTGTAAATTTAGTTACAAAATAAAAACAAAACTCAGAAATTTCTTACTATCCATCCACCTCCGTCAGTCGTCATGTCACAGTACACAAATTTCTTTGTCTTCATATCCGGATAAATGGTGTAGACACCATTTTTTCCTTTTGCGTTGGGTGTGAATTTTAAATCTGATGCACAATCTCTTTGCTTTTGAAGTTCTGTTTTGAAGATTACATATTACATGCATAGTTATATTTTAATTCTATATTAAAACATATTGATTCTAAAAATATATTAATACTAAATGAGATTAAAATCCTTTTAGTAATGCATCAAAGTAAATTTTCATGGAGGATATGTATTAACAGTTCTCTAAAAAATTACAACAATTTTCACGATAGAAGCTTATCTGAGCCTTTTTGCTATTGGAAATTTGCACTAACTCTGATACTTGTTGAAGTGTCTCCCTGTAAGTCTGTAGTGAGACAGAAGAGAAATGTCCACAGAGACTGGAGTGTCCACTTTGACGGATGTGTTCAGGTGTTTCCAGTTCCAGGGAGTCAACAGAAGTAGAGACTCAACATTTCTTGATATAAATATCACACAAAAAAATGATAGATGAAATCTTTATATTAAAATATGCATTATAGGGTGTGTTTTTTTTTGTATCCGGTTGAGAGGTTTTATGTAACATTTTAAAGCTTACAATGGTAAGAACGATTTCAGAATACCAACCTTTTCGGGTAGGAATGCGGTGCAATACAACCAATAGTTGTAATGTGTAGAAAGAAACATAATACAACGTAAATATTTTGCATGTGAACCATGTTACTTGTCTGAACGTATTTCATCGTTTATTTAAAAGATATTTTATATATATACTTTCTTTATCACAATTAAAATGTAACTTAGTACTTTGATTTCGTGACAACGTGTGTGGTACAGTGTGATAATTGCATGTTTCAAAGTTATATAAGATACCAGTTAGAGTGGTTCCAAATATTTGAAAGTCTATGGTCTGGTAAGAATAATCACAGAAGAAATTTTGAATACACCGTAGCAAAAGTGTACTTTACATTGAATAAGCATATTTTACTATTATATGATTAAAATACTTTACCGATTTGAGATTAACCCATCTTTTGCAGTTAGAGTCTCTTAAACATACCTTTCAACACTTGAATGTTTTAATTCAAAGTATTGTTTTTTACAGAGTGTGGATTTTTCAGAGTGTTTGGAGCTAGTCAATCTGTAGTCTAAGCTGAAGTCTACAAATTCACACATTCTCCAAAAACATAAGTCAGTCTTTTAATGGATCTCTGACTTTGTTATTTGCTAAAAATTATTCTTATATATATATATATATATATATATATATATATATATATATATATATATATATATATATATATATATATATAAATGCGAAAATCCATACTTTTTTCATATGCCCCTCCCTTTTTCTAAAAATTCTTTCATCCACTTCCGATATCCATAGTAAAAGCACCTGAGGGTTGTGTAAACAGTTTCTTTAATACTTACATGTAGTGCTATAAGTCTGGCTACATCTATAAAGACAGAGAAACCTTATATGCTGTTGATAAATTTCCTTAATTGAGTCGGGAAAAAAATGGAACACATAGCTCAAGTAGTTCAAAGGATTCTAAAGCGCGCTTGGACCTGATGAACGTCTCCTTCACTTGATCAGATGACAATAGTATTGTGGAGATAAATGAAAACACGAAACAAATGTTCAGTTTTCTTACACTTCAAAAAATTTAACATAAAAATGAAATTCGAAGGATATAAAACGTACTGAATATGTACAATAAGAAAAAAATATATGATTTTGGTAATTTTGAATGGATCAGTAATACTAGTATCTCAAGATAAGATTTAAATTGAATATGTCCGGCTAGTCGCTGTATCATCAAACACATGGGCAAGAAAACAGATAAAGGTTATGTGTTGTGTCCATTTCAGTGCAATTGTTTCTTTTTCCCTGAGATTCTGAAAGTATTTATGAAATATGAAGATATCGAACAATTCCCTTTCATTATAATTATCCCAAACAACATCCCCATATTCTAAGACTGGTCTAATAAATGATATTTATATTTTTTTATTAATGCATCTCGACAAAGAAACTGTTTTAACATTCGTAGAACATTTAAACGTTTACATGCTTTTTCATACGTAATTTGTATGTGAGATTTCCAGTTGGCATCACACTGAAAATTTAGTCCTAAATATATGTGATTGTAAAAAGAAAATGTGATTGGTCCCGAATTTTTATTATAGATCTAGATCATTTGGATGAGCTGTATCTGTTCTTTACAAAATAATCCTTTTCTTTTAAAATATTGATATAATTGATTTTGTTCAAGGAGATTTTTTTTTGCTGGACAAGTAGGTAGATTATATGTTTATCTTTTATCACTACATTCATAATATTGGGAATTCAAACATCATTAAGTATCTATTGACAAGGCTAATACCATAAACAAATTCTTTTCAGATATCTCTTGCATTAGTAATGAACTTGATTTACCACCCCAGGGACCAGCCCCCCCCCCCCTTTCACCATAAGGAAACATTTAGAATTAAAGATAACGAAGTACTAGTCCAGTTACAAATCATTAATATATGTAAGCCATCAGATCCTGATGGTGTTTCACCTCGAATTTTAAAACATACTGCACAATCAATCTACAAGCCTCTGACAAAATTATTTAACATATCACTTAACAATGGTACACTTTCTAACATTTGGAAAATTACCCAGGTTACACCTGTTTAAAATAAAGGAAATGCAGATGATGTCAATAACTATAGACCAATATCAGTAACATCTGTTGTTTGCAAATTATTAGAAAAAAGATATTGTCAAGCATCTACACAACTATATATTTGAAAATAATATACTATCTAAATTCCAGTTTGCTTTTCAAACAGGTGACTCAACCACTAACCAGTTGGTGGAAATCTACAATACTATTATATCCAATCTTGATAAAGGCCGGGATGTAAGATTTGTGTTTTGTGATATTTCTAAAGCCTTTGATAGGGTCTGGCATTAAGGAATCATATTTAAATTGCGGGAAATTGGAATATCAGATCAAATTTTAAACTGGGTTAAAAATTACCTAGTGAACAGAAAACAAAGGGTGGTCCTTGATGGTTATGTATCAGCTTTTGGATCAACTAGTTCAGGTGTCCCTCAAGGATCTGTTCTAGGACCTTTCTTATTCTTATTATGTATTGATGATTTTTCTTAAAATTAAACAAATAATGTTCGACTATTTGCTGATGATACTTCACTCAACATTATTTTTGACAATGATATAGTCAGTGCTGCAAACTCATTGACAAATGACTTAGAGAAGTTGGATCAGTGGTCAAAACAATGGATAGTTGACTTTAACCCCAAGAAAACAGTGAATGTAAATTTTTCCAGAAAAAAAATATTTATCATCCCAATGTTAAATTTGGCGTAAATGGCCCAATGATTGAATCATTTAACAATCACATACATTTACGACTAAATTTTCAGTGTGATGTCAACTGGAAATCTCACATACAAATTACATATGAAAAAGCATGTAAACGCTGAAATGTTCTACGAATGTTAAAACAGTATCTTTGTCGAGATGCGTTAATAGAAATATATATGTCATTTATTAGACCAGTCTTAGAATATGGGGATGTTGTTTGGGATAATTATAATGAAAGGGAAACATCTTTATTGGAAGAAGGTCAAATTACTGCTGCAAGAATTATTACAGGAATGAGACTGAACTCACCAAGAACACTTTTATATGATGACCTGGTGTGGAATACATTATCTCACAGAAGGAAAGTACATAAATTAATATTATTTTACAAGATAGTGTATGGGATAGCACCACAATACCTTCAAGATCAACTAAAACCTTGTATTCCACCTCACACCCCTTATTCCTTAAGAAACAATGATGGTCGTACTTTTCTTATTTCTCAAACTAGGACCACATCATATATGAATAGTTATTTCCCATCTACAATTAAACTATGGAATAATTTTATTACCATATCATAAATTTACCAACTCTATCTTCCTCACTAATGCCATTAAAAAGGCACATTACAGAACTTCCAATAAGGTTTTTAATCATGGAAATCGTAGTCAAAATATTGTATATTGTCAATTAAGAAATAATGCTAGTAGTTTAAATGCTGTTTTACAGAAAGATTATATAAGTGAAAGTTCCAAATGTGAAAACTATGGTTTTCATACTGAAAATGCATATCATTTTTTCTTAGAGTGTCCATGTTATGTCGAGCAAAGAAATGCTCTTTTTAATTGTGTATCTAGTATAGACCTGCAACATCCTGTATCTCTAAATCTATTGTTATTTGGAGATAGTAATATTCCTTATGCAAAAAATATGAAATTGCTTGATTGTGTTCATAAATATATTTCACAAACTAAGAGGTTTCATAAATGATGTAAAATTATGAAATACTTGTTTCTTGTTTAAATCAAATACACATTCATTGTATTTTATATAAATTGCCGTAATTCCCATTTTTCAGTTTTTCTCTCATTTTTACATATACGGTATTCACTTGATTTTTTTCCCACGCTTATTTTTTTCTCCTAAATTCCATTCAATTTTGTGTTACTTAACTACACTTATTGGTGATATGAACCTGTATTTATATGTAGTAATATGTATATTTTAATTAACCTTGTACCTGTGGAGAGGGCTTATATAGGCTATGCCTGCTGCCCAATCCAGTTATGTATTTATTACATAATAAAATATGTTCAAAACATCATTATGTATCTTTGCGTTTTTACTTGCATACCTATAGCACATTATAATTAAATAGATCTAGAAACTCAATCTCCAACAGACTTCAGTGACCGATTTTGTTACGAAAAAAAAAAACAACAACAAACAACATTTTCGATATGTAATCTATTTGTGATATTTTCAATTCTAAATATATCAAAAATTTCACAGATCAACGACTCTAAAACAAACCAAAAAATTACTAACAGTCTCTCATATTCATAACATTTCATTTAAGTCCAAAGAACTTTAAAATGCGAGTTTTTAGGCCTCTTCTCTTTGTATTCCTGAATTCCTGAAGAAGAAAAAAATCAAAACTGTTTTTTGAAAAAAGAAAAATATGAATATGTTTATGAAAAGACGGTTATATCTAATTAAAGCTTTTTGAAAACAAAGTTATAATTCTTTCATCAATGAAAATTATAAAGATACCTTTTCTGCAAAACGAGCCTGATCTGTAACATAATCATGATTATCCTGCAAACTGCGCATGCTCGAGCAAAGGTTCGGAATAGACACAATTTCATTTGGCACGTCACTCTGAAAAAGATGAAATAGCATTTTTTTTTTAAAATCCTGAGAAAAAAGTAAAACAAATATATTTTGTGTGTCGTCTCTCTCAGGGGATGTATTAAAAAATAATAATGGTGTTTACCTGTGGACTGTCTCTGAAGGAATCGACATTAAATAAGAACAACTTCCGGGGAACAAACGTTTCATCACAATCATGATTTGTAGCTGTCATCCGTCCTTCAAACTTGAAATTCTTTAAATATGAATTTAAAGAGGAGGTTGAAAACAAAGAGGAAAACACATGAAAGCTTATTCGAATACATGTATCTTTAAAGTATTCCTACAATTTACCTTTGATTTCTCCTGGGTTTCTTTTTGTCCCTGGTCTGGTTTCAATTCGAAACTTTTGGCCTAAAGAAAGAAATATTTTCCTCAAGTGGTCAGGTAAAACTAGACAATAAACTCTAAATATTTGCAAGAGTTGATATCAAACTTACTTTTGAATTTTTCTCGAATTCTTTCTGCAGCTTTTCTTTCGCCATTTTAATCATCTTATTGATGTATTCCTAGATAAAAAAAAATTCAAACTACAGTAGAATAATTTAAATTCCTAGCGTCCAATTACTTGTTTGTAGATTTGCTGCAAATGTACTAGTCTAGTTCTTTGGGACGTTATTTCGTGGGCGAATTATTACGGTATGAAGGATATTACATTTAACAATATTTCAATAGTAGTTAAGGTCATAAATGTGCGTGTAATATCCATGAAATAAATTCACAAAAATTGAGATTCACAAAATCATATTTCACAATACATCTGGTTAAATTTGTAATCTCTCTCTCTCTCTCTCTCTCTCTCTCTCTCTCTCTCTCTCTCTGTGAATTTTTCTCAGTGAGAGAGAGAGAGAGAGAGAGGATGCATGTGTGTGTTTTGTGTGTGTGAAGCATTATCTCCACAACGAATTTTTTTGATTATTATTTTCGGTGTCAGTAGTCAAGGACATAATGCGTTAAGTGTATAATATCTACTTACTCTTGCTATTTCCTTTCGCAGCTTTTCATTTGCAGAAATCATGATTTCTTCGACATACTTCTAGAGAAAGATAAGGAATTCGCCTGATTCATGTGGATAATTTACAAAATCTTCAAACTCTTATTTCTTTAACAACTTTTTAGAAATATTTCCCTTAATATTACCATAGTCTAAAATAAATTTACTGCTATTTAATCGGTTTCAGTGAAGACACCGAGCATTTAACCTTTCAAATTACAAAACATCTATATCTAACCATACCTTTATGAGGCGATGCTGTTTCTTCTTCTCCACTACCTGGAAAAAATAAATAAAAGTAAAATGAAATAAATGTTAACATGTTAAGTGAAATATTCGTACACAACATGTGTATATCACATGAGAAAAAAAAAACACTTTTATGCATAAGTAAGTCTTGTGTACTTACCGCAAGTTCTCTGTGGAGTGCTTCCATCATTTCTACTTTTCTGATCATATCTCCTCGAATTTGGGTCATATAATTGGTCCTTTCGGCTACTGTTTTCTATTATAGAAGAACAATTTGCATAGAGGAAGGATTTAAAACAGACGTGATATTTCTTTCCTTTGAAACATGTTTATTGCTTTCTATTTATAGTCTTAAATTAATAGTTCAGTTCTACATTATCAAACAAGGTGATATTCACCTTAAGTTGAAAACCAGATCTTTTTGACATCGTAGAAATATCTTAGCATTGCTTCGCACTTTTTTCCGAAAGTGTACATTAATTATTGAGCACTGCGTACCTTGAGCTCTCTATGGACAGCTTCTATAATCTTTTTCTTTCGCATCATGTCGGACTGACTTTGTCGCATCTCGGTTAACTTTCTGGTGACTATGTCCTAAAATAAGTATATATGTATATTTTACATGTAGAATTAAATGCTTTTAATTTACTACTTATAATAAAGGTAAATTTTAATTATCTTGATAATTAATTATATTAATAATGCACATTTATGATTTAGCACTATGTACCTTAAGCTCTCTATGGACAACTTCCATTATCTCACTCTTTTGCATCATGGCGGACTGAATTTGTCGCAATTCGCTTGACTTTCTGATTGCTGCATCCTAAAATAATTAATATTTGTTTGCATTTTAAAATCCCACGCATTTAATTTAATGTTTATTAATTGAACATTTATTATTGAGCACTACGTACCTTTAACTCTCTATGGATAGCGTCCATTATCTCACTCTTTCGCATCATGTCGGATTGAATTTGTCGCAGTTCGCTTGACTTTCTGGAGACTGTGTCCTTAAATAAGTATATAATTGTTGCATTTTTAAAGTAACATGCATTAAATTTAATGCTTATCAAATGTAAATTGATTACTGAGTACGACGTACCTTGAGCTCTCTATGGACAGCTTCCATTGTATATTTCTTTCGCATCATGTTACACTGTATTTGTCGCATCTCGGTCAACTTTCTTGTGCCTGTGTCCTAAAATCAGTAGAATTTTTTTTTACATTTAAAATCACATGCTTTAATTACTGATTCTTAAATGTATATCAATTATTGGTCACTACCTACCTTGAGCTCCCTATGTACAGCTTCCATTATCTCACTCTTTCGCATCATGTCGGACTGAATTTGTCGTATCTCGGTTAACTTTCTGATGACTATAACCTAAAATACGTATATATATATTTTATATTTAAAATTACATGCTTTTAATTCACTACTTAATAAAGGTAAATTAAATATTGAGCTCTAAGTACCTTAAGCTCTTTATGGACGGCTTTCATTATCTCTTTCTTTCGCGTCATGACGGACTGAATTTGTCGCAATTCGCTTGACTTTCTGGTGGCTGCATCCTAAAATAATTAAGGACGTTCGATCCTGAGCTTTTGAGCAGATTTTGGTCTGGAGCTTTATTTCTAAAATTCTGCATTATTTTTAAGTTCTAACATTAAATCTGGATTTTACAATGCAAATTATACTATATCCAATAAAAAACGCGATTAAATTCCATTCAATTAGGATTAAGCCAGGAACTATATTTTGTGGCGGAAGATTTTTTTAGAAGAAAATGATCATTTTTTTCCCTTTTGAAATATATACAGTACTGTTAAGTTTAGATTCCTATTTTTCCATGCTGGTTGCACACAGAGCTATTTTGTGCATTGATATGTTTAATGCTGGTTCTAAATTATTAATTTAAATCAGTTTTGGTGAATTCTATCATCATATTGTGACAAATATAGAAAATATATTCTGAAACTCCAGGAAAAAATTGAGCCAATTTTATCACAAAATTAACAGTTTTTTAGTAATATCTAAAAAATAACATCATAGACCTCCACTTTTGATTTTCTTTTCTGAATATATAAGATAACTCTGATCAATCTACTTAAATTCAGCAAAAGTTTAAGACTTTAAAATATTTTTCTTGCTTGTTAAATTTTTAATGCCCGAAAAATGACATTTTGTGAGTGCAGAAAGGTCAAATAATTGATTATGCGAAGCAATTTGAAAATTTTTCTTTGTCACAATATTAATGTGTCTTTTTTAAAAGAGAATAATAGCATACTTTGTCCCATGATTTATTTGGAAAAAAAAATATTGGAGGGAAAACGTCGAAGATGTTATTTTTGATTAAGACACAAATTCAGTGCAAAAAGGTCATTTTAAATGTACTGTAGCGCCAAAAGAAGCATTTTGACCCCCATTTTTTGTTTTGATTTTTAATTAAGCTATGTGTGTACAAGCTAAAAATATACTTAACCAAAAAAGTTTAAGACTTTAAATATCAGGATCCAACGTCGTTAAATATTTGCTTGCATTTTAAAGTTATATGCTTTATTAATTGTACATTTATTATTGAGTACTACGTACCTTTAGCTCTCTATGGATAGCGTCCATTATCTCACTCTTTCGCATCATGTCGGACTGACTTTGTCGCATCTCGGTTAACTTTCTGGTGACTGTGTCCTAAAATAAGTATATATTTTTTTTTAAATTTTAAAATTACGTTTTCAATTTAATGTTGATTAAGAGTTCATAAATTATTAAGCACAACGTACCTTAAGCTCTCTATGGACAGCTTCCATTATTTCACTCTTTCGCATCATGTCGGCATGTCTCTTTCGCATCTCCTTTGACTTTTTCTTTATTGTCTTCTAGAATAAGTAGAGAAGTATATTTGTTACATTTTTTGTACATGAAATTTGCATATAATTAGTTATTCATAATTCTGAACAATTAATAATTCAGTTAATTCAAGGAATAGCCCATGTTATAACTGTTTGGACGAATTCAGCTGGAAATGAGAGGGGCTTATCAATATACACGAATTATATATACGCTACATGCATGAGTCCTCAACATTAAATAACTCATTTCTTTCATCCAGTGTTGAGGCATGAGAGGTATAATAATGCTATTCCTTGTTTTTTTTTTTTTTTTTTTTTTTTTTTTTTTTTTTTTTTTATATACTTACAATCATTTCATGGTGAACTTTGCTCATAATGCCTCTCAAAATCTTCTTTCTTTCTTTTTCTTCTAACTCAATTGCCTTGAACAAATAATTATATACAATTTTTTTTTTTAAAAAATGGGAGAAGCGATTACATGTATATTGCGAATTAATTGTCTAACCTATCATTAAATACATTTTTTGCTTCCTTGTTAATCCGAAATAAAGATGTTTGAAACAAAATTAATATGTATGTCATAAATTATACAAATCACGTGTGAGCATAATAAATCTCAGATATATTACTTCCAAACTACAGTATTTGTTTACTTGCATTTTCCATTGGTGAAATAATAAAACTCGGTCATGTCCAATCAAAACTTTCGGAAATATAATGCATACATTTGTATTTTGTTATAGGCCTAGGGTAGCTAATGAATGCAATGTTGTCATTAAAAATATCATGTATTCAGTATTCCTGTATTATTATGCTTATATACCTGTTCAGGTGTTTTTTGAAGCAGAATAAACATAACATGTCAAGTGAACTATGTTTTATATTTTTTTTATTATATATCATTACATCCCATGAGCAATATATCATAAATAGTAAAGGCTACATAATGGTCAGACATTGTCCCCAATAAATATGTTAAGTATACCTCCAGTCTTTCTTGTCTCTCTACTTCCTCAGCCCAATTATATGAAAACTTTAAAATTTCCAGTTTGGTCTCCTGAAATAAGACACAAAAAAACATAGACCATAATTTATGCACAAAGCACGTTTTTATTTTTTCAGGAAAATGTGACAGCAAAAGATTACGTAAATATCGATAGCAAACATAAACTAAACTCTTTTGGTATGTACTTACTCCCTTGTCACTGAAATCCAGTATTTCACTGTAGTCCATATTTCTGTAAAAGAAATTGTAAAATAGTTTTCTCTTATCACCGACAGTTGTAACTCAAAAAATTAAGACAATTAAGAAAATATTACCAAGCTGTAATTCACAGACTTGCCTTTCTTTCTGCTTAGTTTCTTTGTTTATGGTGATGATTATGACGTCAAGTACGTCAAATAGCTATGACGTCACAATCACATTTCGTTCAGAACAAAAGAGCGGTATTGATAATTTTTCCCCGTGTATTTTTTTTTATACAATTTGTTATTTATTATATTTCAACAAATGTATCTCACGTCTGAGTGCCCATTCTTCTTTCACGTAAATGATACTCTTAATTTAATAATTTAATTAATTGATTGAAAAATAAATGATTGCTTAGTTTGATGTTGCTTCTTGAAGTAAAAAAAAATATCTTACAAAATCAAAATTTTGATAAAAACACGACTATGGGTATAAAAAATATGTATGATTTATTTTACAATAATAGCACTTTACTCGAAAGTTCAACCCCAGGTTGGGGCTGAAATGGGTATCTTTATACAAGTGAATTTCTCTGTGCTTTCTATATATATATATATATATATATATATATATATATATATATATATATATATATATATATATATATATCGGATGTTATGCAAGGTATGCAAAGTATACAGAGCTTGAGAAATAAATGCTAATAAACGTATAATGATGACAATGAAATTCACTTTCAGAGTATTTTTTTTTTTGGAGGGGGGGGGGGGTGTTGTTGTTGTACAGTCGTATTTGCTTTACGTGTAGTGCGTTTGACTTCTCGTTGATAATTTCTATAGTTCTACCGTGGGTTGTTCATTTTTGTCTGTCTGTAGAACCGTTGTCTGCGTCGATCGTCAATTTAGTTTCATACCCTTATTGTGTTTCAAGTGACAGCAAACACAAAATGTCGAAAGGCTTAAATTATAAACCAATGGCATATCTGTTTCA
Source organism: Saccostrea echinata (assembly GCF_033153115.1). NCBI lineage: Eukaryota > Metazoa > Mollusca > Bivalvia > Ostreida > Ostreidae > Saccostrea > Saccostrea echinata. Next base: position 9,839,574 of record NW_026889796.1, read on the forward strand.
GTGCATGTGAAGTACAAAAAAGAAATTCAGACTATAAAATAAAATATTTATATGCTGATTATTTTTTCAAGTAGTAGTTCGAACTCTCTCGAGGACGCACCCCAAGATCCGCCACATTAAATAACGAATTTTTCTGATTACCGGTACCCATGTATTCGATCGATTAAACAGCGGTTTTTCAAGTGATTGAATCCATAAAGTATATCAGAAATCACGCTGTGTAAAATGCACAACTTCACTTTCTTTTAATGCAACCACGTTTTTAATTTTTAATTCTACGATGACATACAAGTCAGTTAATAATTTACCATCTTATTTTATTTGCGTTAATTAAATTTCTTGATGATGCCATTTTATTATGGACTCAAAAATCATAAATCATAAAAGACTTTTTTGTTCAAATTTACTCGGTTTAAAGAGGGTGGAGGCTATTTCAAAATTTATTTTCATATTTTTTTTCTAATTTCTAATAAATATACATAAATATACGTAAACATTGATATCTGTTATTTAAACTTTATTGAAAATTTGCATACATGCATGTAGTCTCCGGGATGAAACTAGACAACACTCAGTATATCCATATACATCAGCAGATTTCCGCTTTATCACAAATATCATATAATATTTACGAGGGTTGATCCAAAAGTTCGTGGAATTTCTTCATATTTATTTTATTTCTTAATGGAAGTAATTGAAAATTTCAGGTGAAAATATATACACTTGAATTTTCTTAATAAAAAATATTTCAAAAAACAGTGAAAATAACACTTTGGTAGTTGCCATAGAAACGGATGTTTGAAAATGCTGGGGAGACAATAGTTAGAATAATCTAACTGTGTCTCGGGACAGGCCCTCACCACAGTTCAAATGCCTCCCATATACCCAGAAAATTGCAGAATCGCTCCGAAACGATTTTGGAGAAAATTGATGAAGTTGCATTGAAAATAACAGTCAAATTAATCATAACAAACCTTTTTGAGACTGTAAATACCTTTCATCTAAAAATTTATCCATATAATGGAAGAATTCAACACTTTTTCACCAACGTTTTTTTCTCTTTTCAAATTTACACACCATGTTGACTCTCGGGATTTTTCGTAGTAAATGCACTGAGTTAGAGTTATCTCCCGTATTTTCTTTGCTACATAGACAATACACGGAACGCATTCTGTCGTTAAACCGGGTCCGTAGGACATTTATCATTTTAACGATAGAACATTCTATCTAGGGAGACAATTACATGTATTTGTTCATTATCATTTCAATTTTCACCGGAAAAAAAGCGCTAAATGTCATATGCAACAAAAATGACGTCATAATTAATATTGCTTGAACTCTTATAAACCGTAGTGAGAAAGTTTTATCGATTTTCCTGGATATTTACCCATTCTACTGATGAATTGTTGTTAATCATGATATCGTTAGACAAAGTCGAAATTCGTTCAGTTATTCAGTTCTGTGAAAATTTGGGAAAACTCCGACTCAGACGCATAAATTAATGATACAGGCAGGACGAAAGTTTAGCGAACAACTAGTTTTCAAGTGGCATAAGAGATTTAAGGAGAGTAGAACTTCTATGGAAGATGATGAAAGGTTTGGCCGCCCGGTGGAAGGTCGTTTTTTCCTCGGGGACAAAGTGCGGGCGTTAATGGAGGTGGACCACCGACTCACCATGCGTGACATTGCCGCTGAAATCGGATCATCATATGGAACAACGGAACGTATTTTGAAAAATGATCTTACTATGAACAAAGTAAATGTGAGATGGAATCCCAGGTTTCTTTCAAAGGCAGAAATGGAGAAGAGGGTATAGTGTTCTTTAGAATTTGTAAAACTGTGAACGTGAGGGCGAGATGTTCCTAGATCGAATCGTAACATTGGATGAAACATGGCTCTACCACTACGATCCGGAATCAAAGAAACAGTCTTCTGTGTGGAAAACACCTGAATCCCACCCCCTAAAAATGCAAAGTGTGCAAGATCGTGTAAGAAACACATGTTTATATTCTTTATGGATCGACGTGGAATGATCCTTATTCATCAAGTGCAACCTACTACTCAACGGTTTGTGTTTAATGATTCAATTTATTAAAGAATGTTTCCACTTAAGCATATTGCCGTGGCCCCTTTTTCGGACCCCTCTAACATCATCTAATTAACTCAAATCTTAATTATTTTACACCTAACCCATATTTTGCTATCTATGTAGTACATTACTTGCAAAAATTAACATTGAAAACGGCGCTTTAGTTTTATTGAAGGTAGTCAAAAATGCCTACTAGTGGATGTTAATTTCGGAATGTTGCGTTTGTCCGAGCTGGGTTTTAATTGTGTCTCATTAATATTCGGAGTACAGGCCCGTAGGAAGCAATTTCAGTTGGGGGGGGGGGCACAGCCAAAAATTTTCAGTTGGGGGGGGGGCACTATTAACTACCAAAATTCTTTGACAAGGGAAAAAAAAAAGGTCATCAGACGTTTTTATTGAGGGGGCACAAGTATCATAACCGGGTCAACTTCATTCCGGACTCCAGCCTACAATAACCCTTCTATACCTCAACCATTGAAGTTTGAGGAGGCAGAGTCCCGAATGACATTGGGCCGATCATGCATTTTGTTTGTATAACCCGGGATCTTTTGCTATGCAAGTGAGAGGACACATCAAACATAACAACTCTTTATATCCTTGAGCTTGGTCGGTGTGACCCAAGTCAACTTTTAATATTTGCTAAAGGACGCTTGGCTAGTCAAATTCCACCTTCCATAAATGAGGACCTTTCCTGACCAGACCGGCTCACAGGTGTTGGGGAGTGGAGATGTTACCCAACCTGTATAACATGCAACCAAGACAGTCACAATTCAGCTTTCCACTGAATTCGTGTCTGTCCCGGCCGCCTGTTTTAATATCTGAAGTCGTACATCCCCATATTTGTTAATCCTTCGAAATTTGCAATAACTACTTTTGAATTTGAATTTGAATTTTAATTACTATTTTTCTGCCCTTCAACACTCTTTAATTTCCTAATGCACTTTAAAAATCCTTTCCTATCTTTTGCATAATCTTTAAATATTAATTGTTGTAGCTAATATATTCCAACAACTGACCTCTGGTCACTTCAATATTATTGGTTGCTCCTTCCTCCTAACCAAATATATCTTTTGATAAACAAGTAAACAACCGCCTGCAAATGAATCATTTTCTTGAAACCGTCCAGGTGAAAAGGTCAAATCCTAGTGGCCAGCATCTATGTTTATTTTTATCTTTAGAGCTTCGCATCTGTTATCTCTCTCAGCCGAATAGTGCAAATACACCAAAATATGTTACATTCTTATTTTAATGCAATTTTTGTTATGATACAAGCATATATTACCCAACTTTTCTATACATCGGCAAAATTATTGGGGGGGGGGGGCACGGCCCTCCCCCGTGTCCCCCCCCCCCGGTTCCTACGGCCATGGAGTAGGCGGGGAATTTCATCGATAGATTGAAAACCTGTAATAGCCAGTTATATAAAGGCTTCTGGGAACTCCTCGGCATGCATTCGACAAACCTCGGCTGATTCCGTCACCTTTATCAAGTACGAATCGGCCGAGGTGTGCCGAGTGACTCAGCATGATGTAATAAAAAAGTTTAAACTTCTCAAGGATTAAGCCATTTTTTTTCTTTGGAAAGAGGGGTGCGGGGGAGGATCTTGAAGATGTACATGTACTCCTTCCCTAAATCCAGATTTTTTTCCCAATTTTGGTAGGTTCTGGTAGATCTTTGAAGTCATATAGTAAATAAACAAAATCTAGCAGCATACTTAAAAAACAACAGGTGAATGACAGGTTACTTTTGTTTCGAAAATATTTCTTATTTTAAATAGGGTAAGTTGCGATCACAATTCAAGAAACGTACTTGGCGCGTGTACATGGAAAATGAACACTAAATAAACCAGGCCTACTAGTACATGTAAACACACACTTCACAGTGTTAAACAATCTAGAAGTACTTCTACCCCGTGTACCTATATTTTTACAGTCAAACACATTTTGAGGAATGATGCTATTGCTAAGATGTAGACTATGCCTTTGAAACTCATTGAGCCCCCGAGCGAACCCCTAAATCCAACGACTAAAACTAAAATATCATTACATTTTACCCGATTTAAAATTCTATAACCCTCATCAGTCAAATATTTCTTATGAATGGTAGCATCATTATATTTTTTCTGTCTTCAAATGTGGACCTAATACCTGAACAATATTAATATTTATCGTATGCCACTATTATCATCGGTTTCATGGCCGTAGAAACCGGGGGGGGGGGGGGCACGGAGCCCCCCCCCCCCCCAATTTTGCCGATATATATAGAACACTATAGAAAACATTGCAACCATACACTTGCGCTCCTTCAATAAAAACCTATAGTCCCCTCCGGTTTCACCGGTAGGGGACTAATAACGTCTGCCCCCCCCCCCACCACTCTTTTTTTTTCTGCTTGTCAAGGAATATTGGTAGTTGATCGTGTCCCCAACTGAAAATGTATGGCTGTGCCCCAAAAACTGAAATTGCTTTCTACGTGCCTGGGTTTTACCAAAAGAGGAATTTTATACATACCTTAAGAACTCCTTTGAAAAGTACATATTGAACTCTATTGAAATCAAAATAGATGTAAGTTTTAATTAAAAGAATATTTTGTGAAGGAAAGTAAACAGAATTTAATAGAAGGATCAGCCTATTTTAGCCCTCTCCCTACATCAAGATCAACGTAAATATGTAATTGATAGAAAATAAACAAGTCAAAATTGTAGAAAATGTACCAAAAAAGAAGGGGTGGGGAGTGAATTTTTTTTCAAAAAATACTAGTAAGCAAAATTACAGAGAAAAATAAGCAAAATTACAATATATATATACCGGTATGGAAATTTTCAAAAATTGTTAAATTTACTTACAAAATAATGAATATTTTAGCAATATTTAGCACTACTAAAAATACTGGGCAGAAAAAAATAATTCGATGTTGTTCAATTGAAAATTGCTAAACGGAGCTAAAGCCACGTGATTTATAGATTTTTTTTTAGTATTCACAAAGTTACCCGAGTCTACAAATCACGTGATAAATTGGAATATTTAACAGGTCATAATGAGGTCAATGACATGTAAATACCCGTGAATAGTGAAGGAAACGGTCGGTGTTTTGTACCTTTTTTTCAAAAAGTTTACCCCGAGCGCAGGCTTGCCCAAAATTCTCCTTTAAATATGATGAATTTCCAAAAGTTATACACCTTCTGTCCTTTTGAGAAATTTGGGCAACAATGCGCTCATCCTTGTATTACGGCTTTAAAAATCGGAATAACTTTGAATATCAATGGAGATTCGTTAATTGAAGTGACCCCTCTTACAAAACACAGTTTCGTTCTTCGTTTTTATGGACTTTTAATTAATTTCCGTAATTTCGCAAAGTTGCGATTTAGACATAGAAGAATCGCATTATTCATCTCAAGGGGCTATTTTCTATACTTTATTTTTGCGCAATTTACCGGGGGCCACGTTTTGTACACTAAGTGCAATCATTCTTTCAGACTGGAACATTTTAATGAATTAATTAATAATAAAATGAAATACTAACACAAGAGGCCTATTGGTTACATGATCACCTGTGCATTTTTTGCTGAATTTAATGCCTAAATATATTTTATGTAGGTTATAGAATAACTATTTTGTGTTCCCAGGTAGAGGGGAGAGTTTAGCGGCAAACACTTATGTTCGGGTATTACTGTCTTTTGACAGCATCCAGCTATAGTTTAAAAATATGTTTAAAAGAATATTTTTTTCCTCTTCCAGCAATTTACTTTCAGACAGATCTATCCATTTAAAAATTAAAAAAAAAAGATAAGTAGGAGTTTCCCCCCTCTTTCCCAATCATTTAAATCCAGTAATATTAATTAATATAAATTAATTATAAATGGAAATTGTTACTTTCCACAATACAGAAAAATGACATTAAACAATGCATTTGATCTGCCTTAGATATGCTTAGACCTTTAATTAATAGCAAACAAATATAACTTTTGAAATAATTTTAATAATGATACAAAATTTTCATCATGTGTTTAAATTTAAATGTTAAACAAAATTGCACATTTTTAAGCAAACACTTTAAATTGACTCAATATATTAAAAATCAAAGTTTATTCTCAGTTTGTGGTCTTGCATGTGGCCTGATATGTGTGTGTGTGAGAGGGTGTGTGGGTGTGTGGGGGGGAGGGGGGGGGAGGGGGTGTGTGTGTGTTTTATTATTATTAATTTATTCAATATTTAATATATTTTCGTGTGTAAATATGTTTATTAATAAAGATATCGATATCTGAACTGTGGTGCAATCGAGTCATGGTGGTACATATAGTCTGATTTTTGTTTTTCTCCTATCTGACTGAACAAATTATTCTGTATTCTCTTCAGTAGTATTTAAAATGAACTTACTGATAAAGGATAGAAGTTACTTTCATCATCTTTTATCAATATGGCAAGGTGAACCGATTAAAGCAGCTAAAAATAAATTGCATTCATTTCTTCTATGGCTCTATCAAATTAAAAGAAATGTTTTTAAAAGAAATTTTTAACTTGATTTAGAGAAATAAATCACTTTCAACAAAATATATTGACACATACTTGTCAGATAAAAAAAAATCATGAACTATGGTTTTACCTAATTTTTTTCAGATAAATAGTGTTTGTATTTTAATTCATAATATTGATGTTCATTTTAAATATTTTTCTATTTAGAAAAAGAAAATATATATTAAACTGACGCTAAAAACACTATCTGGTGCATTATTTTACTTTACGTGTATTAGTGAATAGTTTCACAATGATATGAATAAGATAATTTTCAGTTTACTCATGTTGCCTCTCAGTCAGATGGAAAGCCAACGAGATCAAAATTCCAATTTCATAATTCTTAAATTGTACTCATGTAAAACATTTTAATTTGTAAATTGTAAATCATATTTTTAAAGCTTGTCAATTGATATATCATTATTTGTTAAATAATTGTAACTTTCCTACAGAATTTGTCGTGTGTAAATTTAAATGTAAATGCAAGTCAATGCTCACCTGTAATTCGTAGAGGCATAGCGCCCCCCCCCCCCCTCTTTCTGTATTTTTATGCCCCTGGATCGAAAGATCCCGGGGGTATACTGTTTTTGTCCTGTCTGCCTATGTGTCTGTCTGTTTGTCTGTCTGTCTGTTGTCAACTTTAACCTAGCCCATAACTATTGCGCTGTCAAGGGTAAGGCTTTAATATTTGACATGAGTGTTCATTATGACAAGACCTTTCCATTGGTACAGAAATTTTTGATCATGTGACCTCAACTGTGACCTTTGACCAACATTTGAAAAACTTTAACATTGGCCATACCTATTGCACTGTAGTCTACGTCCCACTCCAGAATTGTGTTACCATCGGGGGCATGGTGTTTCACAAACACATCTTGTTTTCATTCTAAATATGGGATTAATACACTTTTCCCTATTCATATTTTCTACTGTGGATTATTATGGATAATACGAACACGAAAGAAACTCCCCTAGATCTGAGTAATCTAATCGATGTTAGCCCTTAGGGATTAGAACGGACATTTCATTTGAACATTTTAAACTTGAAATTTTTATTCAAATCATAATCATTTTAGTTATAAATAGTGAACTTAGTGACAGTAAAATAAAATGAAAGTTCATTAAACCAAGATGGGCATTACTTGTGTACCAAATACAATGACTGGATAAATAGCAAAAGACTTTAATATTGTGATAATTAGTCCCCTACCGGTGAAACCGGAGGGGACTATAGGTTTCCTCTGAGTCTGTCCGTCCGTCCGTCTGTCTGTCCGTCTGTCTGTCTGTTAGTCTGTCCCACTTGGTTTTCCGCACATTTTTTCTAAACGCTTGCAGGTATTGAGCTGACTTTTGGCATGTGACTTAACCTAGATGAGTTATAGATTAAGTTTGCATTTCGTTGCCTTTCATTGATTTTTGACGGAATTATGGCATTTTCAATTTTTAGCGGGAACCAGATTACACTTGCCGGTAGGGGACTAGTATTGCTAATGCAATACTCTCAGAATGCTTGTTAGTTTTAGATCACAAAATCAAGGAAAACAATTTAATTCTGCATGCATCTAAAATATTATCCATTAATTTCAGGCCCGTAGGTAGCAATTTCACTTTGAGGGGGCACAACCGTACATTTTCAGTTGGGGCACCCTTGACAAGCAAAAAAAAAAAAGGATCATCAGATGTTATTATTGAGGGGGCACAAGGATAAAGTAAGAATTTTTTCTATAGTTATCTGTATATCGCCCCCCCCCCCCTTCTCCCGGTTCCTACGGACATGGTTTAGTTACATATAAAAAAAATAATGAAAATATAATTTTCTGAAAAATACATAAAAAGGCTTCAGATAAATTACATACATTTTCATCAAATCTAATAGTACAACTACAATGTACATGGCCGGGGGGGGGGGCATCCCCCCAAATAATTTTGCCGATATATAGAATACTATAGAAAACATAGCTGCTATATGCTTGTGCCCCCTCGATAATACAATAATAATGTCTGATGACCTTCTTTTTTTTTTTTTTTTTTTTTTTTTTTGCTTGTCAAGAAATTTTGGTAGTTGATACTACCCCCCAACTGAAATTGTATGACTGTGCCCTCTCAAAGTGAAATTGCTTCCTACGGGCCTGAACTAGGTTAAGTAATTATTAAACTCAGAAAAGTCCTACAGTCCAACCTCCTCAGTCTGAAGTCATGTCACAGTACACCACTTTCTTTGTCTTCACATCAGGGTAAATAGTGTAGACGCCATCTTTCCCTTTTGTGTTGGGAAAGAATCGTAACATCGATGCACAGTCCCTTTGCTTTTGAAGCTCTGTTACATATTACAAACATAATTATATTGAATTACAAGAATAAATTATTCTAACCTGAAATCAAATTTACAGCATACGTTTTCACAATGTTTTTGAAGACATATATCACATGTAAGTATTGGTATCATATAATACAAGAATCGAAGAAAAGATTCGAGGAAGGCCTTATAAACAGGTTTTTCAAAAAAAAAATTAAAACATGACAAAAAATCTCCAGAGAGTTTTTTTCTCTCCTTCTCTGCATTTCAAATACAGCATTTTATATGCTAACTCTGATACTTGTTGAAGTGTTTCCCTGTAAGTCTATAGTGGGACAGAAGAGAAATGTCCACAGAGACTGGAGTATCCACTTTGACTGATGTGTTCAGGTGTTTCCATTTCCAGGGAGTCAACATCAGTAGAGACTCAACATTTTCTGAAATAAATATTACACAAAACAATGGTAGACGATATCTTATACCAAAAAATAATCAATTACATCGCATAGCCATTTATTTTGAATCTTTAAAAAATTGTTTAGTTTTATTTCATTTCATTTACAACACAATGAGAGGATAAAACTCAAAATACCTAATAATAATACATAATAAAAATTACACAAATAAAGTATCATTTATTGCATGTGTGTTGATTTTGAATTTCGAAAGAATTTAAGATTTTTTCTTATTATTTTAATGTTATTTGCTTTTTAAAATACAATAAAATAACAATATTAAAAATACCTTTCAGACTGTGGTGTAATACAAACAATGGTTCTAATGTGGAAAAAGAAACACTATACACAGAAAATAATCTGAACAGGAACCATGTTACTTTTTTATATATAAATGTACATTTTCTGAGAAGAAATACATGTACTAGATATACTTTATTTTGTCACAATTAAAATGAAACGCGATATTCAGATTTCGTAACAAGTTTTGTCAATAATTGCATGTTTCATTTATAAAGACAGATAAGGGCGACGCCAAACATTTGATAGTCTGTGCTCTGGTAAAGATAATCACATGAAATCATCCCGCAAATACACAATAGTAAAGAGTGTACATTACACTGAATATACATTACTGATCTTAATGTAACTGAAACAGTGCAACTTTTCTGAATAGAGATGAAATTGTCTGATGCCATAAGTGCCTTTATTTTTTATGAATACTTGCATATTCTAGATCAAAATATTAATTTTGTTTTTAATATGAAATTTTCAAATTGTTTTAAGCAAAATATGTCACGGGGTCTAGACATAAGCATTTCTTTCAAACATAATTCAGAATTTTTCAAGAATCTCCAGCGTTTTCATTTGCTTATGTTTGTTGTTAATTATGAATGCGCTTATCCATACTAGAAAAGAAAATTTTAAAAAATCATTTGTAACTGACTACAAATCATCCTTGGCTCTAAGAAATAATTATTGTAACAGAACACTTCTCCCCTACCCCTTTTGAAAAAAAAACCCGGAGTTTTCGGTTTAGGAAATGCTTATTAGCATTATTTTTTCCAACTTAATTAAAAAAAACTACAGTCTACTCCCTTTTAATTTTCAAAGAGAAATACATTCTTCTTTATAGCTACATAAAAGTGTTTCTGAAATATTCAAAATGTAGCTCTGTTTATCGGAGTTAGTATTTTTAACATGTAAATATTTGATCTAATTAAATTTCCGCAGAAAAATAATTTAAGAATTTTATCAAATACCTTCCTACAAATAAATTTGGGTATTAAGAGACAGATACAACAATTATTACCATTCGGCGCTGCGTAAATCACTTCAGAATTAAAAAGGCTACATATACAAATAGAATTTTTGCTGACATAAATGGAGATTGTTTATAGCCGAATCTCGGAAGGGAATAATTTTCATTAAATCTATAATGTATAAAAAGCTATTAAGTCTTTCACACACACACATACATCCTTTCAATGAAAAAATAAACATATAAAAATTGTACACCTCTATCTCTCTCTCTCTCTCTCTCTCTCTCTCTCTCTCTCTCTCTCTCTCTATAAATATATATATATATATATAGAGAGAGAGAGAGAGAATTCATCTCGTTCCAAGATCTGAGATATTTGAGATGACACCTCAACACACAATCGCTTCCCTTTTTTTTGGGGGGGGGGGTTCCGAAGTAAAACTCCGTTTTTAGGTGATAAATTTACATTTTCTCCATAATGGCCCCTGTCTTAAAAATTTGTGAGGCTTATCTTCTCAACATTTCATTACTACGTCCCTGCTTCTGAGTTCTGTGAATTCTTCGGAATAATGCTTTGTAGTTGTAGCGTACTGCATGGAGCTCGTTAGGTTCCGTTCAGAGTAAAAGGAAAATCCATTCCGCTGCTAATGCCCCAAGTTTGGCTTAAGTTTTTTTGATTTTGCGAACATATTATTTACTTATTTGTACGAGGTTCCAGTAGCTTTACGAAATGATTTCTTACATTTGAAAACATAAAATCTATCTCTCAAATACTTAGATTTCGTAAAGATTATCAGAACTATTAGATATATATGTATCTGTGTACATACAACGTAAAAGCTGAAATGTTTTCAAAAACATTTCTTACTAACGTACATGTAACATCTCATTGATTAAAAAAAATCGTCCATTTTTGTTTTGTTTGTTGTTTAACGTCTCTGTCAAGAATTTTTCACTCATATGGAGACGCCACCACTTGTCGGTGGAGAGTCTCAAATTTTGACCTAGGTTCGGCACTCGGCCAATAAGCAGTGAGGGATCTTTTTCGTGCCAGCATCAACTGTGACACGGGACCTCGGTTTATATGGTCTCATCCGAAGGACCGGTCTCCACGTCCCACAGTGGGATTCGAAGCCGCGACGTAAGGATCAAATACCTACTCCGCTTTAGACTTTAGAGCAGACGCTCTTACCACTGCTCCACGCGGGCGACTCGTCCAGTTTTGAGTTTAGAAACTAATAATATATCATTAATATTTTTATTTAAATTGTACATTTACGTTGCCCAATTATCAGAATTTACCTGAAAATCGAACTTTCAAGAATACAACTTGATTCGATGTTTACTTAGAAGTAAATCTGACAACAATCCTTATGAAGATATTTTTATCATTTCTTGGTATTTCATTATTTCTTCATTCGTTAAGATAAACCATTATTACTAAAAGTAATGTAAATGAATTGCTACAAATGTTACTTAAGAGAAATTTAACACATTTCAAAGCTTAGAGGAAATTTGTGATCAAAATTACCACATCCTTATTACTAGAAGTAAAAGTACACTGTCTGCGCATCGGTTCACTTATTGCGCACAATAAATGGTTTTAAATTAAAGGTGCTTGGACACAGATTTGAAGTTAATATTTTCTCAAATTTTCTGTATATTTTCATGACTTATATGTTGCTATAGCATTTCATACTAAAATATAATAAAAATATATTTTCATCTCGAAGTTATTAAAACTTCGAATTTCTGGACGCGTTGGATTGACACATCCTTGCGCTTTCACATATTTTGATTTTATTCTTAATACTTAAGAAAAGTGGCAATTTTGTTGTGTATTAATGAAAAATATTAAAACTATAACCCAGATAATTCAGAATAGAAATGTTCGAAAGCAAAAACCACTCACAGTACTGTAAGTCCGTGCTCAGTGGTGTGTGCAGAGTTTAACAATTGAACACACCCGGTGAATCGTAAACATTAACAATACCAGAGCTCGTGCCCTGTTTACAAAAACAGTTAACGTTTCACGGGTGTGTTTAATTTGTTAAACTCTGTACACATCACAGAGCACGGTCTGACAATACTGGTGAGTTGGTTTTGCTTTCGAACATTTCTACTCTGAATTTTCTGGATTATAGATGTAATATTTTTCATTAATACATAATAAAATCGCTTCTTTTCTTAAATATTAAGGATAAAGTTAAAATATGTGTATGTGCAAAGATGTGTTAATCAAACGCGTCCCGGAATTCGTAGTTCCAATAATTTCCTGATAAAATAAGTTTTTAACTACATTTTCGTTTGAAATGCTATTGCAATATATAAATCGTGATATTATACAGAGAATTTGAGAAAAAATTAAGTTCAGATCTGTGTCTAAGCACCTTTAAATCGATCTTCGTATCAATTCATTTAATGCGCCCATTTCAATTTAGTAGCTGAATGTAATGGCGGAATTATTGCTTACAGAAATGAATTTTGTCTAGAAGCTCCGCATGTGATTTCTTGATTTCTCTAATTTAATATTAGATATCTTTTATAAGAAGTTTTATTCAAGTAACATACAAAAAGTTATGTTTCTGAGATGGATAAATGCTTGCAACAATTCTTTAAAATGAGATGTTGAAATGAAAATATTAATTATGTAAATTGTTGTTTTCACTAAGAGAAGTAAGGGGTTGTTTATTTATTACTCCCAGTTCAAACAATTGTATATGAGTTACATGTACATTTTTACATATATACAAAATATCATACAAGATCTAGTAAAAAAGAGTATGACAACAATAGAATAGGATATTAATGAAAACAGGCAAATATTTTCTTAACAAATAAGGACAAATAAGTGTTTAAATGAAACAACATTAGTGGTAAACATAATAATCTAAAAAAAAAAATATTTCTCCTAAGTAATGAAGATAGAAATGAACCATCCATTACATAGTGGAATTCCTCACCAAAATATTTTAACATGGAGATGTTCTTATGTCTGTCTTTATGAATTCATCTACCAGTTTTGATTGGAAGTCTCTGGTTACAAAATCTGAATTTTGTTAACACAATTCTTAAATCTTTTGGGAGTTTTCTGAGGTACATTTCTCGGTCAAAACTGTTCCTGTAGTGTAGGGGGTTCGTCTCACAAAACAATCTTATGACTAAGATCTGTCTTATTCCGATAATTATTGTAAGATTGCACCATATTTCACAGAACTCTCATATCTTATGATAATCTAAAGATCTTTCTTTATCTTAAGACAGCTAGATACCTGTCTTAAGACTAGAGTGAAGAATGCGACAGTATATATTTTGGCTAAAAACCGAAGGTTTTTTTTTTAAAGAGAACAGTTTTTAGAGATAGACACCTTTGGACTAGATCAGGCCAATCGGAACAATGCCCCCTCCCCAACCCCCACTCCATCTATATGTAATAATTTTGCCAGGAAATACTATACAATGAAAAACATAAGATATAGCTATACTTTATGGTTGTGACCGATTATTCTTTTCGGTGATTTTTTGTTTAGTTGTGCCCCCAACTGAAATTATCCCCCCCCCCCCAGAAAGTGCTTCTTACGGACATGTGTGCAAGATCCAAATATTATTTAAAATTTAATCAAATTTATCTAATTTTGAATTCAATTCCATATATATTACATATTATCTATGACCAAGCAATGCTAACTTATGCAGTTTTGAAAACATCGTCGGATATCCACGGTGATCTCGTCTTTCACTCAGTAAAAGACGAGATCACCTGTGGGTATCCGACGATGTTTTGAAAATAGCTAACACAATTCGAGACACACGTAGTTGATTTATTGGTATGATAAATAAATACATATTAAATAAATAAAAATAAAACTATATGAACTTTTTTATGGTTTGGACCAGTCCCATCCACAGAAGTAAAAACAAATCGAACTTCGGTGTTTTAGTGTAGCCACTCTACATTTTTAAGACGTTTTATGTTGACGTTTTTGTTACACTGTGGCCATTTTTTTCCTCTTGAAACTAAACGTTTTTCAGTCTTACAAAATTAAACACTGCTGTAATATTTGATGGTAAATGTTTCTTCATATTATCTGAAACTGTTATGTCCTGTTCACACGGAGAGTTTAATTCGCAGTAAATTAATGCGAAGTAAAATAATGCGAATTAAATTGCGTTCATACGACAACTAATGCGAAGTAAACTAATGCGAATTAAATTGCGTTCACACGACAGCTAATGCGAAGTAAACTAATGCGAATTATAATTTTATTTCTACAACAAGGCTATTCAGTGAGGCTATTATGACGTCATTTACAAATCACATCATATTGTGCAGAGCAGATACACATTTGACAAAATGTCATAGTGTCTGTGCACGTTTAAGTGATTAACATAATTTTCCTTTGTTTTCCACCCAAAAATAGCACAAGTACCTATATTTGACCATCGACATGTTGTCTCTGACTAAATTCTGCCCTTACGCATGCGTCGAAATTTAATTCGAATTATCTTCGCTTAGCGTTCACACGAAGCTACTGCGAAGTAATTTAATTAAGCATTGAATTATTATTTTTTGAAAGATATAGTCTCATAACTGCAACGGTGTGTGCAAACAAATTGAGTAACGCGCGTTTACATTTTTTAACTCATTGCCTTGACTGCAAAGGTGTTTTTTATTTCAAGATCCCTGTATTATCCTTCGGGTAAGTTACATTTAATGGAAGAGCCATTGCAACAGCTTCTGTTCAATGTGAGCGTGAATTTTGATTTTCGCTTATGACGTTGCACTTCCGCGGCGTTAAACGTTTGTGACGTCAAAAAAAATATGCATACTTTAACCTATTGACCCCCTGTTCGTGTTATGGTGTTTTGAATGCTTTCCTCATACTTTATAAGCAAAATACATGTTGAATGTAAATATTGCGCAGTAAACTAATTCGAATTAAACTAATTCGCATTAAATTCTCCGTCTGAACGCGGACCAAATTTAATTGGCAGTAACTTACGTTTAATTCGAATTAAACTCTCCGTGTGAACAGGGCATCAATAAGGCTATTCAGTAAGGCTATTATGACGTCATTATCAAATCACGTCACCTCATGTGGAGCAGATCCATTTGACATACTGTCATAGTGTCTGTTGATTTGCAAATGGCGTCATAATAGTTATACTGAATAGCCCTACTTTAGAAATAGAATCATAATTTGAATTAATTTACTTCGCTTAAATTGTCCTGTAAACGCAATTTAATTAGCATTAGTTTCATTCGCATTAGTTTACTGCGAACTAAACTCTCCGTGTGAACAGAGCATGAATTCAGTGGAATATCATTCATTATTTGCATAGGTACAAATGCAAAAGTGCATGGATGTAACTAAAAGTAGTATCAAATACATTTTGTTAGCAACTACTATTTTCTGAGCAAAAAGACATTTCAGCAAATTTTATTCAATAAATCTGTTGTACCGAAATTTCTTCAAATTTACATTCAAATCAAGGTATTCTGTCCCCTCCCTCCCAAATAAAATGAAGTTGATGATGCAGTAAAATGTTGCTTTTTCCGAAAGTATTACTGTAACTGCAGAAGAAATATTTGAGACAACCCATTATTTCAATATTTAAAAGGAAATTTAAGAAATAACACTAAACTTTGAGCAAACATGTTTTTATGACGTCGAGCTCTTGGAGCTCGAACGTCATCTAGCGATCGGCCAAGTGAAATCGCCAAGGGATGTACGCGACCGAATGTGTCAGTGGATGCATCCGCAATAGAAAATAGCAATAGCTATAAACCAATTTCTTTTAAAACGCTCACAATGAATAATTATAGCTTGAAAATGAAATTGCATCAATTGTATCTACAATTAATTCTTTTACAAAACAACGATATTATGTTTTATTTTCACACAATAAAAACGTGATGGTTGTTGCGGATGAATTTCTACAGAAAGGTGCGTCGAATGACATGAATAACATTTTGGAACGATAACCTTGGAACACAAACAACCCAACAGGCGGTAAAATAATTTACAAAATTACATAAACACGAATACTATAAGACTGAAAAGATTGAATTTGTAAATCTTAGCTTTACTTTTACAATCTTCTGACCAACTTTATCCTAAAAACCGATGATGTTGACCAGTATTACTGTATTTCTCTATTTCCTCCATTTCCCAGTATACCGTATACCACGCCCGATCGTAACTCGATCGTAATTGTAACAGAACAGTCTTGGTTGTAGTTTAGATGCAATCACTAATACAACGCTTTGACATTGGCAATTAGAAAAAATATTATATAAATTTATGAAATCCTTCATAGTTCTTCAACTGACTGAAAAGAATTTAGCATGAAACATGTTCGACGGTGTCTGGTCAATTCGAACCCTGCTCCATTCGGACCATGACATAAGGCCCCAGACTGTAATTGTGATATTTTGTTTAAAACTATTTTTTTTTATTATTTCTCCTGAGTCACTCACTTGACTTATTGCTATCTTCAAATTCAAAATGATCTTTTGAAATTGTTTTTCTTCTTCGACGTCATTGAAGCCTTTCAGGCTTTTGATTTTTAATTTAAATATCGAAGCATAAGATTTGTCTTACGACTTGTCTTAGGATTTCTTATATTTAAGATAGTTTCGTGAAACGGCAGTGGTATATCTTATGACTATCATAAGTCAGATCTTAAGATGATCTTAAGATCTGTCTTAAGGCAAATCTTACGATAGTTTTGTGAAACCCGGCCCTGTAATTTAAACATTTAAATGTTTTTCTACGTGCCAGACTTGTTTAAATTGATTTAACAATGCTTCTTTGACAATAAATGTTAACCATGCAATACTGTATACATATCTATCTGTATAGTTTACTAACGAACAATTAATTCTTTTCTATACCAAACGGAGAATGGATTTAACAAAGTTCTACTCTCAATTTAGCTTAACTTATTATCTTATTCTTCTCATTTTACTTTTCTGGATTCTCAGTTCGGTATTAGATTCATGTTTTCCTATCATCTCTTTAAATTTTTTATCCACCGAGACTGTGAACTCCAGATAACTCCGCGTATCTTTGTACTTTTTTAGGATAGCTCCCCCATGACCAGCTTTGTCTCTGACGTACCAGTAATTCCCACATTTAGATTGATAGTAATAATTGCCTTTATATTGCAATACCATTGGTGCTTCCTTTTTCATTTTTTTCCATCTTTCGTACCAAGGGTCTCCGTGACCATCTATGAATACAAAAAATGGTCATCGAAAAAGAATAAAGGTTTATGCAGGTTATCAATTTATATCATTTTCAAAAGAATTTCTTGGAAATTGTGTACAACATAGATAAAGGGATTCAACATATGTTTGATGAAGCACGTGCATATTAATAGCGCCTAAAAATCAATTTTTTTTCGTACCGAATGGTAAAAATTTAAATATTGTTTTCGTTGCTTATTTTGACTTTTCATCTGTCGGATTGCAAAAGAGCTTCAAATTGATTTACGCAAATGTTAACATTTAATAATTTTCTGATAGAAAAATAGCACACCGTTGCAAAATACAGTTTTCGAAAACAGATGTTCAGGTTCATTTTACCTGTTAACATTTCCAGCTAATCTGATTTTTACCTCTAAAACTAATACTGTCTTACCATCACTTCCACTTTCATTTCTAGCTAGATCTTTACTTCCGCCTCCACCTTTTAACTCTCCTCTTCTTTTAAACCAGGCGTTTTCAATTTCTTGCACTAAAGCTTCAAAAAGAAAAATAACGATCGACGCTCCTCCTCCTCCTCTTATTAGAGATACGTCAGATGTTTTAGAACTTTTGAGGGGGGATAAAGATGATGAACCTCCCTTTCCCCTCTTTGAACACCCCTTTCTCCTTGTTGAATATCCCTGTCCTCTGTTTTCCAAAATCATTTTCCGTAATTTGCCGACATCTTTCCATGAGCAGATTGACGAAGTAACATCCTTTAATCTTAGCAAACTTCTCTGAGCCCCGTAGTCATTCCCATTTACTGTAGCATATTGATTTAATCCAAGGAATGCCTCCGTAAAACAACAAATAGTTTCCTGCCAGCAATTCACGGCTCTCAAAATTTTACCATTTTCATAGTGGTTATCTCCAAAGCTTTTTCTGTACCAGTGATAACATTGCTCTCTTTTTTCACTATTTGATTTTCTCAGATTCAAGGCCTTCACAACACCTATGATACCTAACCCTCCCAAGCTCATTCCAGTCCTAAGCGTTATTGATAATTTCATTGTCAGATTTTTTTTCCAATTTCTGTTCTCGAAGATAGTTTTCCTCCAATTTAGCTTCTGCTATGTATTTTCTAGGTTCTTTTATAGTGAGCTTTAAAGCCTATTCAAAATCAGCTTTCTCTTTGGCGTTTGTCCTTAATTATCTGTTTACAGACAAGACCAGATCAGGTAAGAGCTACATGTATATAATCATTTTGAAGTTATCACGACAGAGAACCAACGTTGATGCAGGTAGAATAATTGAATTTGTCTGTGTTAAATCAGGAAATATTTTGTCCTACATCTTTCGAAAATGGAAATCCAACTTATTTCCATATCAATACAAACTGTATAATATTTTTTTGTCATCGTTCATGTTACAATTAAAGTATAATGTCTGGTTTTAATTCTTTTTAATCTGTTTTGACGAGATATGGGACACACCTGTTGATAAATCGGGATGCATGACAGATAAGTTACAAAGTGCACAGGTATTAATTTGCACACACAAAGAAAACATGTGCACAGATCGAGATCTCTGGTATCCTTTATAATAAAACATTTACAATAGTTTAATATGTTATCATGGGCCTGAAATTGAGATTACCAAAAAAAGATTTTGTGTTGAGAATAGAGGTTTATTTTTGGCAACCAGAATTTTTGTAGAAAAACGTCGATTTTTGCCACCCAATTAACCCCCCCCCCCCCCGATGAAATTTGAATTTCCACAAACTTATTGTACACCTACAGAATAATCTCAATCGTAATCCGAAGGATACTACTGTGAAAAATGTAAGAGGAGTTCAGACAACCAGGTTTTGGTAGAAAAATAGAAGAGAAAAATAAAATAGATAAAAAAGAAAAATAAAGTAGAAAAAAAAGTAGGTATTTTTTAGCCTTGAATCGAACCTAAGTGTGAAAATGAAAATTCCCAAATCTTATTGCACATCTATACAGGACACTCCCACTCCAAAATATAAATTGGAAGCAGCAAAAACATGTAAGAAGTATTCAAGTAACCATGCTTTTGTAGGAAAACATCGGTTTTTAATTTTTATCCCCATTTAGCCCCTAGGTTGAAATGCAAATTTTAGAATCTTTTTTGCACAACGCACCAACAATCAAATTTCAAAAGATGAGTTGGCTCTGCTTAAAATGTAGTAGTTTGAAGTAAAAAATACAGTGCCAACCAGACCCAATCTGACACCCAAGTAGTCCCAGAAAGCAGTCCCCGGGACTGCTCTCGGACTGCTGTGAGAGTGCTCTGGTACCGCTGTGATACTGCTCTATGACCGCTGCGGGACTGCTCTAAAAAGCAAACCCAGCAGTCCCTGGGACTGCTTTCTGAGACTGCTTTGTTCACCCAGGCGAAAATGATTTTAAGTGACAAGAAAGCCCCGCCCCTTGTGTATTCCGAATTTGCAGGTTTCATTTGTACAGTAGTTTTGTTTACTTTCACAGAGAAGTTGTAAAAATTTAACAAGTACGATTAGTTACTGAAGAAAAATGGGATATTAATATAACTCAACCGCTGATTTCGCACCGTTGCAGTGTAAAATCAATTAAAAAAATTAATTGAATGTTGGTAATAATGAAAAAGTTGCTCTACCAGTTGAGAAGTCAGAAAATGATTTTTTTTTTTTTAATCCTTGTATTAAACGTTACGGAAGCCCGTTGAGGCCAGTTCAGAGAAAGAAATATTTTTTATTGCGTTTAAACGCAAAACATTGCGTTTAATTGCAATAATCATTGTGTTTAAACGCAATACTTTTGCCATTAAACGCAATACTTTTTGCGTTTAAACGCAATAATATTTGCGATTTAACGCAATATTCCTTCCTTATAAGGATTTGTTTTGCATTTAAACACAATGATACTGTAGTTTCAAAATCAAACATGAATTAGTCAAAGCTTATAATTACACGTTCATGTACCAGGATCCGACACTTCAACTTTAAGAAGATCCGATTTGTTCTGTGTCTTTTTGCAAAATTTTCCAGTTTTTGAAAATTGTAGTAAAACAATGTCATCCTAACAACCTAAATGTCTTAAAGAATTAGAACCCAAAACTCTTAATGAAGTCTCTGATCAATTGCTTACGTATATCACAACTTAGAGAATGTTTCAGTTGTATTAATAGCACTTGTCAATCTGATACGTGTAGTACATATCGATCAATCCGTTTTCATTTGATTTTGATTTTGATCTCATATAAATCCATCACGTATGTTCTTGTGTTTACTGTATGCAAACCATAGGAAGGACTATGAATGTACATTTAAGTCTAAATACTTCATCATGTTGTACGTAATTCGAACATTTCCTCAGTCCTTTCCAAAAATCCCTTTATACATGGGTTAAACTTGTGACTGCAACGTAGGGGACAGTTTTTTTTTAACAGAGCAACTGACCAAAACTTCATTTAGAATGTAGAGAATAATAAGCTTAATTAAGACACAATTATTGCGTTTAATCGCAAAAGTATTGCGTTTAATCGCAACATTATTGCTTTTTTCGCAATATTATTGCGTTTAAACGCAAAAATTATTGCGTTTAATCGCAAAAATCATTGCGTTTAATCGCAAAAATATTATTGCGTTTAAACGCAAAAAAATTGCGTTTAAACGCAAAAACAATTGCGTTTAATCGCAAAGTTATTGCGTTTAAACGCAAAAGATTGCGATTAATCGCAATCTTTTGCGATTAAACGCAAAGTGTTTTGCGTTTAAACGCAATATACATTGCTATTAAACGCAATCTTTTGTGTTTAAACGCAATGATTATTGCGATTAAACGCAATGTTTTGCGCTTAAACGCAATAATTATTGCGTTTTAACGCAATAAAAAATATTTCTTTCTCTGAACTGGCCTCAAAGGACTTCCGTATAACGTAAATGCAGGTGTTTTATTGAAACTAAACAATTTATTTAATTAGTTAAAGCTGTTAAATTATGAACTCAATGCTAACATTATTCTGTGACAATCACGTCATTAAGGTTTTGAAAAATTTTCAAAGCTTATGCTGCACTGGAAAGTGATTATTTTTAAACTGTTAAGGGAAAAAAATGAGGAAAAAAACATTGATTGCCTTTACGTTTTTTATCGCTTCAAAATAAAACCTAATAATAAATTAAAATAAATTCATCTGGCATTCTCCCGTCATTCAAACAACGTGAGCAATTATTCGTTGATTTTTTTTCCGGATTAATTTTCAACTTATGAATAAGTTTTACAAAATATATAAAATTATATTTTTAATTAAATTGAAAATTTCGAAATATGTGTTTTATTTCTTATTTCTTTTTGTGTATGTTTGAGGAAGCGTAAAGATTCTTACAATAATTATATCGACAAGTCAATGAAAATGATAGCAGTAGGCAAAATTTGATAAGGCCAAAGTTTTTATTTTTTTTTTTTGGTTTACGATTTTCTGTCTCAAAAAAATGCATTGGGTGGTCGAAAAATAAAAATATTTTTTTTTTCATTTTAAAATAACAGCAATGTTTATTTTAATAAAAGTAATACACGTCAATAGTACTTTTAAGTTTTATTGTCTAGATCACATAACTCTTTTTATTTAATTTTAATTCATTTCTAACTTTAGACTGAATGTCATTTTCATTTACATATAGTTCCGATTTTTGTTTGTCAATCAGTGCTTGGTTCATGATTTTCAACATTTTGTGCTCTTCAGTGATATGTGATGTGTTATAAACCTTGGTATCCCCACAAACTAAAAATAAGGATTCAAATTCAAGTTAGATTTAGATTGAAGAAAAATACAATTTAAGTGTTTAACAATATTAAAAGTAATTGACGTTGAAATAAAAGTTATAATAATTTGATCATGCAGCTATCAAATTTAATGTTCAACCTGCGGCAAAAAAGCCTAATAATTTCTCAATCAAGTCCTTCTTTAAATGTTTGTTATGTACCTGCACAGTAGGCAATGCTCATTATTTATTAGTAATTCAAAGGGCTTTAATCTCAATTGAGTATGAAATTTGCAAAGATTTGTATATTGAATTTACTTCTATAAACTAACAGATGTTTTATACACATTTGAATTTATCCAGTGAAATACCAGTCAACGTTGCTTCAATTAAAATGTATCTCTCAACACTAAATTGGCCTAACTATTATCCATGGATTTATCAGCCTATTTTGGGAAACACCATTTTTGGGGAATTGGGAAAAAATTATCGGCTATTTGATGAAATTGCAATTTTTTTTTAAAATGTTGCTTAAATCATGTACTCAGGGGTAATTCATTTAACATTTCAGCACGAACTCTAATTTGGGCAACCAAATGACAATTAAATATGATCCATCTTATTCGTACAAAATCAATTATGAATAATAGACTAATAAAAGTAAAATGGACTTCAATGAGTATAAAGCATTTATACAACTTAGGGTAGTACATGTACATGAGTGTATGAGATTTCAATTTAGGTCATTATAGTATCTGTTTCTGGAGATAATAAACCTCCTGCAAAAAATTATACTAAGTACACATTTTCTAAAAGTCCTCTTTTAATATGTATTAATGCATTGAAAATATATTTTTCTATCTGAAATAATGCCTAAAGTCCTTACCATTAACTCGCAGATCAAATGAGTAAGTGGAAATAACTTAATAAATCTATATAATTACACAATATCATCATTTTTAGAAAAACAGAGGAAATTCGGATTAAAAGTTGGCGATGTTTTTACAGTGTTTTTAAACATGTGTTATGACTGTAGCTTTGCTAAATTAGTTAAAAATTACAGACAATCTGACAATTTTACTTAGTGTTTTTCCAAGATAATTAAAAATAAAAGCATTGTTCACCAATTGAGAAAAAATACTGCCAAATTGGGAAAAACTGAACTCATTTTCAATCGGGAATGGGCCGAACTTTGAGAAGGCACTGATAAATCCTTATTATCTAAAGGTGTATCAGTGTCTGCTAGGTCGATCAGGGTTGGGCATACACTCTCCAATATTACGGTATGAATTTAGCCATTTGAGACATTGCAATTGGAGAAAGGGATCATTTATCCAAGATTTTATTCACTTTTCCATGCAGAAAAAGTTATTTAAGTGTGTGTCATTGCTTTCAGTGAGGAATTACCTTGTTACATGACAGAGCCGCCATTTTTGGTTAGCACATGTGTTTATCTACGGTCACCTAAATGTTTGTAAAGGTCTCATATATTTATAAGCACTTATTTGACTAAGATGCATTCTAAAATTTAAAACCCACCAGTTCAGCTGAGAAAAATCCGGAAAAATATGTCGGAAAAAGACATTATTTTTATTTTTATGATTTGTGAAAATTAGGGTCGGCGGAATCGTAAACCAAACAAAAAAAAACTTTGGCCTAAAGAATTCACTGTCATCAGATTCATGATATATTTTCTCAGGCTTCAACGTCAATGAAAAAAGTATACGGAGTAATATGGGAATCGGCCTTGCTCTATAATTGTAGGATGTAAATTTTATACGGTACCAATTTTGATGGATCTATTCTTCTATTTCAAAATCATTAAATTCTAGTCTAAAAGTAAGCCATTCATTTTATTAAGCACATGATTAATTTTCTATAAAAAAAATTAATACGGTAACCATTATCAATAAATCAAATATAATAAACAATTGGTTTAATTTGGTGTCAAATTAATATACTACATGTACAGATGTAATTGTCTAGTGTGAAAGTCTCTTTTCTTCTTCTTCTATTATTTTTTTTTTCTTATATATAATGTAATTTTGTTAATTATTCAGAAATAATTGTTACGTTAGAATTGTAAATATGCTGTACATGTATAATGTCTAACACTTTTTCTCCCTCCAAAAGAAATGTATCATTAATTTCAACTGCCTTTATATTACTGACATTGTATGTTGTATGTAATCTCAGTTATGACTAAGCTCCGCCCATTAAATTATTAACCCTGCCTACTGGGACTGCTGGGACTGCTTTCTGGGACCGCTGGGACCGCTATGGAACTGCTCTGGGGCCGCTTTGAGACTGCTCTGGGACTTTTTTCTTTCAGCTTCGGTCTGGTTGGTAATGTAGTGTGACAAACGGACGGAACAGGATAACAACAATCTACCCGAACTTTAGAAAGTGCTATTATAAGGTCTGTTTATGAATTATATTTTAATCTGTATAAATTATTCGTATAAAATGGATGTATTTACGTAAAATACGTATATTGAATTGATGGAAGAGCAATGAAATAGTTGATTTTTGACACTGAAGAAATCTTTCACACAATTAAAGGCTTTATAAGAAAAAAACATTTAGAAACAGCTAGTTTACAAGTTCATTGTGTTAATCGATTCATAAACCTCAATCGGTTTCATAGGAAATTAAAAAAAAAAAACTAAAACAAATGTAAATATTATCTGATTAGAACACTTACAAATTAGAACTATTTTTTTTCCTTCTTTTTCACAATTTTTTTAAACTGACAAAATATCACCATGACTTGGATTAAATTGAAAATTTAAAGTGGACTCAATATTTTAAACGTGAAATGCTGTAGCATAAAGACATTGAATTCCAAACATTTAGAATATACATGTGTATGTACATGTGTATAAAATCATACTTGCGGAATTTTGTGTACATTTTTAATTAATTTTTTATACAGATATCATAATTATTAAAACTCTAATGTACATATTTTTTGTGGCTGTGTGCATTCGATCATAACAGATCAATTTAATGGAACCTCTTTGGAAGGTATTCGAGTTCCGGAAGTTTGTCCGTCTGTGTTTTTCGGATAGAAAATTTCTATCAATATTTCAATTTATTTTGTTTTATTTAATTTGTTGTTATCATACTATAATCTGGAAAAATGCACTGTGAAATAAGAATTAGCACGATTTAATTTCATTAAATTTGTTTCACGTCATTTTTTTATGCTAAATACCCCCCCCCCATAATTAAAAAAAAAAAACAATTTCTCAGCTTATCCCTTCAGACTTCTGTTCGGTTTTCTTCTTACGAAATGTGAAGAAATTGAAAGGTCGAAAATCGGGCACGAGGACCTATAAAAACATTAGATGGGTGAATTTAAAAAAAATGACCAAACACATATTTATCTACCTGCACTAAAAATACAGGCAATTGGAATAAATTACTATATCTCGGCATATATTGTATGTCTTTAGATAGTGTTTAAATACCTGCCAAATAGCTTATTGATATCTCAGTGCATAAAAAGTTATGCCAAAAATGATGCTAAAAATGTCAGAAGTGCAACACCTTTTTGTGACATTTTGAAAATTTTATATATATATATATTTTTTTTTTTTTTTTGAAGATCTGTGAAATAAATAATGATGGTTTATGTTGGAAATAAAGACTTTCCTGATAATATTCAAAGTATTGAGCTTTAAATGTAGACTGTAGCAACTTTTGTTTGACCAAGTTGTGGTCATGGCTGATGTTGAAAAAATATGTTATACCATGTCAAAAGTGCAACAGAAAATATGTAGTGTAGCCCAAAAAAAAACATCGATTTTAAAAATCTGAAAGACAATAAAGTAAAAAAAAGAATTTTCAAAGTGTAAAACAATAACTGATATACAAATTAAAACTTAAAAAATGTTATATAAATCACAAGCAGCATTAATGAGAGTCAAGTATCTGTGCATACCCAATAGTGTCAGGAGTGCAACATTTGATGTTTTGCTCCCCAGCATGAAAAAATTTTTATCAGTATATGATTCTCTGATTTCCATTTTGGAAAATAAAGACAGGGAGAACATTTTTACCAAAAAAGATTTATCAATTACAGTGTCTGTCTGTGTTCCAGATTTATATTTCTATGGTCAGAAGCGCAACATATTTTTTTAAAGATTCAAGTTATATGATGAAAAAATTTCTACTCATGCTAAGAAATATTCTTTAAGTAATAATAATCTACAGTTAAACTCGTTTAGAACGAACACGGATACAGCAAATTTACGGATATAACGAAGTTTTTTGAGACCCCAGGCCAAATGCTTAACACATCCTTGTAAAATTTTACGGTTATAACGAACACGGATATAACGAATTAATGAATTGATTTTGTATCCTGTATAGATTAAAAATTACGCAATATACATCTTTTATAACGAGTTTTAAGATCACAAAATTTAAAGTATTGAACTGACATTATTTTCCATAAGTTTGCATAAGTTTTTATGTTTGAAATTCAATTTATCTAAAATTTTTAGTCCTCCAAGATATTTTTTGTATTTAATATTTCCCTGAACATACTCAGCAGTCATACATAAAGGAAAACATGTGTATTTCGAATTCGCTATATATAAATTTACGAATTCGTTAAATGGATATAGCGAAGTAAATTCAAAGGTCCCCAAGACTTTTACTGCATTCGAATAATGAAGTACTAAATTATTGACAGTTTCATTCTCTTCTCTTGTTTCAATTTTATCAATTCAGATGTTTTTATCTTTTCTTTGATTTTTTATGAATGTAAAAAAAAAATAAACACACTGCAAAATTTATAAAATTCAAGTAATTCCACCTCAACTTGACTGAAACAACAGAATTAGTTCTGATGTAATTTTTGCTTCACAATTCTTTTTTAAAGACCCTCATCCTCTTGGTCAGGAATGCAACAAATACGAGGGCTGTTCGGAAATTATTGAGACATTTACTTTTACTCCATAAGGCCAGAGATACATTCATGAAACTTCGACAACTTTTTATAAATAACGAATAAAAGAAATGTGCAAAATTTCTAATTTATAGGATAATTAGACAAGTTCCGGTGAAATTATAAACATGCATATGTCTATCGACCTGGAGCAGCATCGCTACGTCATTTTTACGTCACGTCAGCCAGAGATATTTTTTGCAAGTGAAACGGTGGGAAAGTGTTTACTCTTCTTTCTCTCTTATCAGATATAACATTCCAAAAATCAAACTGTCTCTTTTTTTTAAACAATTCTTTGAAAAATAAAATTAAAAAAATGTGTGCTGTTGCTACCTCAGTGTAAAAAATACACGAACTGTCATATACAGGCGAATTAGCATCATTTTTGCACAGCGGGTCAACGTTATTTATTCCGTAATAATTGATGTTCGTCTGGAGCTCTTGTTTTTACTCTTGTTGAATATTTTGTAAGAATGAAATATATACCAGTGAAAAAATAAAACCCTTAAACACTTTTTTTGCATTCTTATTGTTTTAGCAGTCGTTTAGTCTGGAAAAGAGTTCTCCATAGCGCTACACAAAATTAAAGGTACGCTCGCTGCGCCGCCTTGACGTAAAATTCCATTTTATCGTCGTTCTCAGATTTCTATGCCGCGCTTAAATTTATTTATGATCTCCGTATTTCTGATCGAAATTCTAACAAACTTGCACAAAATGAAGTCAACATTAAATTGAAAAATTATATACATAAATTGAACTATTTTCGCTCTTACTATGAGTCCACCGGGAGTCTGAACGTTGGTGTAACATATTTTCAACATCTGATTTCGTGACTGCGCCGGGTACTCCTACCATTGACACATAAATATACCACTGAGAAGAAGAAATGAAATATTTGTAAAATATTTTTTGCTTTTATTAATATTTATTATTGTCAAACGTATATGCGAATTTTCACCGAAAGACGTTCATTAGAAAAAAGAATACACACATTGTCTCAATAATTTCCGAACAGCCCTCGTATGTTAGAATTATTGCTGATCAAATATGAATAAATATAAAGAAAAAATTGATGAGTAGATTGTTTCTGGTTGATCTCAGTTGCTTACAGTGTTTTTACAGTGTTTTTCCTGTGAAGGAAAATATACTATAAAATATATTTTATCTTCTTAATATATATTTTAGCTATTTTTTGACATAAATAGTGAATAACTCAAGATATAAAGCCAAGTTTAAATACTTTCACGTGTTTTAATTACGAAGTATTGGACTATAAATATTGCACAATTTCGTTACCAATTGATATTGCCAACACTTTATGAATTTTTGTGTTCTATGATTTTAATTTTAATTTACTGCAGTCAGGAGTGCAACAAAACTGTTTATACGAGGGTTGTTCGGAAAGTTCGCAGACTACTGTCATTACTTTTTTTACTTAACGTCAATTATGACAAAATTTGTTAGAAATGTTTCAACAAAAGTTTCAAATGACGTGTATAAAAAAATTTTAAATATCGTGATTTGGTTCAAACTTATTCAGATTTTTTAAAAAATGCGAAAATCGGATTGCGGCGCAGGTCAGATTTTCGTAATTTACAATCAGTACACTAAATAATGTCTGTAGTCATATCCTCTGTAAAATGGCACAAAAACAGAAAAATTTAAGACGTTCAAATTAAGAACTGTTACCTTGTTTCATATTCCAAATTATGACTTAATATTTTGCTTCGTTGAAAAGAAATCAATTTCAGAAGATCGACAGTTCTCATTGAAAAAGGCAAAGAAAGATGACGTCGTAGAACGTCACGGAGCAGCAGTTAACGATACAATTTTGTGTTTTACTCTGGAAAACTTCAGGAAAAAACTCTGAAAATGCAGGAAGTATGAAATATGTCAAAAGCGAGCCATGCATGTGTGTGTACATGGGACAGGCGGTATTTGAATAATAGAGACTATGCATCAGACGAGGACGATATGTGAGAAAAGGGATTATCTGTAAAATCTGTTCAAAAACTTTAAAAACTAAGTAAGGTCGTGGTGAGAGATAGGCGCTTCACATTTGCTAATCTTGTGCAAGCACAGTTACGCAATAAAAAAATATAACATTGACAAACAAAATTATGCTACTGGAACAAATGTTAGCAAAATAAATTTCAAGTGATAAAGAAACATTTTTAGTAAGTGCACTGGTATTGGGCCATACTGTGTGAAATATATAGGGAGAGTATTTTTGAGAACCTCATGACGCTATGTTTTTGACGTTACAACGTGTTGAGTTCGCTCAGTGGTTACCAAACATGTTGATATTAAAATTGAATAATACATGTATGACTTCTATTAAATCACATGGAATGAAACTTCACACATCAATAAAACAAATATTTTAGCATATAATAATGTGCTCATTTTAATTTTTTGAAGATAGTATAACGATGATTAACATGGTCCGCGAACTTTCCGAAAAAACCCTCGTAATTATCAATGATCTTAATCTATCTTTACTAAACAATAGGAAAAAATGTTTGATACTATTTGATGTTCAAAACTTTATATCTATCAACTAATTATAGACATTTTACAGTCTATTCAGAGAATAGTTTTCATCACTTAACACATTCTTTTAAATACAATGTATATATATTACACATTGCAAATAATCATGTTTTCAAGTCTTAAAAATATGCAAAACCTGCCATAAATGATAAAAAAAAATATCAAAATGACGAACTGATTTACAAACTAAGAATGGGTTATTGTATGTAATGATTCTTCAACCAATGCTAAATAAAATACCTATCAGATAGCAGGAGTGCAACATAGTAAGGTAAAATAGGGTCACTTCAAAATCTAGTATTTTTTGTAAGAAAACTTGAATATCAAAATTCTTTTTTGGCTTAGATTTAAAGAATTGTCTTATTAAGTAAACAAAAAAGTGATTTGGGGGGAATTTTATTGTTTCATATTTCTTTCTTATTAAAACTTTTCAAACCAGAGTTTTAAAAAAATAATGTAAAATAACAATCAAAAAGCCATTTTTTCAACATATCCAAGAGAAGAAATGTAATCAAGGTTTAAATCTAATCATTTATATCCCTAATACCATTTTAAAGCATAAAAAACTATAATTTCTTTGATTATGTACTTAAAAAAGTCTTTTAGCCTCAAGTTTTAGGATGAAGTGATATTTTCTTTTTTCAAATAAAGTTTTACTAATAAAAATTCTGAAACTTTTTTCCCCAATTGTCTATTCTATTGCAATATCAGGAATATGAACTAGAATGCATGTACAATATGATGATTTAAGTGAAAAATATGTTACGGGTAGTTAAATTTTTTCATTAAAATTCAATTTGGTGGTCATTATTTTTATTTTATTTCATCCAGATGTGGAATAAAGTGTCACAAGTGAGTAGGCATTCCTTGTCCACCAGTCACATCTGCCGTTATCCCTTTGTCTTGATAAGTGGAGTAATCTGCTACTAGTATACCACAGACAATATTTGCAAAAAAGGGAAAATAGCATTTAAGAAATTATGCAATATTATCTTTTTCTTCCTTAAGTATGTAGTTCCTCATGGCCTGATAATTTAAATACATTATCTTGAAAAAAAAAATCAAAATCTTTTCTTACAATAGATTTAAACTTGGGTAATGTTGCTACTTTTAGTCCCATCTCCAATACTGTCCAGGTTACTTGGCTATAAGAAAATAATTCTCGAACCTTTGTTGCAATGATTTGAACTTTCTTCTTCAGATGAAAAGTGTGCCCTAATTTTGATTCAATGGGATTGTGATATCTCAAACCTGGTGATCATAAGGCAATGAGATCTTAAAATTCATGCGTATTATTTTAATTAGTAAATTTGAACTTTCGATCAAAATATATCAAATTCCTTTTATATAGTCAACTTTATTGTTTATTTAAAATTCCTATGAGTGTCTCACTCAAAAGAAATTCATATCTAACTTTAAAAGCATCAGGTATCTTCTATGTATAAAATATCCCTGGTTATTCGAATCATGGCACCAAACGTTGTTCTGTATGTGCACAAAATGAAGGTCAAAATATTGATTAAAGTTAAACAATTGTTCAAATTCACAAAAAAGGAACATGCTTAGTCTTCTTTTATTGATACTTTTAAATTACAATCTGTTTTAATTTTTAGGTCTGATCATCATTTTTGCAGTCTTTAAAGAAATAGCTCCATTCCCAAAGTGCTCCCAGTTAACACTACGATTCGTTTCGACTGCAGATTTGTGATATTGTCCGTTCAGATCACAATGATCGCAAGCTCCGTACCACCATCCAGATCTTCTATCAGCAGCACAGGAATTCTTCCAGGAGTCATTGTCAGCATCCTTCGTGGAGAAAGGTCTCCCACTGTGATATGCTAAACTATTCCCTTAATATATATATATATATATATATATATATATATATATATATATATATATATATATATATATATATATATATATATATATATATATATATATATATATATATATATTCTTTCCAAACAACTTTTGACATGTTTCGAGCAAAAATTGCATTAACGGTATAATTATTATGATGTTTACGTTTTATCTGCTTCTACCCAGGCCTATTAGATATTTAACTATTCTTGTGGTAGTTTCCATTATCAAACGTATCTATTCATATGAATATTAAAGTGTATAAAAATTCGAAGTGTGAAACAATCATTGTCATATTAAGAAAGAAAATTGATTTTTTGTTGTTAATAAATCACCTGCAGTACCACTGTACCCAGTGGCTGTTAATTTGAACTTTTGGGAATCGCTTCCGACAGAAAACGTTGAGTACTTTGCAAAACCCTTTTTGCCCGAAAATTTCTGAAGGTCCACTCTCAGTTCATTTTTCCTTTTAGTGAGTAAATGAATAGGTTCATTACCTAAACAAGAAACTTTACATTTATAACTCTTATAAAAGTATAACAAACTAAGCTTTTATGGAATAATATATGTAGAGATCGATCCAATTCAAAAACTCAGCTAAATGTCTATTTGGCGCAGTCATATGATTTAAAATGTTCACAAATTCAGAAATTTTAAAAAAAATTCTCAAAGATCAAAATTTAATATTAATTTCGAGTAAAAACATTCTCCATGCTAATTGAAAGTATCGATTTAGTTCAACAATTATATCGAGAAAAAATTTAACCATACATTAAATGCAGAAATTCTTCAATGCACTATTTGATACAAATGACAAAAATGGGCACACGGATGAGTACATATACATATAGTGGTGAAACAATGACAATACAGGAACAAGATGGAAAAAATTGTTTAATGTTTATCTGAATAAAGAAATTGTTTCAATGAAAGAGAAAAAAGTAAAACTATCAAATAAAGTTTTGGAGAGAGAAAAAATGTCTGATTGAGGGGGAAAAGAGTAACACTATAAATAAAATATTTGAAGAGAACTCCACTTTTTCGGTCCATTAACATTTATGAGGAAGAATCCCTTCTGTTGAATGTGCTTAGAATTATAACTTTTCGTTGAAATATTAATTTTACCTCACCTGAGCCGAAGGCTCAAGTGAGCTTTTCAGATCAAAGAGTGTCCGGCGTCCGTCTGTCGTCCGTCGCATGTAGACTTTTCTCATTTTCGACTTCTTCTCAAGAATCAATGGCCAATTTCAACCAAACTTGCCACAAATCATCATTGGGTGAAGGGAATTTAAATACGTTCATAAAGAAGTGCCATACCCTCTTTCAAGGGGAGATTATTAAGAATTCGTGAAAATTCGGTAACATCTTTTTAAATATTTTTCAAGAACCACTGGGCAAGGAAAGATGAAACTTAAGTGAAAGTTTATTACATATTCTAGATTCAGGTTCATATCATAACCCCCGGTGGTAGAGCGGGGCCACAAGGGGTGTCCAAATTTTACATAGAAATGTATAGGAAATGTCTTCAAAAATCTTTTTTCTCAAAAACAGTAAAGCCATGATTAGTCATATTATAATAGAAGTATTCTCAGGTAGTGTAGATTCAAATTTGTTCCATTCATGACCACTGGGAATATGACAGGGTCACAACAGGGGTTCAAAGTTTACCATAGGACAATTTAGGAAATATCTTTTTTAAAAAAATTCTCAAGAACACTAGGCTATAATCAGTCATCTTCATATAGAAGTATCCTTAGGTAGTGTAGATTCAAGTTTGTTTTTTTTTCAAATCATGAAACCTGGGGTTAGGGTGGGGCCACAAGAGTCGGTCAAGGTTTACATAGGAACATATAGATAAAATGTTAAGGGGCATTTGAGCAAAACGCATTGAAGACTTCAAGTAGTGGAATGACCTGACAACCCTTGGAATGGACTAGCCAAAGAATATGTAAGGTGAAGCTTTGGGAAAGTCAGGCATTCAGAAGCTAGATATATTTCAATGCAATCTTTGTTAATCATTTATTGCTTAGTTAATTACATTTTTCAAACTTTCTCTTGGTAAATCCTTCTCTACTGTAAAATGCTTTAAATTAATATCAGAGTATTATGTACGTGATGGACATTAAAGGATAGAGAATTTGGTCCTATGAGGGATGGAAACTTAAAGGGTATGAGCAAAATAATAGTATAAAAGTTATAAACACCAGTGGCAAGTATCGTAGAGAATTAATGTTAAGTTCTGGGTGTAGTAAATCTGAAGGATATTGAGACACCCGATTCTTATCTATCAACGGGAACCTAGGGGAGAAACACGGAACAAGTCGTACCTTTCCTAGTCCCCGTTCCTAGATAAGAGAAAATTTAAGTATTGTGTGATATACCCTCAGACAGAGCTGTCTTAATAATCATTCCAATCATTAACTCAGACAGAGTAAAAGAAAAACCTATATATCCCTTATAAGAACCTAATCAAACACGTTACATAGGAAATATCTTTAAAATCTTCTTCTCTAAAACAACTAAGCCATTATTAGTCATGTTTTTTGGATAGAATTTAAACGTCACAATTTTTTGGTGACGTCGGTGTGTACAATTTCGTGTGGTTTTTTTTCTACAATTTGATCAGTAAGATAGACAAAATGGCAACGATGGAAAACGGAGGAAATTCTGGTTGCCATTTTTAACAACAGAAAAGAAGTTTATAAAACCGAAATGAATAAATAAAAATTTGGTAAATTGATTGGAATATCAAGGACAATTAAAAACAGTAATATGAATAAAATTGAAGATTTTGACAACGTAGACAATAGGTTTCGAAGAAAAACTGAGTTTACCATGCGCAACTAAGACCAACTTTCAAGACTGGTGAAAAATAACAGCAGGGAAATTTAAGATGAATTTATCAATACTAATAATTAAGGAAAGGATTTTTCTTTATTTTCTTAAACTGTGAAAAAAAGTTTAACGGCATATAAAAGGTCACTGAAAATGCACATAGTTGTCCGTCGATGCCATAAAAAAGGATACCATGGAGTAAGGAATGAAAGAATCGGACTGTGAATCTACATCGGAAAACGTAGATATTTAGTGATGTATGCCAGCTGATTATTTGAAATAATAAAAATTATTTGATTTACTATATTAAAAAAACTTGATTCACTATAATATAATATGGTCTTATGTTTGATACTATAGTTAACTATAGTAAACCATAGCTTTTTTAGGAAATTAAATTAACAATTGCCTGAATAATAATCTAGAACATTTTGATTTCCATTGATGTCCATGGGCCACAACATTTATCTGAGTTTGAGTTCAGTATACATGTAAATACTTCTCGATGCCCGTTTTGTGGTGGCTCAATATTGGAATACATGTAACTAAAGGATCTAATAGGAGACAATCAAATTTATCTAAACTTTATTTATTGGGATATCTACTTAATTCATTTGAAGTATATTGAGGATAATCAATGTTTTGTTAGATATTGAGTTTATTTCACGAGTGGGACAGGTTTTTTTTGACATTTTCATTAGTGCAAAGCAATCCTGTCTGACAAGTTAAAAAAATTTCAAATCAAACTACAAAACATTGAATTTTCTGTTTAATACATTTTCATTGAATTCCCTTTGCCTCTGCCTTTCATTCAAACAGTGTCATAGGCTCTGACGTCATAGTTGAGCGGTTGAGACGTCATAGCTTAGCAATTGAGATTGAAAACATTGTTACTTGGATTTTAGCAACATAAATGGGAAGAAGTTGGCAGTTTTAATCTCTATCAAGATGGTTTAGTTACTATCCTTATCTTATGACAGGCAAGGAATTATTTTTTACTTACTTTTATATCCTTTCACACTGTGACAGAATATCACTTTTATATCCTTTCACACTATGACATATTTATAAATTTTATTCAATATATAAATCACACTTTTTCAATCTTACCTAAATAGTATTCCCCCTCCACATTCCCAAATCCTTTCTTGTACGAATCCCAAGATCTATAAAAATCTACCGATCCGTTAATCCTCCTCTGAATAACCTATATTGAAAAAGGGTTTCAATAAGCATACTAAAATTATTAGAGTAACTAGAAATCTGTACACAAAAAAAATCTCTATTCAAAATTGATATAATCGTTATTTACTGTGTATTTACAGCAAAAACTATCTTACCCCCGGAGAACATGTAAAAAGTAAAAAAAAAAAAAATAAATGAATAAAATTTGATCACAAGTCTAGTTAAAATCATGAAACTTCCTACCGTCCAGCCTCCTCCATCCGTAGTCATGTCACAGAACACAAGCTTCTTTGTTTTCATATCAGGGTAAATAGTGTAGACCCCATCTTTCCCTTTTGTGTCGGGTATGAATTTTAGAATTGATGAGCAGTCCCTTTGCATTGGAATTTCTGTTTAAATATCACATGCAGAATCATTTTTTTTGTATTCTATGAATAAAACATCCACTTTATATAATTAAGTTCATTTATTTCAGTTAAGCATTTGTAGACGTATTACATGACATTATCGGTATCTGGTTATTGTTTACAGGTTTCTATAAGCAATTCACCGAATAAAAGTTTATTTTCTGACCCCCTGTACAATGCTGAAACTTTGTATACTAACCCTGATACTTGTTAAAATGTTTCCCAATAAGTCTGTAATGGGATAGAAGAGAAATGTCTACAGATAGTGGAGTGTCCACTTTGAGTGATGTGTTCACGTGGTTCCATGTCCAGGGAGTTAACTTCAGCAAAGCCTCAATATTTCCTAAAATGATAATGATATAAAACAATAATGTATAATTTTTCTATGTAGAAAAGTAATGTTTTACATTTTGGTAAATTTTGAAATTTTTGAACTTTGCACTCAAGTTTATCACTTAAAAAAGATAACGGAGAGATCGATCATAGGCATTTATACCTGCTGTTCAATCCATTTCACTTACATGAATAAAAAAAGAAAAGAAAAAAAGATAATTATAATTACACCAATTTTGAAATACCTTTCAGTTGAGAATGCGGAGCAATACAATCAATGGTTGTTAAATGCAAAAAGAAACACAATACCACGAAAATATTTTTAATAAGAACCATATTTTTGTCTGTGCCTGAATATACGATTAATGAGGAGAAAAACTTTATACTTTTTTGTTATAATTAAAATGTAACACGATATTTTGGTTTCGTGTCAACATGTGTCAATAATTGCATGTTTTAGATATAAAGTACGGTAAAGGCGGTGCCAAATATTTGAAAGTCTGTGTTCTAGTAAGGAATACCACATAAGAAAAAAAATCCCTTAAATACACAACAGAAAAAGACTTCGATCAATATAGCAGAAAGAATTCTTTCTTATCTGAATGCTGTTATACATGTATTTCTAACTGAATTTAAAAATTTGTGAATTCCCCTTTACTTTTCAAAAAGAAAATAATCACTTTCTTATAACAGCATATACATCAGAGAAAATATTGTTTTCAATCTATGCTACGAATAGGTATGATTGAAGGTTGTAGTTGGTATTTATTGGTAACTATACTATATTATTTAAGTTTCATTGATTAAATGAAAGTGTCTTTTAAGTTCCTTCTATTAATGTTTAACAAACCTGTCAAATCGCATGATTAGCTTACGTTTTATAGTATTTTAAATTTTTGCTATATTTCCCGTTTCAGCATATTTATTTTATTTAATTCCTTACTCAGTCTGCTTGTCTGAGATTTGAAATGACCCTCAAACACACAGCGAGTTTTTTCAGTTAATTTTTTGATCCACCAATGATATCCATGGGTAGTTTGAAGGTTGTCCAAAGAGTTTCTGTTTCTTTTATTAATAGTTTTGTGTTACATCTAAAAGACAGGCAATTTATCAACATCGCATTTCTCTAAATAGCATTTCTAAATAAAGTCGAAATGGAACACATGTAATGAAAT
The DNA here is from genome assembly GCF_033153115.1 of Saccostrea echinata. Taxonomy (NCBI): domain Eukaryota; kingdom Metazoa; phylum Mollusca; class Bivalvia; order Ostreida; family Ostreidae; genus Saccostrea; species Saccostrea echinata. The sequence continues at coordinate 9,877,448 of NW_026889796.1, forward strand.
ACTTTGGATATATAGTTTGGAAAGCGGTTAGACCTTCTTGACATCTTCAAAACCTGTCTTCCACCTAAGCAGATGACAATGGCATTGTTGAGAAAAACAAGATGTGTTTGTGAAACACTGATGCCCCCGTATGGCAACTTATAGCAAAGGTCATAAAATAAATGCAAATAAAAAATGTTGTTACCCAAAGTAAGGTCTTGTCTAGAGAAATATACCTGTGAAATATGAAAGCCCTATCAGCAAACATTAATAAGATATGGAAAAGGTTAAAGTTTTTCAAAAGTAAGTCAAACATCAAAGTCAAGGTCAAATGGTCTAAATTAATGGTGCCTAAGGAAAGGCCTTTTCGCAAGAAATACACAGGTGAAATATGAAAGCCTTAGCACCAATCGTTCAAAAGTTATGACCATTGACCAAGGTTAAAGTTTTTCAAAAGTAGGTCAAACTCCAAGGTCAAGATCAATGGATTACAACTGTTGGTATCCAAAGGACGTTCTTGTCACAAGGATTACACATGTGAAGTATGAAAGCCCTGGCACCAACCGTTCAAAAATTATGACCAAGGTTAATTTTTCCAAAAGTAGGTCAAACTCCAAGGTTAAAAGGGTCAAAGTTGTTGGTATCCAAAGGAAGGTCTTGTCACAAGGATTACATATGTGAAGTATGAAAGCCCTAGCACCAACGATTAAAAAGTTATGGCCAAGGTTAAAGTTTTTCAAATGTAGGTCAAACTCCAAGGTCAAGTTCAAAGGGTCAAAGTTGTTGGTATCCAAAGGAAGGACTTGACACAAGGATTACACATGTGAAGTATGAAAGCCCTAGCTCGAACGGTTCAAAAGTTATTGCCAAGGTTAAAGTTTTTCGAAAGTAGGTCAAACTCCAAGGTCAAAGGGACAAAGTTTTTGTTATCCAAAGGAAGGTCTTGCCCCAAGGATTACATATAAGAAGTATGAAAGCCTTAGCACCAACTGTTCAAAAGTTATGGGCAATGTTAAAGTTTTTCGAAAGAAGGTTAAACTCCAAGGTCAAGGTCAAAGGACAAAGTTGTTGGTATCCAAAGCAAGGTCTTGTCACAAGGAATACACATGTGAAGTATGAAAGCCCTAACTCCAACTGTTCGAAAGTTAAAGCCAAGGTTAAAGTTGGGTAAAATTTTGCAAAATTGGGTCAAACTCCAAGGTCAAGGTCAAAAGGTCAAATATGGTGATACCCAAAGAAAGGTCTTGTCACAAGAAACACACATGTGAATTATGAAAGCCATAGCTCCAACCAGTCAAAAGTTATGGACAATGTAAAAGTTTTCACGGACAAACAGACAAACAGCTAGACAGACAGACGGACGGACAGGGCAAAAACTATATATCCCCGAATCTTCGATTCGGCGACATAAAAACACAAAATAAATTATGCTTACACTTCGACAAACCTCAACTCTGAATCTTAATCTTCCATGAGCAGAACATATTGCAATTTTTAAATTTGTCTAGAAATACAATGTATACATGTATAATAGCTAACAAAAGATTAACATTATCAGTTTTGTCCTTATTTTTATACACCCCACCTCCACCCTGGGTATGAGTATATACGTATTCAATTAAATATTAAGTACACGGATTAGTTAAAGTTTTGTAATTTGTTCCCAAATCCTTTTTGATTTTCCTTCACTGTGAATCAGTACCCATTTTTACATATATGGTTTAAATAGACATCACATTGAAATCTACGGAAACCCATTTAGGAAATATCAAAAAAATATTTTTGAATTCGTTATAACAAATTTAAAAATTTATTTAAACAAATTTAATCTGTTATCGCATTTTTTTCATTTGTTATAGCGAATTTAATCTGTTTGTTATAATAAATTCAAAAAAAAAAATCATAACAGATTAAATTATTTAAATTCGTCATTTAGGGTCTATAGAAAAATTCAATTTATCGAATTGGTTTAAACAAACTTTATTTTATATAACGAATTGTCGAGTTCGTTTAAATGAATGTAATTTCGATATAACACATTTTAGAATTCGATTAAACGAATTTAATTCGTTATAAAAAATCGTTATAACGAATTCAACAAATCTGTTATAACAAATTTAATTCGTTATAACGAATTTAAAGATTGTTATAGCGAATTAAATTCGTTTTAACACATTTGGTAACTCGTTATATCAGAGTCAAAAATATTTTTAATAGGTCCTAAATGGACTTCCGTAGAAATCAAATTCCGAGACTTTTAAATAGTTTTATGTATGTTCAAAAGGAATAGATATGTGATTTGACTAATTTTGAATGCAACATACATGTATAAATAATATATGCAAATATAATTAATATGAGGGCCTTAATTCACCTTTTTTTAAAAGGGCGAACATTTATGGTACCCCGATCTTTCAGCTGGGTCATTTACACAATAAAATGCTTTCTTTCTTTGTTAGTTCGGGAATTCACGGTCGAAGCTAAAAAATACATTAAAAAATATATATAATCCGCGAAAGCGGATTGTGTAAATTGTGTAAATTTTCTCTGCAATAGCTGCGAACGTTAATTACCGAACTTACAAAGACATTTTGTTTTTTATATTTATATCTGGCTGTAACATATATGAAATATAGCATTATGCATTTCTTATGTTGTAAGTTTCAACTATGAAAGAGCCCATTGAAGATGACTTCCATATATGGAATTTGGACGTCATTAAACTAAAACGGTCATCAAAAAGGCCACGAAATTAAAGCTCAAAGAATAAAGTACGTCATCATATTTTGATTGTAAACACGATTTAATAAACAGTTTTGAACAAAATTTTAAGAGTTCATTCAAAAGTTTTTTTGCAACGTTTTAATTTGCTCCATGGGTCGCGGAGTGTTTTTTCAGCTTATGTGGTTTGGCTCCTGTACAGCGTGATGGTAGCGGAAATGAATCTCACAGGACGAATTCTGGACAACTTTAGAGCTGCGGGTTTTTAAAGACTGAGATGAGGGTTCCGGGATAGCAGTTGTGGAAGCAGGTACTATAGCTCCGTCCGTTACTGATCATAAGGCTGAGGAAATTCGAATTCTGAGGTACCGATTTGTTTATTTATTTTGGGGTTCATTATTTTTGACAAATTGCAGCTAAGATTTTTTTCTGTGTCGTGAAATCTTTCTATTGTAAGACCTTAAGAAAACTTCATTTTACAATTATGATCCGACATGTGACTGTTGAATGGCAGTAAACCTGAGACAATGTCCTGTATATATTATACGAGAAAGGCCAGCTGCCTTGCTGATGTCTTTAAACTTCATAAAGTATGAAAATGTTCGTTTGGAAGGTGTAGGCATCCACCTACAAATTTGAAGTGCTGCTTGGTAGAGAAACGGACTCCGATCTGTGCCTATTGAATAGAGAGGAGGTTGATACATCTTTTTTTTTATCAATGAGTAATTGAAGCATATTTACAGGGCATGTATCTGCATCAGTAGCATATATAAGTGTTCATTTCCACAATTCCAAAACCAACTTGATGATTTTTTAAGCTATGCTCCTAGAGGCAGTGTACAATTACTTCCGTCCGCGATCCAGCGCCACTCAGCAATTTAGATAACTTTTCTGAGTCTTCGAAAAATATGCAACTGGAAATTCCCGACTCTCTTTCGGCTGTTTTATTGTAAGTCGGAGTAACTCACAGTTCTAATAATAGATGTCAATTTTTAAGATATAGATTAATCATTTGTCGGCACACATCAATTGTGTAACAAATAGCAAACAATTCAGTGATAATCCGAAGAATTAAATAACCATCTTTACTGATACAAATACCTTTAAAACGTTTCATTAAACGTAATGCAATAGAGTGATTTAATAAGTACATGTACGAGTACGTATTTAAAACTCGGATGGGATTAATGAGTATTTGAAACTCAAATGGGAATTAAATTATTCAGTAGAAAATTTTGTTTAAATATTTATTTACTTACGCTCTATATTTTTTATATCCTAATTAACTAATATATCCTCCACTGGACCCTTATTTCAGACAATGTAACGACAAAAAAGACTTAGTTTCTGTTATCACCCTTGCATCATGCAGAGAGCTATCAATGATATCGATTTCGCATCTCAGTTTCAATGATAACAGATTGAAACGCATTAATGGACAGTCTATACTTGTGTTGTAATCTATACTTGTAATATGGATTTTAAAAAAGATGATGAAAATAATTCGTGATTTTGGCTGTAGGTACGGCACGTAGTGGCTGTGTTTTCAACCAATCCACTCAGAGGGAAAAACTAATTTATTGGAAATACTGATGACAAATATAGTGCTTTGTATGTGGAGTGCCCCAGAGATGGCGGGGGAAAAAACAAACAAGAGGCGCAAGGGCCACATCGCTCACCTGAGCACACTGGCTAGGAAGAAGCAGATATCAGTTCAGTATTGAACGGGAAGGGGGGGGGGGGGCTTAAATTTACACTACCTCAGGATGCTTCCATATCAATGTTACTAATAATGGCTTTGCTCTTATGTATTCCTAGGTAAAACTGATCGCTCATTGTGGCCTTACCCTACCCACCCTAAATTTTAATCTACCCTACATGAGGACGCTTAAAAATACTATGACTAATCATGCTTTGCTGTTCTTGAGCAGAATTTTTTTTCCATATGATTCCTATACATTCTTATGCAAAACTTTGACCCTCTGTTGTGCCCCCATCCCCTGAGGGTTATAATTTGAACAAACTTGATTCTACAATACCTATTGCTTCTGTATAAATATGACTAATAATGACTTAGTTGTTCTTGAGAAGATTTTTAAAGATAATTCCTATGTAACGTGTATGATCAGGTTCTCACAAGGGATATAAGGTTTTCCTTTTACTCTGTCTGAGTTAATGATTGGAATGATTATTAAGACCGCACTGTCTGAGGGTAAATCACACAGTACTAAAGTTTTTCTCTTATCTAGAACGGGGATTGGGTATATAAGGTACTACTTGCACCGTGTTTCTCCCCTAGGTTCCTATTGAAAGATAAGAACCAGGTGTCTCAATCTTCTTCAGATTTACTACACAAACAACTTAACATCCCTAGGATACTTTCCACTTGTGCTTATAACTTTCATGCTTTTATTTTGCTCTTACCCTTAACTTCTTTATTGCTGATACCACAATAGATCGGCCGCTCCTGCGGTCGATAACAAATAAAATCACGGTCACCAACAGCCAATCATGAATTTGAAATACGAATTATACTCTGTTCCACACTCGTGAGCACGGAATGAATTTATTATTAAAATTTATCTCTAGAAATTTTTAGCTCTCGGTGTTGCACATAAAAGAGAGGAATATCAGCGATATTTTTCATGCGTAAAAAATTCATCAAATTTTAAAATTTTTCCAGCATATGTATAGTTACATGTATAGTCTAAATTTGGTCGTAAAACTCGTCCACCATTTTCCCCCTTATTCCTTGCGATTTATACACAGAGCTAGCTCTTATAGATTCCTAAGAATTATATCTAGGGAAGATGGAAAAAGAAATTAATACTACATGTAGTTCGTTATTTTTTCGTTTCTTCCTTTCTTTCTTTTTATAGGTTTAAGAAATATTTTGCTATTTGGACTTATTGGACTTTTGTATATATTGATTATTTTAAGAAACGTAAAAATATTATCTGCTAATCACAAGTATGTGAAGTTGAACTTTTGACAAAACTGGAAAGACAAACAAAGGGGCATAAAAATGGTATTGAATTTCATATCCCATGGGGTAAATTTCATGACTCACATTTTCCCATAGCGTTACAGTCTGATACATGAAATTATAAAAACAAGTTCAGAAATTCTTTTACTATAGTATTTGAACATTAATTAAAAATAAAATTATCATATTTTTGATTTTATGATATGATTGTCATTCATTCGTGCACTTTCATGTTCTAAAAATTTATTCTTGATTAATAAGTGTGTGATATGTCAATAAAGAATGCTAATAGTATAATCAACAAAAATCAGAATAGAAACATAAGAAAGCAAAACCAGTATACCAGTGTTATCTGTTTGTGTTCAGTGATGTGTAAAGTTCCAGCAAATTGAATACACCCCGTAAAACGTACGAGGGGTGATCAAAAAGTTCGCGAACTATCTCTTTATTTAAAAAAAAAAAACACAATTCAGATCAGAATGAAATTTAGCCATACACATGTTCTATAAATAGCAGATGTTAAATAATGTTTTGCTCCGTGTTTGTGACGTCACAGTCTGAAAATTACGTCAGTATGTAGGACACTTGTGACAAAAAATGGTTGAGTCAGTCGTACTCGAGCAACGAACGGCTGTAAAGTTTAACTTATATCTCGGAAATTTCTTTGCTGTAGAATATGATAATTTGTACAAGGTTTATTCACATGAAGACAAAAGACTTACCAGAAATTTAATCATTAATTGGATTGAATGTTTTAGTGAAGGCAGGGAGATGGTTAAAAATGATGTTTGTTCTGTTCCCAGCGAAAGCAAGCCGGGGAAAAGATGTGTCCTTAGTTGAGCAATTTGTTTTAAAAGATCGCCAAGTTACAGTGAAAAAAATAGTTGAATATCTGAGCAATAATATAATTAATAAATCCCTAAAATATCGTTTACTTTAGACTTTAAACATATGAGATGTGAAAAAAAGAAGGCGCCCATAATTTTTCAACAATCTCCCGAGACAGCTAGAGGAGAGGTTTGTGATGGTCACCATGTGCTAATTCTGGGAAGGGATATCCTTATCCACCCATCCTATTGCCGAGATTTGGCCATTTTCTGACAGAAGGTTTGTTCTTGTTATAAAAAAAAAATACTTGCATGGTAAGAAATATAAGACTCGGAAAAATCTCTTAGTTTCTGTGAACAGACCGCTACAAAGCATGTCACGTGACCGCCTGGATCACGTGATTCGCGCATGGGCAGAACAATGGCAGATGTGCATTAAACAGCTCTAAAATCGGAGAGGACTACTTTAAAAAAAATAATGAGCACTGACACACTGTGCACAGGTTTTTCGTATTGAATACCGTTATCATGATATATTTAGAATTTTCATCTAAGTTCAAAATCATTAAACATAAGTTTATTTTTAAAATACAGTGTACATGTTAATAGAAGTGTTTCTGAATATGAATCGGATTAGAAGCTGAAAATGAATTTGAAACGAATCTGAATCGGAATGATCTCGATCCCGATTTGAAAACCGTGAAAGATATCATCACACGAAAATTTCTTAATTATACGAAGTATAATTATAGTAATATATGATTATGATATTTTTCTGTGATTTATTTTTCACTTTTACGATGACAAGAAATATTTGTATAAGGAATTTAAAAGTAAAAAAACGCTTGAGCCTCCTCCTTCTGAATTTAAGTAGTTCATAATTACTTTTGCGAAATAAAGTTTCATATGTCATTTTAAAAATGCCAAGTAACAACTATATGCACACTTTTATTTTACATATTTATTGATACTTTATTGATACTAAGAATTATGGCTAAGTCGTTTAAATTTGAAATTTAGCAAATAAGGGTTGGCACTTGAATTTTCCATTTACATGCATAATTGCAATGACGTTAGGCAAGTAGAAACCTAGAAGCGAGAGCTGCTCATAACTTAGCTGCAATAAAGTAGCCCTCTCCTATTTTTTTTAATCTGATATTTTATGGAGAGGGCTACAATCCCACAGCATCTCTGTTTGTTTGTTTGTTGTTTAACGTCCCTCTCGAGAATTTTTCACTCATATGGAGACGCCACCACTTGCCGGTGTAACGACGAAAAGTGACCCCCGTAGAATATTGACCGGGGGTCAATATTCTACGTAGAAAAATGACCCATTTTTTTGTAGAAAATATGGCCTGGGGGTCATTTTTCTCCGTGTGGGTTGTAGAAAAATGCCCCCGTAGAATAATGACCCCTTGTATTTCTTTTATGCAAAAAACTGGTGGTAGGAATATTCTTGTTAGGCAAACACATAGGGGTAAAATCACGCAGCCTAAAAGCTTTAAAGTTTAAACAACAAAAGATTATTACTATACCTTACATGTACATCAATAATACAAGATGTTTTATCCCATCAACGGAAAACAAATTACTAGGCTATTATAAACCTATAGGGTTTAGAATGGACATTTTATCTGAACATTTTAAACCAGGACTATATTCATAACCTAATCATTCTAGTTATTAATAGTGACAGTAAAATAAAATAAAAGTTTTTTAAACGGCGATATACATTATTTGTGTACCACATGCAGTGATTTTATAATTGGAAAAGAGACTTTAACAGCATGAACTATAATTATATTGTTAGATCAAACTGGATGTTTTAATTGATACAATGAACTATAATTTTGTAAACTCATTTATAATGGAATTGATCAGAATAGACCAATCAAGCCCATCGATACTAAGTAATGAAATTTGAACGGAAATGTAAAGTTACTATTACATGTAAGATTCTTGACCAAGAGTAATAAAATAGGGAACTTTGAGGCAGATAAGTGAAAGAGCCTAGGGCTAGAACTCCTGTGGTGCAGAGATGGGGACTGAGTCCATAAATATTATTAATGAAGGTATACCTGGATTGGAGGGTGGTGCCATGCTGGGGTTCAACGGACAGTCCTACGGACTAAGCGTAGGTGGTATGGCAATGTTAAGTCAGCCAATGAAAATTACTTTTATATCCGGGACCATGAGTCCTCTCTCTCTCTCTCTCTCTCTCTCTCTCTTTTATGATATATGTTTTTATGTGTTTACACTTTTTTGCATTAATTGCTTTTTGTAGTTGTCAGTATTTATCTCATATTTAACTTATATTTAACTTGAAACATTTTACATCCACAGTTTGACAAGTGTTTTTCTTGGTTCCTGGGGTTTGGCGAGCCTCAGACAACTTGTTCATTTCTTCGTCTGTAGTTTCTTTGAATCTGCTAGTGTCGAGAGGGTTTAGCAAGGTCAGTGAAAGCAGGTATGGTAAGGTTTTCTGACATATTTTCAAGTTTACTACTGCATAATATATCTAAATGTTCAAAATCAATCTGAATCGTCTCGAAATTGAAATTGTCTTCATACTCAAAAAGGAAATCATCAAATTCCATTTCTACTACTAAATCAGAGTGACCAAACTGTTGCTTGCTCTAACTCTGAGGCAGAGGACTTGCCATAGCATTGAAAAATACATTACATTTGCAGACATGTAAGAAATAAAAAGAAACAAAAACAAAACAGAAAACAAAACGAAGATTTATTCTTCATAATTTGTTAAGATTTCGATTGACATGTCAATAAGCACCGTCAAAATACATTTGTTTACATTTAGAAGAACTTTTAAAAAGTAGTCCAAGGAGTGCGTATATTCATACGCTGGCAAAGGGCTTTGAGAAAAGCCCGGACGTATGAAGTGTGGAAAATGACAGGTAAAAGCAGGTTCCAGTAAATGTTCCACCAAGCCTCTTTCCTGACTCCACACTAAAATGTTAACAGCAGTGAAGGAGAAACTTCAGGAGTACTGTATGATATATTCAAGAAGTGGTGCAAATCAGATGTGGATAATTAAAAACGCCAAGGACCTTTCAGAAAATTTGAAATCAAAAAATTTTACCAAAGTCAAACACATCAAAACGTACGACTGTTCACTACTTTATATAACCAATCACAATGATAAATATTAAATTTAAGTCCAGGCTTTTTTACGTCAAAAATAGCTGCTTTTTCAATAAAAATGGAACTCGTAAATGTACCTACTTTGTCATTGTTAATGTGCAAAATTATTTTGTTAAAAACATTCTGATTGCACACACGAATACTACCAAGTTGATATTATAAAGATGCTTGAGGTTCTGATCGACAATATCTATGTAACATTTGGAGATCAAGTCCTCCAACAATTTGTCGGAATTCCCATGGGTAATAATTGCGCCCCTTTATTAGCAGACCTATTTTTATATTCATATGAAGCAGAATTTATTCAAAAACTTCTACATGAGAAGAAGAAAACACTCGACATTTAGATATATCGACGACGCATTATCAATTAACACTAGTTACTTACATTCATTTGTCAACTTGATATATCCCAGTGATCTTGAAATTAAAGGTACTAAAGAGTCCGACACATCTATTTCATATTTGGATATTTCACTAGAAAATGACGTTATTGGTCACCTAACAACAAAACTTTTTGATAAACGTGGTGACTTCAATTTTTCTATCGTCAACTTCCCTTATTTATGTAGCAATATACATGTACCCCTTTCAGCTGCATATAGAGTTTATGTCTTTTATGTCTACCAGTTGATTCGATACGCAAGAGCATGCTCTACGTACGAACAATTTCTAAATCAAGGCAAGCTTTTGACAAACAAGTTGATGAAACAAGGATATCAACAGTCTCGTTTGAAGTCAACATTTCTAGTAGTAGTTACAAAATGCAATCTATCATTAAAGACGTACAACACACTGGGGGAGATAACTCTTGCGATTTCAATTAAACGTTTAACTTGACGTCAAATTTGACGTTTATAATAAAGCGTCAAAATGACGACCGAATCTATAAGAAAATAGGATTAGACCAAAATAAAAAAATACCTTTGTTTCCCCTAACGCGACCCACCCACTTAAATCGTGCCGACTGAAAAGTTTTTTAATAAGATTATTTAAATTTCTTTTATTGTTTATCAACTTTATAAAATACAATTTTATCGAATTCCTTTTTTTATCAGAACAGCAGCTTTTGTTTCGATCTAATAAACAGTTCATGTTATTGTATGATCCTAATTTTACTATATAGGACCATGGTTGTAAATTTGTCTTTGAATAATTATTTCATCTTGATAAATATAATTCAGATGTCTTTTCTTCATTCCTTTTATCTATGGGGTATTAACTTCGTGACTATAACAATAGATATATGAAACTTTCATAATTTTAGATATGGTTTAATTTAATTGAGTATTGTTTATACATGTACGCTCTTTCCTAATAGTGTTGAAATCTTTAAAATTGGCTTATGGTACGGCTTCCTGAGACTCCCAGTGCATTTTTCTTTAGTTAGGCCCTTGAAATAGATTGTTTCTTTGCTTTAAAATACCTTTAAAAATTGTTGGGCCGGTGGAGGGCTGTGACGGTACATATTGTCGTTTTGTACATATTGTCGTCGGCGACAATATGTACCTACCCTCACTGCACATATTGTCGTCCATCGGTACATATTGTCGCCGGCTGAAAAGTTACACATGTACATATTGTCGCTGGCGACATTATGTGCCTCACCCTCACGGTACATATTGTCGCCCCACAGATATTGTTGCTTAAAGATTTCTTTCGTTGTGTTTGGTAGTTTTGTAAATGTAATTGGTGTGTGAATCACACTGACGTGTCTCATGTGCTATTTCATGCAGTGTGATTGTGATGGTACATTTTGTCGTCCTGTTCGTATTGTCGCCGGCGACAATGTGTACATACCCTGACTGCGTATATTGTCGTCCATCAGAATATGTTGTATGGCAATGAACGGCAATGCTCCATATAAATATGACTAATCATTGCTTTGCTATTTCTGAGAAGATAATTTTTAAAGAATTTTCCGACATATTTCTATGTAAAACTTTGATCGCCCATTGTGGCTCCATTCTAGGCCCGGTTTGATTAAAAAAAAACACTGAAATCTGCGCTACCTGAGGATGCTTCCATATAAACATCATTACTGATGGGCCTACAGTTCTGCTGTTCCTCTGTGGTGGCATGGCCGTAGGAACGGGGGGGGGGCACGGGGGGCCGTGCCCCCCAAAAATTTTGCCGATATATAAATTACTATAGAACACATAGCTACTGTATGCTTGTGCCTCCTCAATAAAAACGTCTGATGACCTTTTTTTTTTTTTTTTTTTTTTTGCTTGTCAAAGAATAGGTAGTTGATAGTGCCCCCAACTGAAGATGTGTAGCCGTGCCCCCCCCTCCCCAACTGGAATTGCCTCCTACGGGCCTGGGTGGATCTAGAAATTTCAGAACGGAGGAGGGGAGGGATGCTGTTCAGAATTTTTTTGACAAACAAAAAAAAGTTATTTGTATGTAAAGTTGTATTTTAAGTAAATTATTTTATTATGAAATTTTATCTGTGGAATAAATTGTGAGTATATACAAATTAAACAAACAGAATTTACCAAAGCAAAAAAAAAAAAAAAAAAGCCGGGGGGAGGGTTCCGCCGATGCCACATCTAATCTGGTTTTTGAGATTTTTTGAAGATTTTCTGTATACATTCCTATGTAAAACTTTGATTACCCATTATGGCCCCGCTCTACCCCTGGGGTCATGATTTGAACAAAATCGATTTTGTTTTTGTTTGTTTGTTTGTTGTTATAATGTTCTTCTCGAGAATTTTTCAATCGTATGTAGATGTCACAAGTTCCCGACGCAGGGCTACACATTTAGACTCAGGCCCATTGAGCAGTGAGGGATTTTTTTTGTGCCAGCACCTCAAAATTAAACGCTGCTATGTAATGAAGCTTTTGTATAAGTATCATTTCTTCTGACCCAGCAGTTCTTGAAAAAAAAAATGAAAGAATTTTTCTAAATATTCTTTGAAAACTTTGATCACATATTGTAGCCACACCTTTCCCCCAAAGGACATGATCTGAATAAAACTGAATCTACACTTCATAATAAAGCTAGCTTTCACATAAGTTTCAACTTTTCTGACACAGTGGTTCCTGAGAAAATTTTCTTGAGAAGAAGCTGAAATTGTGAAAAGTTTACAGACAAAATGTGATCAGAAAAACTCACTTCAACTTCCAGTTAAGTTGATCTGAAAATGTCAACCCCAAAACCAATTTTATCGGCACATGATTGTATATAAAAATAACGCAAAAAATAATTTCCAAATAATCATTTCTCCTGAACAAAAAAAAAAAACAATCTTATACATGTATTTAATCTCAAAGTATATATTACAAGAAAAAAAGAAATGGCTGATTTATCAGATATCTCAAGAATAACGGTATCTTGACATATCATAGTGATTAGTTTTTTTGTTTTTTTGTTTGGTTTTTTTTTTTCTTTTTTTTTTTTTTTTTTTTCTTTTTTTTTTGATATTTTTACGTTTTCCTGGTACGTAAAATATCAATATCGTTAAAAAAAAAAGCCTGGAAAACGTCAGATATTTCGGAATACAGAGTAATGTACATCAATCCTGGACACAATTTACTGACCGAAAAGTATTCTCAATACAGAATTGCAAGTGATACTGTCTGTGTCCCTCCGTGCTTGTGTGTGTTTGTCAATCTCTCTTTCTTTTCTCAAGTAAATATTCGTCGAAACAATATATCGACGACAATATATGCCGACCTTGACTGTACATATTGTCGCCGACGACAATATGTGCTGGTGCTTGACTGCACATTTTGTCGTCCATTATGCAGGAGGAAAATAAAGCTCGTCTCGGTACATTTTGTCGCCGGCGACAATATGTACCGATGGACGACAATATGTGCAGTGAGGGTAGGTACATTTTGTCGCCGACGACAATATGTACCGATGGACGACAATATGTGCAGTGAGGGTAGGTACATTTTGTCGCCGACGACAATATGTACAAAACGACAATATGTACCGTCACAAGGGCTCCTAATTTAGACTTTTACTCGGCACTTATGGCTACTGATCATTAAGCATCAGTAAGGGATCTTTTTCGTGCTAACATCTACATGTATACTGCGACACTGGACCTGCGTTTTTTACGGTCTCATTCGATTGACCAGTCTCCATGTCCCTCGTCGGAACCTGTGACTTAGAGTATGCTCCTGAATTACGTCGTGACTTCAAAACGAAACTCTAGAATCACTGCGCCACGCAAGGCTATTGACATTTTGTCTGTGTAAGTACTCTAAGATGATAGTAAGTTTGATAAATATACTCGGATGTCCGATGGTTGAGTATTTGCGAATCTTGTCTTTTTGTAAATATTCGATTTCCAAAAATTACGCTGGCCTGAGATATTTCACAAGTTCAAATGAATAATATTTGTAAATTGGCCATACATGTTTCTTCATTTGTATGATATTCGGTTTAAGAATCGTTTTTTTTTTTTTTGTTCTTTCTTATTTATAAAGATATTATTTAATTTTTCAAAATGAATTTTCAAAACTGCTGTCATAAAAAAAATAATTTACCTACCTACCTACCCGACTTGAGATTTTAGGGTCGGGTTAGGGGAAACAAAGATATTTTTAATGATGGCCTAAGGGGCTTGATGTGGTTTCTTTAGAAATACCAAATCGTATCCTTGATTATTTGCGCTTTTGATTTAAAACCCGCCCCTCGTCCATAAAAAGGGAAGAAAAGAAAGATTATGTCTTAAATTTCTTTAATTTTATATGAAACTCGTATCCGTGATCAATATTAGCACAACAACATTCTTTATTTTTTTATGATACTTTGCTTTCTTTTGTTACAGTTGGCTATGTAACATTCGCATTATTAGATCACGGGCCTATCTTCAAATTAAGAATTAGCCATATAAATACTGTTTTGTTCTCCTTTTAAGAAAAACAAATGCTTTACAACCCGTCTCCAAAAGTTCACTGATCAAAGAGGAAACAACTGTAAAGATGTGGGAGATTTTCTCCCTCCCCTAGTTGATTTATTTCCTCCTGTTTGTAGAACAGTTATGAAGACATAATGAATTCTGATGAACTCAGGAACTGAAAACTATAATATATACTATGTAAGTACCGAAAATGTAACAGAATTGTTTACTGAAATGGTTCGAATTCACGAATATCTTATATGCGACAAACTGGCCCTATCCGACCATCTAGATATACCACTGTCAACAATTTCAGTGCGCATTTCCTCGAATCAAAAAACAAAACAAAACCAAAAACCAAAAAAAAAAACGTTTTATACATGTATCACTGTACATGAATATTTTGACACATGAATAATTTAAACATAGATGGAGAATTTACAGTTTGATAGACTGAAGTTAATGTAGACGAATACGAAATTTCCATTTTATCTATAGAAGCAACAGAAGGATGCATACAACGGGGGGGGGGGGGGGGCACTTTTAGTTTAGACCCCTCTCTTGTTTGAAATAAATAAGAAACAATATATTCCATTTACCAGCCTGTTTACATAATAGAAGAGTTGAATTTTCAACATTGTGCGTTCACTTTTAATGAAAATTAGGATTAAAATTCAATGTAAGCTGAATTCATACGCAGGTATAAAATTAAAGGCATGTCAGCCATGTGTATGGACCACATATTGGACACGTGGACATAAAATCCTTTAAGAATAAGTTTTACTTTTATTCTAGTAGTTGATAGTTTAACTCTTATTCTAGTTGTCAGAATTTAAATCTGCATGAATGAATTAATTAATTGGTACTTTAGGGATTTAAAAGATTAAATATATATCTCGAGGGTAACCTATGTTTCATCAAGCTCTAATGACTGCGTCCAAAAAAAAGGGGGGGGGGGTCGTCAAAAATTGCCTTTACATCTGCATGTCAATGAACTGAAAAGTTTTAAGAACACTGATATATAATATAAATAATTTTTTTAAAGCAAAAGATATTTTCTAGCTTGGAATTTTTCATGTGTATTTAGATCTAACAATGTTTTCGTCCCACGTCTGAAAGACGATTGAGAAACGTGACTTAAGGAGAAAAGGTGATTTTTCGCTATAAATTCAAAACGGCTCGTGTAAAAAAAATTACAAAAAATTATCAAGATTACTTTTGTAACCAGTTATATGAATAAATAAATTTTTTCCAAATTTAAACGATGGGTTTTTTCGTAAAAAATATTAAAATTGAAAGATACGCATTTTTCAAGGCTTAAATGAACCATAGTTTTTCAGATTAAGTTCTTCAAAAATATTTTTGCGATGTGTACTTCTACAAAAATACTTTATTTATGTGGTTAATGGTTAAATGAATGAATGAATGAGTCAATGAAATTTGACAGACAGACTAGCTGGACTTTTTTGAAAATCAAGGATTTTATAGCTAGCCGATTGAAAATTTATTCTCAGCGTGAACAATCGAAGGGGTGTAACTTTTGGAACTTCCTGTCCAAATACGATACGAACGATTTTGTCCAAAATGTGCATACGCATTGAATATATAGTCATGTATAAAATATACAAAAATAGCGAAAATTCAACGACAGGAATTTTTTGGTGGTGGGTGTGTTGTACGTCCTTAAGTCGAATGCTGACTGACTTTTTTCATTCTAATTGTTAAGCCATTTTTTACATACTGAATTGTCTACAGATTTTTTCCGTTTGCCACGGAACACACGGCGGATGTGACCGGTTGAAGAGGGATGCTTACTCCTCCAATACCGAGGCCTCGTGTCACGGCAGGTGTTGGCACGATAAAGATCCCTCACTGCCCAAACACCCTAAAAGCCGAGTAAAGGTCTAAATTTGAAGCCATTCACCGGTATATGGTGACGTTTCTATATAAGTGAAAAATTCTCGAATGGGACGTAAAACAGCATACAATCAATCAATCAATCCTTCATGGTACCTGATCCCACCTCTGTTGCTTTAGGAGGTCCGTGTTTCCTACGCTCCTGATTTATTTTGTTTTAATGGACTTTTAGCTTGATTACTCTTCGTTATCTCCATATTTCACGCATCGTTAATATCTCATAAATATTAGTTATGGGTGAAAAGTGTTAATTACAGCTCTTCGAAATTTCACAGGATTGTTCTACGACATCACATCTAGATCTCATCTAACGTTTCTCTGTGACTGGGTTATGTTGTTCAATGACTGGGTTATGTTTCTCTGTGACTGGGTTATGTTTCTCTGTGATTGGGTATGTTTCTCTGTGCTGAAATCGGTGCCTTGAGCAGGGTGTCCTCAAACATATGAATACACAGTATTTCTTTTTTTAATACATGTAGCTTATTGAAACCCAAATTTAATAGAATTTGTAATTCATCGGGTTAAATTACCAGAATGGAATTTTATGAAAGTACATGTATTTACATGTCAACATAGTGCCATATTTCTTGTTTTACCTAGATCTCAATCGTCATCAAGTCATCAAACATAAATATTAGATGATAAATGGGGAAAAAAGGCAATATAAAGAAAAATAACCTGTTCTTTTTCTAAAAGAATCTTTTTTATAGATATTTCTTTTCCATTTTGCTTCTTTTAAAAATCTTCTTCTCAAGAACCATTGGGCCAGAAAAGTTGAAACTTATGTGAAACCTTCATTACATAGTGTAGATTCAAATTTGTTCAAATCGTGATCCCCGGGTGCAGGGTGGGGCCACAATGGGGGATCAAAGTTTTACATAGGAATATATAGGAAAAATCTTTAAAACTCTTCTTCTCAAGAACAGCAAAGCTACAATTAGTCATATTGATATGGAATCATCCTCAGGTAGTGTAGATTCAAATTTGTCCAAATCATGACCCCCTGGGGTAGGATGGTGCCACAATGGGAGATCAAAGTTTTACATAGGAATACATAGAAAGAAATCTTTAAAAATCTTCTTCTCAAGAACAACAGAGCCACGATTAGTCATATTGATGTGGAATCATTCTCAGCTACAGTGTAGTTTAGATTCAAGTTTGTACAAATCATGACCCCCGGGGGTAGGGTGGGGCCACTATGGGGGATCAAAGTTTAACATAGGAATATATAGAAAAAATCTTTAAAAATCTTTTCAAGAACAGGAAAGCCATAATTAGTCATATTGATATGGAAGCATTCCCAGGTATTGTAGATTCAAGTCTCTTCAAAGCATCCTCCAATAGTAGGGTGGGGCCATAATGGGGGATCAAAGCTTTACAAAAGAACATATATAGGAAATATCTTTAAAAATCTTCTTCTCAAAAACAACAAAGCCATGATGAGTCATATTGATGTGGAACATCCTCAGATAGTGTAGATTCAAGTTTGTTTAAATCATGACAGGCAATCAAAGCTTTACATATGAATATATAGGAGAAAAAATCTGCTGACGAAGAACAACAGGGCCATATTGACTCAAGTGAGCGTTGTGGCCCATGGGCCTTTTGTTTTTAAATATAAATACGCTAAATTGTTAGAACTACTTTCGTCTTATTCTATAACTGAGCCGATCCTTTTACCAGCATGCTTTTTTTTAAACTTCCGAGAGAAACGCGGAACATGTTGCCTGTGGAGTTTTGAAGTCATATTTTCCCTCTTGTGGTGAGTAAATGAATGTCTTTATTAACACCTAGAAAGATCTTTTTTGAGATTGAAAGAGCATAATGTTTACAACTCCGCTAGCCAAGGGTTTCTTATCCGCTACTCTTCTCCAAGGGTTTGTAAGAAGCAAAGAAAATACAAAACAAAAGAAAACCTAAATAACTTCTCCAAACCCGTAAAACCTTTCGAGAAAGGGGGAGGGAGGGACAATTCACATTTCTACTTATATATGACTTTTCTTAACATTTTACAGAGGTCTAAGTTTTCTTCGGCGGATTCAAGGTCATTTTTTAAGCTATTTTACTAATTAAATTTAATAAATCTGAAAATTCCAGTGGTTCCTTACCCCCAAACCCCCACCCTCTCCAGATCCGCCCATGATAGTTTCCATTACTTTCACTACTTTTAAGTTAGGGAGTACATAGTTTTTGTTCATCTTGTGTTTGGTTTTCTTTTGCCTATCATCCCTATTCATATATTTGAATACGGTAGTACGATAGCAAACAAAATATGCTTATAACATTAAACATCTAAGTTTTTTTTTCAAATTTCCCTCATACGCTACAGTTTTCAAATAAATACCAGATTTTTTGAATGAATTTCTTAATAAAAAAAAATTATATTTCAAATTGTAGTGAAATTATTGTAAGCAGTGCTAGATCCCAACAAAAAATAGTCACTAATTTATCTAGACGTTCTCGGATAGTCGTATACCCCTACAGGTGTTACTCTGGCTTGAAAATCATTTTGATCGCGGTGTACGTACTCATAATAATAATACAGAATGATATATCTACCTCGTTCTTTTATTTTGTTCGTGGTTAACTTTTTTTTTATTATTTCTTCCTTCCTTTTGGCAAAGTTTCAGCTCGCATTAGTTTTGTCCTATATAAAGCAAGTGCAAATATGTTTAAATGACAAACTTTCTGTATCGAGTATCAAACATGGAAAAAGAAAAGTACATAAATGTTTAACATACTTATCTTGCTAGAAAAAATAATGATAAAGGTTTTTTATTACCATATAATCACAGGTGCTTGTGGACAGGACCCCCCCCCCCCTTCCGAATATACACCCTGGGTCAAAGACTATTTTTATTTTATTTTTTTTATTTGTCTTCTTTTATAAATGAATTTTCTAGCACACATGTACAATGTCTTCCATAGGAAGAATAAAAAAAAATAATAACGTAGAATTAACGTTTTATTGAAAAATTATACCCGCGGTTTTTTAAAATAGAGAAGGTAAGTTACTTCCATTTGTTAACATTGGACCCCTCTTGGTTATCAGGCCTAAAATATCATTTATCTACTTTATGCCACCCAAATATGTCATGATATCTTGTTTCGATAGTTATTTTTCTCGTTAATCGAGCTATTTAATTGCCCATGCATTCTGCAATTATACGAGTATTCATCGGCAAACGTGCACGTGAAAAATGCTACAAGAAAGTAGAAATTACGGAAGTGATGCAGAAACGACACCTAGCGGCTAACTCTCGAGTTCCGAGTGAGGGAAAAGCCAGAGGAATACGAAAAAGTTCGGGAAAATTTTGATAAAGAAGTTTACCCGTCCACCAGCCTACCTGCCGATCATTGAATTTGTTGTTTGTTTTGCTGCATAGTTACTTATCTGAGTTTCATTATAAGAAGAGTAAGATTATTATCTATGCATTACATTAATAATCATCTACAATTGCTGATGTAATTTATGTCAATACTGTGTGTCAGTATTTAAACATGTCATATATAATGAATTAATTTACATCCTCTTGTTTTTAAATATAAATACGCTAAATCGTTATATCTACTTTCGTCTTATTCTATAACCTAAACCGAACCTTTTACCAGCCTTTTTTTCTTTTTCTTTTTTTCTTTTTTTTTTTTTTTTTTTTTGGTTTTACTTTGCATATAAAAATAGTTTGTTAAATTGAAATCTGTAGGCGAATCGCTTTCTCTTAGGTACATAGGGAAACATTTCTTTTCAAGGAAGGTAATATTATGCATGAAGTTCTCTAAATTACCTTTGCACCGGTATACCCACTATTAAAGTATCAACTTGTATTGGACTCGTTTCCGGTGAAATGCGGAATACTTAAGAATTGACATGTTGTGAAGTTTTAAATTCATTTTTTTCCCTCCTTGTGGTGAGTAAATGAATGTGTTCATTAATACCTAGAAAGATCTTTATTGAGAGTGAAAGAGCATATTGTTTAACAACTTCTTTAGCCAATTGTTTCTGATCCGCTACTTTCTCCAAGGGTTTGATGAACTGTGGATCGATAGCCTCTCCCCCCCCCCCCATTTTTAATTAAAAAAATGTAAGAGCTTATAATTTCTCAAAAATATAAAATTTCCCCATCAATCACATCAATATGTCGTTCTATGCAAGCAGATTGTACCTTTTCTTACGTTTAGAGAATGGCCTTGTATGGTATAATAAAAATACACAAGGTAAGAAACAAAATTTGTAAACAAACGGGGGGTTCCCTGCTTCGAGACATATTTCCAAGGTAATAACAGTGTTACCTATCATAATTTTGCAAGCACTCTGTCAGGGAGATGTTCCTCTACTAGTCTCTTGAACCTAAACCCCATCAATAGTGTTTTATATGTCGTAATCGGACGATTTATTAATCGACACATAAAGTTTTCTCCATTGACAGCATTGAAGGAGGTTTTGGAGTTTGCACATCCGTCTCGCTTTATCTGATTGGTTAATAGTGATACAGTTTAAATCTTTGACAATGAAAAATATGCTCATAACACTAAACGTTATAAGTTTCTTTTTCATATTTCCCTTATACGCTACTTTTTTTTCAAATAAATACCAGATTTTTTAAACGAATTTCTTAATAAATATATTTACATTTTAAATTGTATTGAAATTGATTGTAAGCAGTGCTAGATCCCCACAAAAAAATAGTCACTGGTATATCTCGGTAGTGGTATACCCCTACTGGAGTTACTCTGGCTTGAATCATTGTGATCGCGGTGTACGTACTCATAATGATAATACAGAATGTTATGTCTTCCTCGTTCTTTTATTTTTTCATGGTTAACTGCTTTATTATTTTCTTCCTTCTTTTTGGCAAACTTTCAGCTCGCAGTAATGAATGTGTACAAGTTTTGTCCTATATAAAGGAAATGCATAATTATATGTTTTAATGACAAATTTCCTGTATTGAGTATCAAACATGTAAAAAAAAAAAGTACATACGTAAATGTTTATTATAAAATATCTACTGAGAAAAATGATGCGAAAGTTTTTATTAACTTATAATTAAATAAGAAAAACCGCAAATGAGCTTTTCTTTCAAAGTTTTCCCGTCGTCAATATGTAGTTTGTTGTCTGCTAACTGCTGACATTTCCCGAACCAGAAGGCCATTTTCAACAGAACTTGGCATAAAGGCTAAGTATTCAAATGAAATAAAGGGCCTAGGCAGATGTCAAGAGGACATTTTAGGAATAGAGAAAATAGGAGGGGACAATAATAAGGGGTAAACTATATAGGTAAAAAATCTTCTGGTGCTAAGGTGGTTTCACAGTAACGGTCGAAGTCTGCAGGATCGAGAGAAACTTAGTTCGAGTTTTCAAGAATCCGGAATTTTCCGGGTTGGTTGACAGGTTTTAAAATTAGTCTTACCGGATGTAATGATTTTCATTTCAAGTGCTAATCGTAGCCCAATCGCATCATCTCGGGTCTTTCCGTAAGAGGTCGGAAAACAACCTCGAATGTATTAACATCACCGGATGTTAAAATTTTATACAACTTCCTATTTATTTAAATATAGGATAGACGGAGTTAAAAGTCTCTTCTATAATATATTTTAGGTAATATCTTTACATTCAATAAAGTTAAACTCTATACTCCACAGATAAGAGGTCTTCCCACATTTATTTCAAAGTTTGTGAAAAGGGGGGTTGTCATGGCGTCTACGTAATACATTCGAGGTTGTTTTTCCGCTAGTCGGAAAGGCCCGAGATTGAATCGTAGCCTACACACGTGATTTTAATAAACAACGATACTTTTGTTGTGAATATTTTTTTAAACTGAATAAAGCAAAAATTGTATATCGTCATAATAGCTATTTATTCTATGTAAGACGAACATCAAACTACGCATTCGTTACATGAAAACGACATTTTATAGCGTTTTGGCATAGACTTTTTTATACATGTTTAATAATACCAAACATCGAACACAGTTCTGTAAGTATTTGTCCTGCAATAGTTGTCATATTGACATTGATGCTGTTATGCATAGTTTCTGCATTTTTATTATTTATATAATTTGACACTGACTTAAAATTAATGTCTTGCTTGATAATCAATTTCAGTCTACTTTTCACAGCGTCTCAAAAGTACCGTAAGATCGATCAGTGGGCCATTTTTCAACCAAACTTGGCACGAGGCGTTCTTGAGAGTCTGTCCAAATGAAATGAAGGGCCTAGGCAGATGTGAAGGGGGTATTTTTAGGAATAGGGAAAATAGGCTGCATTTCATATCCGGATTTTTTTTTTTTAAATTTTCAATATTTCATTTTCGACATTTTAAAGTTTTCATTTCCGACATTTTCAACTTTTCATCTCCGACATTTTTCAGGTGGTACTTTTAGGCAATGAAAGCAAGATTGAAGACTTCACTTATAAAAATTTAAAGAATAAATCATAAATAAATCTTTGAAATCTAAATAAAGAGTTTTGCCTACCTATCAACGAAGCGAAAATAAAAGATTATTTTCTTTCCCTTAGGCACTTGTAAGTATTGTGGAATTTCGCTCATCTCCTTTTCAAATGTTCAGTTTAAGTTTGAAATCAGATATGTTTGGATGGAAATCATAAGGCATATTTTGAAAATGTGGTTCGAAATAAAGTCTTTTAGAATTCCATTTCCACCAACTTGGTTAACTTTGGTACCCTGCAAAAATTCCGGAAATGAAAAAAAAAATAAATGTCGGAAATGAAAATAAAAATTGTCAGAAATGAAATTTAAAAAAATATCGGAAATGCTATGCAAAATTCCGGAAATGAAATGCAGCGGGAAAATAGGATGAGGCCACACGAAGGGGTAAAACTATACAGGTAAAAATCTTCTGGTGCTAGGGTGGCTTCACATTTGGAGTCGAATAGGGATATACATATGTATATCGAAATTCTTTAAAATTCTGATGATGAACAGCAGGACCACATTTATACAATCATCATTTATACAATCCCCTCAAAAGCGTATAAGTCATTGCACCATGCAGGAGTAAGTTATGCAGTCACAATACATAAGCGTCGAAACCGGGGGGGGGGGGGGCTAAGGGGGTTTAGCCCCCCCCTCCACTTTTTTGCAAAGATAGACATTGAAAATTAGGGCTTGGCCTCCCAAACATTTTTTTTTGTTGTTGTTGGTTTAGCCCCCCCCCCCCCCCACCTCTTCTCAATTTGCTTCCAACGACTATGCAATAGGACATCAAAGTTTGACTATAGGAATAAATAGGAACATCCTATAAAAATATTCTTCAAAACACCCGGCCAAGCTTATGAGGGTGAGCGTTGTGGTCATGGGTCTTTTGCTACATTTCTTAGTACAGGCATAAAAGCATTGCTAGTATTACGCATTATGATTGTAATTTATTTAGCTAAAACATTATTTAGCTTATCTCAGTAGTTGTGTTTGCTCTTATATCGTATTTGGTGAATGCTGGCTATAATCCCATACATCACCCATGAATATCCCATATCAGGTCCGGCCGTACAGCGTTTTTCCTTGGGGAGGGGGGGTATTACGACCTCCGGGAAAAAAAAATATATATATATATATATATATATATATATATATATATATATATATATATATATATATATATATTTTTTTTTTTTTTTTTTTTTTTTTTTTTTTTTTTTTTTTTTTTTTTTTACTGACGGGCTTTAGAAACGCAATGCTTGATAATTTTCTGCATTGTAAATTTATTCATAGATTTAACAAATAAATTATTTCTGGTATATAATCTACCATGTTAAATCCCAAATGTTCTTTGATTTTTAACATCATTTTATTCACAAAAAGGCTACATTTGAAAAGAATGTCAAAGAGGGGTGGGTCAAAATTGTGGTTTTGGTCTCGAATACCGAGTGTGGCCTCCATTGGCCCTGATAACGGCGCGAAGGTGACGTGTCATTGACTGGCAGACACACTCTGCCAACAAGGCTCTCCCAAGTTCCTCCGGGTTCTGGGGCTGAGGCTGGCGGCTGCGCACACGTCTTCCCACCTCGTCCCACAAATGCTCGATTGGATTTAAGGAGGTTGGATCCTGCCATCAAAAGTAATGAGAATTTTTTATCAAGTATATTTTTAGAATTAATACACATAGCTTAACTAAAAATCAAAACAAAAAATGGGGGTCAATGCGCTTCTTTTGGCGCTACAGAGCATTTAGTTTGACCTTTTTGCACTGTAAATACGTCTTGCACATAAATCAATTTTTAAAGGTTTTCCTCCAATATTTTTTATTCAAATAAATTATGGGAACAAACACAGTCCTATTTCATCTTGAATAGAGACATTAAAATTTCTGACAACGAAAAATTTTTCAAATTACTCCGCATGTTCAATTAATTGACCTTTTTGCACTCAAACAATTTCATTTTTCTGGCATGAAAACTTTAAGAAGCAAAAAAAATCAATTGAAAGTAATGCCATATTACTAAATTTAAGAATAATGGTTAAAAGTATCTGATATATTCAGAAAAGAAAATAAAAAGTGGGGGTTTGTGATGTTAATTTTTAGATATTACTAAAATAGTGCTAATTTTAAGCTTAAAATAGGGATATTTTTTCTTGATTTTCACAGTATATTTGCTATATTTATCAAATATGATGATGGAATTCATGAAAGTCTATTTGATATATAATTTAGGACCAGTATGAAACAGTTTACTGCACAAAATAAGTCTGTGTGCAGACTGCGTGTAGAAATAGGAATCCAAACTTAACATACCTAAAATACTTCAAAAGAGAAAAAATGATCATTTTCTTCTAAAAAAAACCTTCCACCACAAAATATAGTTCCTTAATTAATGCTTTTGGTATGGAATTTAATCATGAGGTTTTAACTGAATATAGTTTAATTAGCATTGTAGAATCGAAATTTATTGTAAGAATTAAAACTTTATTTTTGAATTATAGGTTAAGATATGAATCTGCTCAAAAGCTCAGGAGCGAACCTCATTAAGTCTAGCGACATAGCGGGCCAATCAAGGACGTTAATATCGTTCGTTTGAAGGAAATATATATATGATCAACACTGTAACTTGCAGCTTTTGATTCTAAATATATCTTTGCACTAGTGACTACCATGATGACGCTCGAATTCTGTTATTGTTTTACACAAACTGCAATCGCATCTTCTCGGGCCTTTCCGACAAGCTCGGAAAAATACCTCGAATGTATTTACATCACCGGATGTTAAAATTTCATACAAAATGGAGTCACTTTCTATTAATTTACGTATGGCTAATACAGAGTTGATTGTCCCCTAGGAGGTATATTTCATGTGATATCGTTGCATTCAATGAACTTTTGCTCAAGTTTCTACATATGAGGGTCGCCCCACATTTATTTCAATGTTTATGAAAAGGGGGTTGTTATGGATGCCTTCGAAACATTCGAGGTTTTTCCGCATGCCGGAAAAGCCCGAGAAGTTGCGATTGACAAAAACTATCGTTATCATATTTGGGAGATTAAAAATTCAAGGAAAATTGTACAGTAAGAGCCAAATGTGGGCCCTTATCAGGCATAAGAAAAAATCAATAAGATAAAATTTATGAATAGATTGTTATGATAAATTTTTAAAGAAGCCAGGTTGAAACCAGGATACACATCGATTTTGATTTACAACATACACACTGGTCACAAGGAAGTAATAGATTACAACTATTTTTTTTTTGATTTCTTTTTTTCTATTTCACTTTTTTAAAATGTTTCAAACAATTTGAAGACAAGAGAGCAAATCTTTTCTTTTTATGCAGATGCATTTTAAGGTGTAACGACCCTCTAAGAAGAGAGATAACTTCGCAACAAAATAATCCTTAAGTCGAATATTGGCTGACGTTTTTCAAATAAATTGTTAGGTCATTATATTTCGGATTGTCTACGATTTTTTCTGTTTTCCCGATCATGACAAGGAGCACCCGGTGGGGCGACCGGTCGACAGGGGATGCTAACTCCTCTATGGCACCTGATCCGACCTCTGATGTGTTTAGAAGTTCATATTTGCTCAGCTCCAAATTTGTATTATATTGTTTCAATGGACTTTTGAGCTTGATTACTGTTTGCTATCTTTACATTTCATTAAGAAATCACTGTCTAGTTTGTTGGGTATGCCAGGACATCAACGATAATTGGAAACGCGGGATAATTCGCATACAGACGAAATTTGGGACCACAAAATATGCATAATATGATTTCATTTATCTGTATATTTGTTTGCCAGTTAAAAGTTTTTTTTATAATTATTTTCCCTTATGCCTAAATTTTGAGTAGGACCCCTTTTCCAAAGTGAGTATGTAGGAAAGAACCCCAAGGACAAAATAGAATCTCAATGACACTGTTAAAATGTCCTCTATCTTTTATTATAATACAGTAAAACACGATTATAACGAAGTGCCAGGGACCGATAATTTTGCTTCATTATAAGCGTAATTCGTTGTATCCGTTAAGTTTACAATATATTTAGTCAAGGAGAATGAAAATCACTGTTGTAAGCGTCAATTCATTATAAACATGTTCGCTATAAGCGTGTTTTACCGTACTCTGTCGTCATACTATGCTGTTGGAGCTCTAGAAAATGACCAATATCTAATAAGATGTATAGATAAAACAATCATTTTTTCAGCGATATGATACAACAATAAAAAAAAATGAGAATTTAATTTTTTTTTTTAAAAATCGAGACCTTTTTTTTATTATTTAAATTACGTATGCTATCACTTAAAATCAATACTAGTTTTAAACGCATACAATAACAGGTGTTTGATGATAACTAATTTTTCATTGTTCCGAACTCATTCAAATGTTAACTTGTTCTTTTTAAAGCTTTATGGCAGAGAATATGTTACAGTTTTCCTCCGTTAACATTTTGTAGAAATAGAACGTAAATAAACTATTCCAAAAATATTTTTACAAGATATTTCACAGATAATTTATTAACGTTCAGTATGGTTTTCCTTGCGGTGATGCACACTGCTATGACATACATGCGCTTTTGAATGAACTTCCGTTTTGTTAAAAAAAAAACTGATATTGACTTAAACTGCAGTCATATTTACAGGCTAAATTGAAAGAAAGCAGGCAAAAGTGACAACAAAGTGGTGGTGGATTATGCGACAGAAGACATGTTTAAGAGACATCGTAAATTTGGTTTATTTTTAGTGACGACAAACACTTTTATTTTCTTCACATTACTTCTATATTCTGCGTTCTACTCTCGGCGGCCAAATTTGATAGAAACTCTCTCCAACTCAGTTATAAACGCACGGGATATGACAGGTATCAAATTTTTTTCATCTTACTTAGAAAAGAGGCAAGTTATTCCAGACAAGTGTGAAGAAGAAGTAGAATTACTCATATTGATTCCGAGTTCAGCTTGGAATTTTGAGCAAAGAGATGCTGTTAGGACAACGTGGGGAAATATAAACAGTACTGATGCCAAGATGAAGCTGGTGTTTCTGACGGGAAGGACTCTTAATGACACAATTAAAAGAAAGCTGGATAAAGAAGGAAGACTTCATAAAGATTTGGTGCAAGAAAACTTCCAGGAAACTTATGACAATTTAACCAACAAGTCCGTGGCATTGCTTAAATGGGCAAACTTAAATTGTCCAGCTGCTAAATACGTCTTAAAAACAGATGACGACATGTTCATAAATATTCAAAATTTAGTCAATTTGTTACGAAGAACGAAACCGAAAAACTCCATACTGGGAGTCAAGAATTCGTATTCTGTGCCATTCCGAGACCCAGGGTCAAAGTGGTACGTCTCCAAGAAACAATATCCAAAAGACAAGTATCCGTCTTATATTAGTGGCACCGCATACATTATCACAGGTGATATCATGTCAGCATTATTTAACACGACAAAGTACCTGCCATCATTATTTATAGAGGATGTTTATATAACGGGGATTTGTAGAGAAGCAGTCGGTGCTAAAGCTGTTCACGTCTCCGGGTTTGATTCAGGTAGGAGTAGCGGGAAAATAAATGGAGCAAACTTTCAGGATAGGATAACTGGGCATCATTTTTCTCCAAACGATATTAAACTGATGTGGAATGAACTTATGAAAGCTACGCCTAGATCATCCAAAAATGATCAATAAACTTTATGGACTTTCAGAGGAGGAAAATATGATAAAATGCGCGTTTTTATTTGAACTTTAAATTTTTTATTTGAATGAAACTATCGTTTAATTGATTTCTAAACATTATGTGAATTGAGAGAAGAATTTCACATTAAATTTGGTATTTTAGAAAATTATAGATATTTTAAATGATTTTCGGCATAGCATTACAAAAACTTATTACAAAATTTGCCATGTTCCATAAATAAGTACTCTAAAGGTAACGCATTTTTCTTTAATTCGGCATTTACAGCCTAATTATCTTACAAAACAGTTTACTCGCTTGTAAAGAAACACCGGTGTACATTTCTTAAAATCCGATGTCGCATCGAAAATTTCCGCTCAGAGTCGCCCGGAAGGATCATAGCCTACTTGATTTCGGGCATACATGTACCCGTTTTCGCAAAAACTCCGTGAGGGAGAATTTGATTTTAAATCATTAATCGCTAGATGGAGGGGAAAAAACGCGTGGTTCTCGCATTGAAATGAGTGAAAATAATTAATAAAACTTTAACATTTTGACTGCAGAAATTTGACTTTTGAATATGCAAGAAATAGCTTCATTCACTACGCCTCTTAAGAGTTGATATGTAATATATAGAGTACCTTTTAACGAGTGTATCTTCAG
The DNA here is from genome assembly GCF_033153115.1 of Saccostrea echinata. NCBI lineage: Eukaryota > Metazoa > Mollusca > Bivalvia > Ostreida > Ostreidae > Saccostrea > Saccostrea echinata. The sequence goes on from NW_026889796.1 coordinate 9,906,674, forward strand.
ATATCAGACGAGGGGACTTGTCCCCCGAGTCTGATTTCTGAAGATGCACGAGTTAAAAGGTACTCTATATGTTTTGTATCATTGTTCTCAGTTATTAAGCTACCCATGTTCTATCAATTTCACGTTAATAGCACGTAATTCAACTACATATTCTCATGCACTGAATTAGCCATGATCTATCAAAATTTCATCATACCATTTTATACAACCAATGAAAAAAAAAGCACGTGATTCGAAAAGTATAGCGCGCTGTATTTCTTGAACTTTCTACCTCGTCCATTCATATTCTGAACGCCATGGATGACGGTTGTGATTTTATGCTTTCGCAATTCTTATAGATACGGAAACCGAAATTATGAAGGAAAATTCCTTAGATCAGTTAGCAAACCAGATGCAGGTTGAAGATTCTTTGGGAAGTATGACGTTTGATCTACCGGAACTCAAAACTGAACCTATGGATTTCGATATAGGAGATATTTTATACATGATTGATACTGAGTTGAGTGCGTTAATTTCACCAGTCCTGAGGTCGACACCAAGACGAAAAATGAAAGGTTTGTACAAGTGTCCGATTATGAAATTCAGCGTTTGATAGACTCTCAAAAAATATCCTAACACTCGAAACGTTCAAGCTAAGGAGTGGCGTGCGGCACGGGGAAATGTCCACTTTTGACCGAGATGAACAGCGATTCTCTAAATTACTGGAAGCAGCGATTTGTGTTGGAATTAGAAAACAGGGATTGTGTGTGGTTTGTTACGCTTCAAGTTTATGAGAAAAGAAAACATTCATTTATAAAAATGTGCTTGTGTGAATTTCGTTTTGGATTTAAAAATTGACGTGCAAAATTTAGAATTTTTTATGTAGATCTGAGGAAAGCTTTACCTTCACTATGTTTATATGTGCTTGTATTTTGCTTATTAAGTCAGCTACTTTGTTTATATTCTTTTTCTTTATCTATGTAAGGTCAAGGATCATTAGAATTGTTGCATCATTACCCTGGCGTGTTCTATCTTGATAGAGCATGGTTGTTAGAGCACAGTTAGTCATGGTGTATCAAAAATAAAAACACAGTGGACATCAAAGGAAAAACACCGCAGCAATGATACAATAATAATCAACCTATTAGGAATTTTTATTATCTATGATTAGTCTCTTTTCTGAGGTGTACATTATATCGATCAACTAAACATGAACAGCGTAGCCCATCAGATACATGTACTTTACTACTGTTTGTAATCTGAAAAGCTCATTGAATATCAATACTTGATGAGCATTACTAAAGACGATGAGGTCTTTTTCACCTTAAAGCAAATCCGCTTGCAAGCTTCAGATTACAAGGGTGGGGTTACATTGAAAAGTAATTAATTGCAATAATTTTTTACTTTGTCTTTTTCTTCAGTTTATTTACAGAGATTTAAGGCATGCTAATAATTAAATAACAATTACTTTGTAAAAGTAATTAATTAAATTACAAATCACAAATAACATTTTCATTTTTGCACATATTCATAATACTTTTAAATGAATACAGAGCATAGTATATGCTCAACATTTTTGCAAACTATCATTAAATCAAATGAACGTAATTTAATTAAATATTGTGTATTTATTTTTTTTTAATAAACTTATTATCTGGGATCAGCTTGACAGCTTTTAATGTTAGTGTGTTTCCTCAATACAAGATTTTGATTTGAACATATTTTATTGTTTATTAGATATTACAACAAAAGGATCGGGCACAAGTTCTTAAAACTTAAAACAAGATCTGCATGTACATGTATACAATGTTTTTATTGCTTGTCCTTTAAAATTTAATTAAAAGTGAATTTCAATCAATTTATGAATTAAAAATCTCAAATTATTTCATACGTAGGTAAGCTCAACACCTTGAAATATAAATATTGACAATTTTCACACAATAAATTATATTTGTATGTTACTATTTAAGATACTTCATGTAGCTGCATTTATAAAAATCTGTTTATATGTTAAAAAAAATTATTGAATAAATATTTCTTTTCTTTTCTTCTGAAGTCAGTGGAGCATTTTAAATTATATTAATAATGTCTAATGGTCATCTTCTTTAAGTTCAAAGCATGGCATTTCATATCCAAATTTGATATCGGCTTCAGCGAAACAGAAACAGATGACGCTGTTATAATTCATATGCCAGGTTTTACGCTATACATTTATGAAAAATACACAGTGTCAAAAGTTCGGTCAGGTGATGTTATTTTAGCTGTAAGAGATATACTAGTATACATGAAGGATCTCTGTGGCTGGATAAAAAAAATCATATCCATCCACAAACCATGGGGGATTCTTTTTATGACGTTTTAAATAAAGCTATTTAATGTTTTACGTTGTTTTATTTAATTATGTGAATCCACAATATATGACTTCATCAAATCCACTCAAAAACCAGTATGTCGTCACAACCGTGGATATGAAAACGATAGTCTATGAGCTATATTCACTGTAAAAAGGAGAAAACATGTGATAAACTCTGGTAAAACACGTGAAAATACTAAATAGTACTTGTAAATATATTCTTTTGTTTCAGGTATTCAATGTGTAACTACCATTTTTTATACCTAATAAATGAATGGTCCAATTTTTAAATCATGGTAGCATTTTGAAGGTGTTATCAAACAAAAATACTCCACCAAAGGGATTTACCAAATTTTGATTATTGTATAGTTAATTGTACATGTACCTTGAAGTTGAAGTCTACAGGCAGCGCATGTGTTATTAAGATATTGTAAAAAGTGATTTGAATTTCATACAAATTTCTTGGTGAATATATGCATAAACTCTCTCTTTATTATAATATGAAATAAAATGAATCATTCACCATAGATATTTTGAAAAAATTAAAATTTTCTTCTTTTCATCAGATAACTCTTAAAAACTTTTAAGGTGCAAAAGGAATGGCTTCTTACATGCTATCTGTCATGCGAATTTGGTTCATTTCACTTTCATTGTTATCTAGCAATGCATTTTTAACTAGTTTAATATGAATCAAATTGTTCAAAATCCCGTCTTTATACATTGAATACCTTAAGATAAATAAACGCATGCATTCTTAATACTGACGGCGATGTAATATATGGAGTTGTGTACTATGTGTTCAATGGGTGAATTTAACTCCAGAGTGAGTAATTTACCTGACTGGTTTGATGTTTATGATTTTCAGTTAGGGGACGATCATTTCGTTCTTAAAGGGAGGGGGGTTTCCGAGTCAGATTATACATTTTCATGTCGATGAAGGACGGATTATTTATTTCCAAGATAATTGAGGACAGATTATTTATTTTCTTTTTCGCTGAAAAATATCTGACCAAGAAAAAGCCATCCAAACTCTAAATGTCTATTTCCGGGAGGGGGGAGCACCAGTCAATGACAGACGATTTACTTTCATGCCCGTCGAGGACGGATTATTTATTTCCTACATTTTCGATGACAGACTATTTATTTAAAAAATCTGCCACTCCCCCAGAATCAAATAGTCGTCCCCTTAATTCTATAAATTTGAGGATATTTTAGGAGAGCCATTGAAAACTATTATATTTGATGATTCCCAGATCCTCTCAACAGGTAGTAAAAGATGTCCATGTTAATAAATTTGATTATAAAATAATAATAAACAATGATATTTATTTTGTAAATGGCCGTGTTGGCAGTGATAAATCTATGGGAGGCTTAACTTTGCAGAGGTGGTAGCACAGTGGACTATGTACAGGTCGAGACCACAACATTTTCTGACGTCAGTTAAACAGGTCGGGTACACTACCTTTTATGGAAGTCACTTTTCAACACGTGACTATGTTTTCGTCAAACCCTGAATGAATCGCAAAGCATGACAGGCTCCTACGTGTTTACAACCAACAGCAACATGTCGTTTTTTGTTGGTCTTCTGCATAATATTTACTTGATCACCGGAAAAATTGTACAGCTTCTTTTTTACTTTATAAGGCTGAAATTGAAAGATTATATTAAAAAAAAAACTGTTCCATGCTCACGTTTTAGATGATTAATAATTGCTTAAAATACTGTACAAACGCTTTGACGTTTGCATGTATAAATAATTGCGCACCATGTACTGCTGTCTAAAACTTTGCTTTGCGAATCATTCAATTGATTGGAGAATGCGTTTGACGAAAACATCATCACGTGTTGAAAAGTGCCTTCCATAAAAGGTAGTGTACCCGACCTGTTTTATGAAGGCATGTTCCTTCGTATTTATACAAAGATAATTGTTTCATGTTATAGCGCAAAACGTGACGTAATCCAATCGTAAAGAGATTGACTTTATTAACTGAACAATTTTCCCCTGCAAAGACATATCATTTCGAAGAGTTTCATACACAAATTAAAACCTGATTGTAAAGAGTCTGACAGGTTTTCTATATTTTAATCACTTTTTAATAATAATAATAAGTTTCACAAGCTTAATTGCGTTTGTCACCACAATTTGCACTACGCATTGAACGAATTAGGTTATGCAGAAATGTCATGGGAATGTTCAGCCATATGCGCAATAAAAAACGACACGAAGCTTCCAAGTTTCAGGGGGATTGGCTCTTGACGTTGACGTCGTTCCAAATCAACCCAAACGTGTTCTAAGGCAATAAATCCAGACAGATCGGGGGTAGCACATTTATGTTTTGCTGCTGTAAAAAGTCATTATCAACGTGTGCGGTCATGCTTTATCCTGCTGCAGAATGGCGTTACGCTGGTTTTTATGAATGAATGAATGAATGAATGACGTGCGACGTACAATCTCGTCACAGTAGCATACACCTGGTAAATTGCCCTCCACTGTTATCAAATGGGTCCTTCCATGGTTTTAATTCAACCCAGACCATAATGCTCCCTCCGCCGAATTAACGGCGCTGATTAACACAGGCGTCAATGTAACGTTCTCCGGCACGACAGTAAGCCCGAACACGACCGACACTACTGTCAAGATGAAACCTCGACTTGGACGTAAACAGAACTTTCGCTCAATCTCTGTAATTGAAACGACGATGCCTCCTACCCACACCACGCTAACCTCGCAACACTGTGACGCCAGACCAGAACAGGATGGGTAGCAGGACGTGAGGACGGATTTTGGCCTCTTGCAATCTGTTCCTTACGGTAAGAGGGCTTATCCGTCGATGCCCAGGAATGCTACTATTTGTCAAGGGATGCCCTTGATCATCATAACAATAAACATAGTTTGTTTTCTTAATACCCAGGAGTAGAGAAGATGATTTTCAAAGCAATAATACACTTTCATTATCTGATCTATAGAGCCCCACCCTACAATGTAACTCTAGATCCCCTGACCCTGCGACCATGAATTTCACAATTTTGGTAGAGGTCTCAACGCTTATTGCAATCATGTCAACAGTTTGAGTGACTGAAGTTTTGGAGTAAACAAGTTAGCACCAATTTTGGTTTTAGTCCCACCGCTCAGGCCCCAGATTTTTTTGTTCCCCTTTATCCATACATGCATGATATGCTATCTGCCAAAATTGGTTGAAATTGGTTCAGCAGTTCCAGAACAAAAGCTAAAAAGCTAATAATAAAGCTAAAAATGGTCAAATGTTTACGCACGGCGAACGACGACGGACAAAAACAATAGGTCACCTGAGTGACTCAGGTGACCTAAAAATGGAACTCGGAAATTTTCATATCCTGTTATTGGTCATCAAGAAAATTAATTTGTTAAAAATCACTCTGACTCTACACAAAAGTGCTCTGAAGTTGATGTTAATTAAAAGGATGCTGGAGTTCACCATACATTGACAACGTTTATGTAGTCTTCGGAGACCAGGTCTTCCAATAAATTGTTGGATGGGCACTAATTGTACTCCTTTATTAGCCGATCCCTATTTTGTATTCCGTTGAAGCAGATTTTATACAAAAACTTTCACATGAGAAGAAGGGAACACTTGCTGTGGCCTTTAACTCGACATTCAGATATATCGACGACGTTTTATCAATTAACAATAGTTACTTCCATTCATATGTCGACTCGATATATCCCAGTGAATTTGAAATAAAAGACACCACAGAGTCTGTCACATCTGTTTCTTATTTGGATGTTTTACTGACTATAGATGATAAGGGTCACCTAACAACTAAATTGTATGCCAAACGAGATGACTTCAGCTTTTCCATCGTGTGTTTGTTTGTGTATTGTTTAACGTCCCTCTCGAAAATTTTTCACTCATATGGAGTCGCCAACACTTGCCGGTGGAGAGCTCGGCACTCAGGGCCATTGCGGAGTGAGGGATCTTTTTCGTGCCAGCACCTACACGGGACCTCGGTTTATACGTTCTCATCCAAAGGACGGGTCTCACGTCCCACAGTGGGATTCGAACCGCGACGTAAGATGAACGATCAAACCACTGCGACACGCGGCAACGCTTAGGTGGCAGGGGATAGTTTCGTACTAAAGACCCGTCAAATTTCTTTAAAAACTGTGATATCCCCTGTTTGATGTGATATTTTATGTAGAAAAATGATTAGAATAATTATGGGATACATTTGCAGTGCAGCAGAGTGCTTGCTGAAAAAAATGACATGCAATATGTAGGTGTCACTATAATGCTCAGCATATACAGAGTTGTAAATGCGAAACTAAGACACGTGGTCAGTTGCAGAGGAAATTCAGCTGGAAAGAAGTAGGGCTTAGAAAAAGGTGTGTATCTCAGAGGAAGGGGAATGGCCCCGGATAATTGGTGAATTTTCATTAGGGCATGTATTGATTTACAGCATACTGGGTGTTTAATCCCCTCGCTCGGGACTGGGGGTGGGCTGTATGGGTGCGACTGAGGCCCAAATCTTGGAAAAACAAGCCAAAATTTGGGGAGTCCCCAAGTGCATTTTCGGTACATGTGCACTCTAATAGGTAGTTTGCATGTTATATGTTGACATAATTTGTGAGCTGTGGGCATATGAAGTGTAATTAATTAGCCCACAGGAAACTGTCCCCATGTATATATTTTTATTGACCGCATGTATATGTGTACCCTCTCGCCACATATTTCGCATTAAAAAAAAAACTATCCCCTGCCACCTTTTCCATCGTCAGCTTTCCTATATTCCGCTATCACCTGCATATGGTGTTTACGTCTCCCAACTTATTCCATACTCAAGAGCATGCTCTAAGTAAGAACTATTTTTAAACCGAGGCAGGTTTTTGACAGATAAGTTGATGTTACATGGATTTCAACAACCTCGTTTAAAGTCAGCATTTCGTAAATTCTATCGTCGTTATAATGACCTTGTTAATAAGAATAACCTATCAATGTGTCGTATTTTGGCTGACGTGTTTCATACCAATTTTTAAACTAAATTAGACTATGGAATGCTCCGTCTACCTCATCAATACATAGGGCTCACGGCAGGTATGACCGGTCAACAGGGGATGCATCTTTTTAATATCAACTTCAGAGTACTTGTGTAGATACAATCAGAATGCTTTTTAACAAAATAATTTAATTTTCAAATGACCAATGACACCGTAAGTAAATTTACGAGTTCCATTTTTTTTTTTTTTTTTTTTTTTGAAAAAGCAGCTGTCAATGATGTAAAAAAGCTTGAACTTTAATTTTTCGTGGGGAATGGTTGCATATAGAGTTGAAAAGTCGTAAGTTTTGATGTTATTGATTTTGCTAAAATTTTGTGATTTTAAATTTTCCAAAAGTTCCTTGGAATTTTTTAGTATCTGCATCTGATTTACACCACTTCTCGAATATATTGTTGCACAGTGCTCCTGAAGTGTTTCCTTCACTGATGTTAATATTTTAGTAAGGGGTATAGAAAGAGGCTTGGTAGAACTTTTAATGGAACCCGCTAATTGTTAAATATCGTTAAATAAAATGACATAAAGAAAATGATATAAAACTGGAAAATTTAAACTTACAGTTAGCATTAAAATTAGAAATAAAAGTTTTAAAAAAAATTGAAATAAATTTGGAAAAACAATTTTATTAAAAAACATTTTAAATTTGTGGCACCGATATCTCTCCATTATTTCTCATTATCAAAATTCAACAAACTTGTAGACTTTACTTTTATAAACTTGTGAATGCGTGACTGTATATAGCTACTGAAACATGATTAGTAACTATTCGATGTATATCTTGTTTAAGACAAGTAGATAAAATATTCAAGTATGATATCTAGAGGGTCAAAAAAGGAGTAAATTTTGAGTCAATAAACTCAATAGTCAATTGTATTTTCCAAACTCTATCTATCCCCAATTCACTATGCCCTCACTTTCTCCCCCCAGGAAACTGCCTGTCCTCCTCATCCTCTCCACACTCTCTCTCTCTACGCCTCTCTCTCTCCACCCCACCCTCTCTTTCTACCCCTCTCTTCCCCCTCAACCTCACTCCCTCTCTCTCTCCTTCCCACTTTCTCTCCCCACTCTCCCTCTCGCTCGCCACTCTCTCCCTCTCCCCACACTCTCTCTCCCCTCTCTACCCCTCCCCCTCTCTCTCCCCAACTCTCTCCCTCCCACTCTCTCTCCCCTTACTCACCACTCTCTCTCCCTTTCTCTCCCACTCTCTTTCTCCTCAACTCTTTCTCTCTCCCTACTCTCTCCCCACCCTCTCTCTTCCCCTCTTTCTCCCCAATTTCTCCCTCTCGCTCACCACTCTCTCCCCTCTCTCTCCCCACACTCCCCATTTCTCTCTCTCCCCATTTCTCTCTCTCGCTCTCTCTCTCACACACATACACACAGACTCTCTATCTCTCCCCACTCTCTCCTCTCTCTTTATTTTTTTTTCTTGTCTGTCTAACTCTGTTACTCATGAGTTTCGTGAAATAAACTATATATATGCATAATACATAGATGTTTCATAGTTTCTTTACAATAAAAAATAATAGGAAAAATACTCATTCTATAACAAAGAGAAAATTCTTATCGTTTTTTCAAAATAAATTATAAAATGTTTATTCTTGATCTTTTTACTTTAAAATGGATTTAGCAGAATTGTTTATTTATGCAAAAAATGAAAGTAATTTAAAATTATAAGGGCGATAACTTTACACAACAGAAAATACTGCTTCCCGGTTCACAAATAGATCATTGCGTTGTTTGTTTGCGTATTTAATGAAGAATTTTATATACTTGGAGAACAATACTTATATGTTTACTAACATACAAGGAAAATTATTTGTCAGCTTGAAATCCCAGTTGGATATTATTTGTTGTACCGTTATGAAAAGTAGATACATGTGCGGCTGATGTCCTAAATAATCCACATGCTGAGAGGAGATCTATAAAATATTCTTTATTTGACCAAGTATGTAATAACGGTTTGACATTCACTATTCCTTTCCCTTGTATGCATTGTTTACTTAAATTTTATATTTTTATAATTTTTGTTCTGTTTAGACATCGTGTCGTTGCATTGAATGTTAGCCAAAGTGCATTTGCATCTCGTTGTTCTAAGCATTACCCGGTATGCCCTATTTTCTCATTGCATATAAATGCTTGTTTTGGTGCTTTATTCAAATGCCTACTGTTAATAAAACCTACATGTAACCTTTACTTGTTGCATGGTTCTACTCTACTAACCATAGCTTTTGAATGGATAGTGTTAAATGATTTACCGTTGGGCCATCAGTGTAATTTGAGTAAATGTTCACCTTATTATAATAGGCCTTAGTTATGCTTCTGGGAAAATTACTATCAGTAGAGCCATTCAATAAAAAGAGAGCCATGCAAAATGTGTGCTTAAAAATTGTTTAAAAAGTTGCCTCTGTCGCGCATAGCGCCCTCCCTGAGATTCTGTAAGGAAATTGATAGCTTGCAGTCAACATAATTATTTTGCATGTTGACATAAAAAAAGTCGCATGTCTACATTAATTATGTTGCATGTTAACATAATTTGTCTTGTATGTAGGGGGCAGAAATATGCTACCATATTATGCTATCAAGATCTTTAGTGGTGACGCGTGGTTCTAATACCGGGACGACCATTGGATACTGGGGGTGGGGGTGTTATCATATTTTGGAAATAAATAATTTGTTGTCCTTGAAAATGCTGAAAATAAATAATCTATCATCCACTGGGATTCCCCAAAGAAATAGAGTTTTTGAGTTTAGTTTTTCAGTGTGTAAGAAAATAAATAATCTGTACCTGGTCATCTTGGAAATTAATAATCTATCATTTACGTACTGACAAGAAAATAAATAATCTGACTCGGAAAAAAATCGCCCCCGGGAAAAATCAAATGGTCGTCCCTTAAATTGTATTATTATGTTTTGATATCCCTGTACCATCATTGATTTTTCAAACACAGCCAAGTTTATTACTGTAAATAGTTCCTATACTTCCAAAACATCTCAAAATTTTCGCGCAGTACTCGCTTTTGCAAATTTATTGTAGCTTATTTTACTATATATTCATTTACTATATGTATCATATATTTACCCCCTACCCCTTCCCAAATCCACCACTGTATTAAAGACTGCTTACACACACCCCCCTTTCCCCCTTTCGTCCCGATAACTTGTCAATACATATACGCGAATACACTGAAATTATATGCAGTTGAAAACAAAGTTAATGTCATGCTTCCTCAATAGTGGATTTTTTTTCTTGTCAAAGAATTAAATTGTCAAATTAAAGCACCATCATATAATGTTAAAGTATTATCATATAATGTCAAAGTATCAGCATATAATGTTAAAGTATGATATTTTTTTGTAAGAAAAATTTTGTTTATACGTAACCAAATAGTCTTCATGTGTATATAATTATTTTCTCTGTATATTGTTATTGTACTATTAACAAAGCATTGCTTAAACATTCATTGTATAAAGCCATGTAAAAATTATTACATTTTATTTTATGTAAAGTTGTGTAAATCTAATTGGACATGTAAAACAATCATTGTTTGACACTAAGTAAATTACCCACCTTCCCCAAACTTCACCTTTCGATAGTGTAAAAGAAAAAGTTTTATTACTAATGCCATTGTTGGGGCTCTCACAATAGTTTGTACTGTTGCCTGTTTACCCACAATTCAGATAAATTTTATCTGCATTATGTAATTAAGGCCAATTCAACTTAATTAGTAGATTATCATCCAGGGTCACCAAAAAGTACGGGGCGGGTGGGAGGATTTTGTTTTTTATTTATCAGTTTTTTTGTGTCCGATTTTGACAGTAAATCTCGCCGTCTGAATGTCAGGTTGGGGTGGCCTGTTGTCAATATTTCCGCTCACGAAATCATTGAAGAAATTGATGATTGTTTTTTCATCACTAAAATTTGTAGCATACCAACCCCTTCTTTCGTTCACGCCTGTCAAAACACGAGAAATAATAAAAACCATTTCTCTTTCTGAACGTGCGGGTCTTGATGTTTCTAAACCGGAAATACTTTTGAAATATAAATACCAGAATCGAACACGAAAAATTTCCGGAAAACATCTTGCAAAAATAAAAAAAAAAAATTGGGGCGGGCCAATTTCTGAGGGGCGGGCGGGGATGATAATCTATCAATTAAGTTGAATTGGCCTAATCAAATAAAGCTACCCACTGGTGACGACTCGGGTCCTTTTATGAAAACCTGATGCTGTCAACCCAGGTATCTCAAAATTAAACCTGATGGTGTCAACCCAGGTTCCATTCATTAAAACCCGATGGTGTCAACCCTGGTACCCTTACTCACAACCTGATGGTGTCAACCCAGGTTTCTATGGTTACAGTATAATAATTTCCTGATGGTGTCAACCCAGGTTGTTGTTTTTTATATGTGAGTATCCCCCGAGAAGGCCAAAGATAAGTTGTATATAACAAGATGAATGATAGATTTTTAGCTTGTTGAATGATTGTGAATATTGAAGTTTCATGTTTATGCTCAATAAATGTTAAAATTTAAAATTGCTCTTAGTATATGTATAAAATCAGTATAATGTCAAAGTATCAGCATATAATGATAAAACAGCAGCATAATATGAATGTTATCCACATGACAGTTGGGGCGTTACATTGTTTGCTGCTTTTGGTTTCTTGTTTTGTCTTTTTCGCAGTTAGCTGGGAAGTAAACCAAATGATGATACTGGCCGTGGATTTTCCTGATTTTCCATACGGCAGCCCTTTGGTAGAGTGAGGAAATAGCCAGCTGTGACAGTGGCCTTAATGGTGAAATCGCCATCTTCAGTTTAACCATTTTTTGAGTTTGTTGGGTGATGATGAATTGATATATATGATTTTGAAATATTGATATGTGTAATGTTGACTTTAAAAAAATGATATTTGAGTAAATATAAAGCAAAATTATTTTTTTAACATAAAATATCAAGCGGATCTAGGTATAAAGATATTTGTGTTGAATTGTGTCCGTGCGGACCATAGCAGATGCAGGTCAACCCAGAGTGCTACTCTTCAAGTTAGGGAGGGCACAACATGATGTTGAGGGTATGCCAGTTTGCCGGTGTAAAGACGAATAATGACCCCATAGAAAAATCTGCATACCCCACGTGAAGAAAAATGACCCCCGTAGAATAATGACCCCTTGTGGATTATAGCGGATTCAAGTTGAAATTTTTAGGGGCGAGGAGAGCATTGTTTTTCGATGGTGGAAAATCACTGTTTTTCCTAACAGAAAAAAAGCAATACTAGTTTTATTATATCATTAAACGATTAAATTGATACAAACTGATTAAGCAGACATCTCAAGTTTCTTGTTTACGTTTGCTAAAGTCCTAGCCAAACACAATGAAAGAATCGGAGTTAACATAAGCATAACCAGTATTAATTTTGCATTTGAAATTTAGTTTTGGTGCAATGTAGAAAAAATAAATGTCAGGGAACTTTTAGTATCAGAGGATTTGAATTTTTAAAAAGGCTAGTTTTAGGTTATATTTTGGATTTTTCAGTTGTAATACTTTGTGAATATGTCATAGAAAAATATTTTATTTTAAAAAAAAGTCAAAGAACCCTTGGGGTAAGGAACACTGGGGGGGGGGGGGAGGGAGGGACGTCCCCTAGCACCTGTGTACATAAAGGCATTTTGTTTATAATCTTAATTCTGGTCTATACATTTTTTAAAAAAAAAATGTTTTGTTGTAAAGTTAACAACAGAAAGTATATGTATACGGAAAACATGCTGATAATTTAAAAGATTGTGATGATAAGTTTAAGATGTAAAGCAATATAACTCTCGATAACTCTCAGGTTCTGTTTGTGTGTACAAATTAATACCTGTCCATTTTGTAAATGATCTGCCATCCATCCCGATTACTAGTATTCAACATGTATGTTTCATATTTACAATACCAAGCAACATATGAAGGAATTTCACTTGCTCCAGCCAAAAACGACCATCGGCAGTCCATTTCCCAATAAGCATTCATTTCTTAGTACAGTGTATGCGTTATATATTATATACTAGCCTCAGGATAAGGGAAATGGAAGGAGAATATGTATGCGGATAACAATGATACCACTTTCCATGAATTGCATCTGAAAATACACAATGTGTTATATTTTAATCCAAGAATACATAAAATGACATGGAAATATTACATTAATAGGAAAGTATATTGAAAGTAAACCTTATGATCTCCATTTTCAACTGATGTTGGACAAAATATTTCCTGGATTAATACAGAGAAATTCAATTATTCTGCCTGCAACAAAACTGGTTCTGTGTTGTGATAATTTTAAAATTGTAATGCAACTCTAACCTGACCAAGTCCGGGCCTCAGTGCCATAAAACTTAGATTAACTCAATTTTGATCTCAGTCTCACTTTTCTACTATTAATTCCTTTCGTAAAAGTGAGACTGAGATCAAAAGTGAGCTCGTCTAAGTTTTATCGCCCTGGAGCCAGACCTGATCTGTAAACTGATAACTATAAAAAGGAAAAACTCCAATGCAAAAGCAATTTTTGAAGGGAAAAAAAACACAACTGTAAATAGTGGTAAGGGTAACCACTAAAGAACCGAGAAAACATTTATCCTTTGGTGAAAAACTATTTTCGGGAACAGAAACTGTGCAACCACGCGTAAAAGGTTAGCACTGCATGAAAATCATTACATCCGGTAAGACTAATTTTAAAACCTGACAACAAAACCGGAAAATTCCGGACTCCTGAAAACTCGAACTCTTGATATCTCGAACTTTTTCCTCGGTGCCGTGGAATTCGAGGTATCGAGAGTTACCTGTACATGTATATATATATATATATATATATATATATATATATATATATATATATATATATATATATAAAATTTTCCTGTATCTCATATACCATTGTATGAATAAAGAGTAATAAACAATCAACAATCAACCCTTTAATTTCGTTATAGAAAGTAACCATTTACACTATTGATATTTTTCAGCATCTCAATATTCTTTAATTGAACTATTGCTCTTGTTTGAAAAATTGTTCCAATCATGTCTCAATCTCAAAAACTAATAATCTTTTTAAATATGTGACTTGAATAAAATTTCTTGATTCGATACGCAAGAGCATGCTCTACGTATGTACAATTTCTAAAACGAGGTAAATTATTGACAAATAAGTTGATGAAACAAGAATATCAGCTGTCTCGTTTAAAGTCATCATTTCGTAAGTTCTATGGTCGATACAATGACCTTGTCAGCAAATACAATTTATCATTGAGTCAAATGCTGACTGACGTTTTTCACACTAATTGTTAGGCCATTATTTACACACTGAATTGTCGACGGATTTTTCCGTTATTTCACGATCATGACAAGGAGCATACGGCGGGTGTGACCGGTCGGCAGGGGATGCTCACTCCTCCATGGCACCTGATCCCACCTCTGATGTTTGGAGGTCCGTGTTTGCTCTGCTCCTATTTTGTATTGATTAATGGACTTTTGAGCTTGAATACTGTTCGTTATCTCCATATATTTCATTATAAAAGATATCTTACATTGAATCAAAGTTCTTGAAATTCTTCTGTAGACGTTATTTATTTCTGAAAGCAATTATTCCAGCATTATTTTCAGCTACTCAATTAAATTATTGAATTAAATTAATTCAAAACATTTATTGTACGTAATACTTGATGCGCAAACTAACCATAAGGATATGACACGCCTGATCATAATTTTCCTCTCAGCTTTGAAATACATGTACATTATAAATACCCTCGAAGAAATAATTGTGGTAATTTATTTTCATTCATTTTAGTAAGAAGGTTCAATCTTAAAGATGGAAGATAACAAATAATAAAAATTCCTCAATGTTTGTCGCCAAATTTAATTTTAAGTGACCATCTAATTAAATCAAGTTGTATTCTCAACTATTTCATTTTCAAATAAATTATGATAATTGGGCAAAGGTACATTTTTAATAAAAACTATAAATTAACTATATGTGTATAATGTAGTTTCTAAACGCGAAATAAGATGATTCTTTTTATCATTTACATGAAATCTCATCACGGTAGCTCAGTCGGAAGAGCGCTCGCTCCGTGATCGGAAGGTCGTGAGTTCGAATATCGGCCGCGACCGACATTAGTCAATAAAAAATAGGTAGGAACTGTTCCTTTGCAATGCAATGTTCAGCAATTAAACTGATCCAACACGAATGACATGACCAAACAACCCCTCCCGAATATTTATAATGGTTGTTTATGTCTCATAATAACAATACATATTAGTAGGTAAAGGTTTGAAAAAAAATGTTTCTCAATTTATTTTTCCGTGGAAATTAAATTAGATCAAATCTTTACATGTTCAAAATACTAACTAAAATCAGCAAAGCTACATTATGATTATTTCAAGGATGTGAGTATTTCAACGATATTTCAAGGACATCTGTTTTGCTGCATTCTTTCTACTAAGTCTATAGGGAGCTGTTGCAATGAAGGAATGTTTTTTCTTTAAAATAAATTAAAGATATGAAAGGGACTACAAGACAATTATATTTCTAATCGGAACAGTTGCAATATTTGTCACATTTTGTTCAATATAGGATTGACTATATAAATTATTTTGTTCATTGAGAAATGAATCTAAAAAACGAATCGCACACTTTATGAAAGCCGAAGGCTTTCATAAAAAAGTGTGCGATTCGTTTTTTAGACTCATTTCTCAATGAACAAAATAATTTATATAGTCAATGCTTATAATTCAATTTCAGTGAAAAACATGTTTCTTTTCATGTACATACTCATTATTTAGCTAACTCAAAAAATTGTGCACGGAATTTACATGCCGACAGGTGCGTAGAAATATATCGATTGGAAAATTACACGATTCTTGGGAGCGGATCTAAAAGCCTGTAGTACACAAGGCGGATATAATTTTCTTTTAAATGTCATAAAAATAAAGAATTCCCCGTTATGTTTTATTGTCTTTATAATGATTTACTAAGTTATCGATTACGTGAGTTATGAAAATCTGCACGTGCAATTTTTAAAAGCGATTACACATAAACATGATAAAGCATGCAGAAACTTGCTTTATTGTCAGTAAGCAAACGGTCAACGGTAACACGTCGAGTGGAGTGCAGTGGAATATTAGAAAGAGATATCTTCAGGTTAAAAAAATCTAGAAATAAACTTGCTTGTCGATACACCTTAAAATACACGTACAACTTGTGACAATTACCATGGTTAATACCCTGTATAAGTTTGATGTGCAGACGAATTTCTTGAGAATGTGATAATAACACTCACATCAGGAAAACTTAGTCTAAGGTCCTTCTTATCATTTAATTTTCATAACCTACATAACAAAATTTTTTCTAGTTTGGTTTTCAATTTGTACTAAATTCAATGTAAATTCTTTCTTTACAAATAAAAAACGTAAAACACGTGCTTCTTTACAGAGTTATATCCCTTGCCATCCCCGGCATTACCCATTGACAACAATTACCTCGCTTAATAAATTATTTGAATATTTTTCTTTTTTCTTCTCAACAAGAATTATTATTGTATGATTTAAAAATAGAAATATATGATTAAAATATTTCCTTTAAAGCACACGGAGAGAAACAAAAGATTTACAGAAGCTGAATTTAAATCATGAAAAGAACATTGTCGTACGTTTTAGAGACTATTAGTTTATAACACAGTCGGATTTCTGTTATTATTGGAATGACAAGCACAAACAACAGCTGTATCAAAATGAATTATGAAAAGTAGTTCGGTTACTAAAATTGACTTTACATTCATCGGAAAATGAACAGAAAAAATTCTCCATAAAAGTACATTAGTTCAAAGTGATGAAAGTAAGGAAAATTGAAAATTAATGTACACTTTCACTGTTGTGTGTATTCGTGGGATGATTTCGTGTGATTTTCTTCACCAGAGAACAGACTGTTATTAAATGTTTTGCACCGCCTTTATCTGTCTTTATAAATGAAACAGGCAACTATCGACACAAATTGTCACGAAACCAGTATATAATGTTACATTTTAATTGTGACAAAATAAAGTATATATAGTATATCTTCTTAGTAATGTAACATGTATATTTAAACAAGTAACATGGGCCTTGTTCTAAATATTTTCTATGTATGTTGTTTCTTTTTGTGCATTACAACCATTGTTTGCATTGAACCACATTCTCATCTGAAAGGTATTTTTAATATAGATATTTTATTGAAATTTATAAATCAAATACATGCATTATAAATAATAAGAAATTTGAGTGTGCGTTTTTTTTTAATTCGAGATCAACACACATGTAATACAGAATGCTTTTTTTTAATATCGGTGTATCTTCTATAATATTTTTGTGATTATTATCTCAGGAAATGTTGAGTCTCTACTGAAGTTAACTCCCTGGAACTGGAAGCACCTGAACACATCCGTCAAAGTGGATACTCCAGTCTCTGTGGACATTTCTCTTCTCTCTCACTATAGACTTACAGGGAAACACTTCAACAAGTATCAGAGTCAGTATACAAAGTTTTTTGTGAGACAGAAGGGAAAAAGCAATCTCTGTCTAGTGATTTGATATCCTATAAGTTTTTGGAAAAGTCTGTGAAAATTAATAAGATACTGATACTGGCACATATCATGATTTTATTCTTTGAATTTAAAAATTATCATCATTATGTATGCAATATAAAGAGAATAATTATACATACCTTCGGTCCTGGGCTGAATTTGGTGTCTCTGGCATATTGCAAATGCAAAAAACAACAACAACAAAACAAAAACAAAAAAAAAGTTTTTGTTACTAAGTGTGTAACAAATTATCTTCGAAATAGAATTTCCAATGCAAAAGGACTGTGCTTCTATTCTAAAATTCATACCCAACACAAAAGGAAAAGATGGCGTCTACACTATTAACCCGGATATGAAGACAAAAAAACTGGTGTACTGTGACATGACTACGGATGGTGGGGGTTGGACGGTAAGAAGTTTTATGATTTTTGGTATAATTAAATTTTTATAATTCATTTATTTAATTTAGGTATATTATATATTCTTTGGGTAAAGATGGTTTTTACTGTAGGTAATAGAGATTATATCGACCTTGAATTAAAATCCTTTTTGTGTATGTTTTTTGACAATTAATTTAGTACTTTTTTTAAATATACATGTAGGTTATTAATAGGCGGATTGACGGATCCGTAGATTTTTATAGATCCTGGGATTCGTACAAAGAAGGATTTGGAAATGTGGAGGGGGAATACTGGTTAGGTAAGACATAAATTGATTATCCATCATATGAATTATAAATTTATCCCCAAAAATAAAGTTTAGATAAATTTGAATATGTCTCCTAATAGATCCTTTAGTTACATGCATTTACCCATTTAAATCCAATTATGAACTAGCACAAAACGGATATTTAGGGGGAAAAAACTATTTATGCATGTATACCGAACTCAAACTGAGAAAAATGTGGTGGCTAATGGGTTTGGTTTATTTTTGCAATATGTCTTTAAAAATAAGTATTTATAATTTTTTTTTAAAAAAAATCTTCTTCTCAAGAACAGTTAAGCCATGATTAGTCATATTGATATGGAAGAATCCTCAGAAAGTTAAGATTCAAGTTTATTGAAATCATGACCCCCGGGGTAGGTTGGGGCAAAAATGGCGGCTTAAAGTTTGATATAAAAATATATAGGAAACATCTTCAAAAAATCTTCACCAAAGAACAGCAAAGCCATGATTGTTCATATTGATATGGAAGCATCCTCAGGTAGTGTAGATTTAAGTTTGTTCAAATCATGACCCTGGAGGGTAGGAAGGAGCCATAATGGAAGATTGCAGTTTTACCTAGGATTACATAGGAAAAATCCTAAAAGAATTGTCTTCTCAAGAATAGCAAAGCTATAATTAGTCATATTAATATAGAAGCTTCCTAAAGTAATGTACATGTATATTCAAGTTAAGCTTCTAAGCACATTCAACACGAGATTTTTTCCTCATAACCGTTAACAGACTTTCAAAAAGTGGTTTTCTATCCAAGTACCTTATTTGATTGTTTAATTCTTTTTTTCCATACAAACAAACATTTCTACACTCAGAAAATCATTAAAAAAAATTTACAACCTACACCTGTATTTTCATTTATCGTTTTACAAAAAGAAGGTTTTAATGATTATTGACTTTTTTGTTTTCTCATTTTCTCATCTTATCAAATTCTTGTGCATTGAAGAATTCATTCACAAATATGTAATGTATGGTTCAATTTTTTCTGAACATAGTTCTTGAAATAGAACCCAAATTCTAATTAATTCTGAGAACCTGATTCTACCTCTGCTCTGATATTTTAAGGTCCTTTCTGCTCAACTCTCAATTTCTATTGTTTTAATGGAATTTTGAGCTAGGTTACTATTTGCTGTCTTCAATTTCATTTCTCCTTTTAATAAGTATCAATAATCGATTTTGAAGAAAATTGTTAAATTTTTTGAAATTGTATAAAGCATACAATTGCACCAAATAGATATTTAGCCGAGTTTTTGAATTGCATCAATTTTTTGCATGTTATTTCATAATGGTTTGTCTGTGTGCTATTAGTGTCAATTTTCTTTTATAGGAAATGAAGACATTCACTTACTTACTAAAAGGAAACAACATGAACTGAGAGTGGACCTTCAAAAATTTTCAGGCGAAAAGGCTTTTGCAAAGTACTCAACCTTTTCTGTCGGAAGCGAGTCCCAAAAATTCAAATTGACAGCCAGTGGGTACAGTGGCACTGCAGGTGATTTATTAATAACAATAAGAACGAAAATCAATTATTCTTTCTAAATATGACAATGATTGTTGCCAACGTCGAATTTTATTCATGTAAATGGAAATGTATTGATAATGACAACCTACATAAGAGGAGTAAAATATATAATAGGCCTCGGTAAAACGTAAACATAAAATTGTTCTAAACAAGAGAAAAGTGGGACAAAAAATGTAAAAAATGAATGTATATTTCAGGAGATAGTTTAGCACATCATAATGGAAAACCATTCTCCACGAAGGATGCAGACAACGATTCTTATAAGACTTCCTGTGCTGTTAGAGGGAATGCTGGGTGGTGGTTTGGAAGCTGCGATGATAGCAATCTGAACGGACCTTATCTCAGATCTGCAGTCAAAACGGATCGGAGTATTAATTGGGACAAATTTGGAAAAGGTTTTTCCTTGAAGTATGCAAAAATGATGATCAGACCAAAAAATTAAAAAAAAAAAATAACAATAAAAGAAGACTAAACATGTTTCCCTTTGTGAATTTGTACAATTGTTTAACTTTAATTGATGTTTTGATCTTCATTTGGGACATCTGCATGATAAAATTTGGAACCATGATTTAAAAAACCAGGGATGTTATACATAGATGATATTCGATGTTTTCTTAGTTAGGTATGGAATTTTTTATGAATGGGATACTCAGCGGATTTAAAAAAAAATTACAAGTGCACTACAAATTATAGGAAGTCGTTTATTATTTTATTAATGTCCTTAGAAATGAAATATGCTGTACTGTCAAAAGGACCCTTATCAATGAAAAATATATATGAATTAATGAAATGATATTAGAATTTCAAATATACAAAAAGAAAAACAACAGTTGACGTCCTTTCAGGAATTTGGTATATTTTGATCAAAGTTTACATGTAGTTTTAGTAATTAATCGCCCGCGTGGCGCAGTGGTTAGAGCGTTTGCTCTAGAGTCGCGGCGTAAGGATTTGATCAGATGGGCCGTTAAAACCGAGGTCCCGAGTTGAAGTAGGTGCTGGCACGAAAAAAATCCCTCACTGCTCAAATAAAGTTCTCGCGAATAAAAGTGATTTACAGTAGTCTGCAGTTTGGTGAATTATTCCATTTATCAGAACAAGACAGAGGAAAAGATGTGGAGAACAAAGGATGCTTACGCATCCAGTGCTTTTTATCCTCTCTCTGATGTTTTTAAAAGTCTTCATCACATTCCCACCAAACTTTACTCTGTCCTTTTGAAACTTTTAAATAGTCTACTTGAAAAGGTCAAGAAAAGTCCATGTTTTGATTCCTCGACACCAGAATACAGGCTCGGATCTGTGGTTTTGGATATTGCAAATCATTGGCTTTTTAAACCGCCACGTTTTACAGATGAAAATGCAGCTTTAACAACTCGTTTTTTCCTCAAACTCCAATATGCCAACAGAGGAATTGACTCGGTTAATATAAGTAATATTCTTAATCACAAAAAGGTCCAATCTTGTATTCCTCCATATTTCAGGTTGAAGACTACACCGTGTATTTCCTACAAATATATATCGACTATTGCTTCCAACCTTTTTAATTACAAGAAAACTTTACAGAGCCTGGATATTGAGCATCTGATACATAATCCTCCTTCCTGTTCTTCACCCTACAACTATTCCCCTTACATTTTTGGACTTTCATATTTTGGAATATGATCGGGGAAAACCTGTAGAAATGTACAATAAATTTTCGGTATTTCGAATTTTATCCTGTGGGCAATTGGGGGTCAAAAACAAAGTTTTCTCCAAACAACCTGGTTCCCTGAACTCTTACATTTTTCATAGTAGCTTATGAATGGGGTTATCCTGTAGGTGAGCAATACGGTTTCGGAATTTCGAATGTCACCATGGGGCAATTGGGGACAAAAACGAAGTTCCCGATTTACTGCAAAAACTGACTGCCTGAACAAAACTTTTAAAAATTCTCAAAACATAATGGCATAATTTATTTTGATTATCTCAGTTTCAGGCCACTGATAACTACTATACAAATCAGTTGGATTTTTTGTTGTTGTAAAAATAATTACAACAGAATGTGTACGGAAAACTTGCTGATGCAGAAATCAAGAAAAAAAGGTGAAGATGAAGATATACGAACAGTGATCGATCTAAAATTTATCGAGATGATCGATAGTTCGAAAATATGGAGAAGTACTAGTAATTCTAGTAATACAGAAATTTGATTTTGGAAACCAGGGAACAGGGCGGTTCACAATCTTTTCTTACGAAAGGGACTAAGGCATCTGGTGTATCACTAGGAGGAGGAGTTCGAGGAGGAATAGGAGTTCGAGGAGGAATAGGAGGAGGTCGAGGAGGGGATAGGAGAAGGTCGAGGAAAAGGAGATAAAGGTCTAGGAAAAGTAATATTGGGAGCAATGGGAATGCAAAGCGAGTCTTTGTGCCTGGTAAAAATCAGAGGAGGAAATAAAGGTGGAAGCGGACGTGAAGTTGATGGTGGAAATGAAAGTGATGGAGGTTGAAGTGGTGGTAAGTTTTAAAGACAAAACCCAGATAAACTCAAAATGTTTACAGGTAAGATTAAATTGCCCCCCTGTAAAACTGTATGTTGCAAGAATGTGCTAAATACGTATCAGAAATTTGTAAATTAAATGTTAAAATTTGCGTAAATCAATTTGAAGTTCATGTTCAATCAATGAAAAAAATAAACTTTTCTTTTTTTCTTTTTTTTTTTTTTTAAAAAGTTTTACAGATCAGCACATAAAACATTGATTTTTAGTCGCTATTCATTTACTTCATTAAAAACAAATTAAAACATTCTTCTTAATTTGAACATCATTTACAAGTACATGTAATTCATTTGAAGATGTAATTTCTTAGCCTGCATTAAACTTTTGTTCGATCTTTGTTCTTTTCTAACTTTCTGTTTTCAAAGAAGGTGATGAAGGCCCTTGGTACGAAAGATGGGTCGAAATGTAAAAGGAGGCACCGGGAGTGTTGCAATATCAAGGCAATAATTACTATCTATTACGCATCGGGAGTAATGAAGCGCACTGGTACGTCAGACGTCATGCAGGATCTATCCTTAAAAAGTACAGGGATACACATCATCATCTGGAGTTCGTAGGGTCGGCGAATGAAAAGTTTGAAGATATGCCATAAAAACATGAATTTAATCCAGAACCAATAATTCAAAAGAGTAAAATGAAAAGAATCAGATAATCATGCAATTTTGAGTTTCTTCATATAAACATGTATATTAGAATTTCAAAGAAAAAAAAAATGAAAATTATATGCAAATCATTTCTGCATTTGGTATAAATAAAGAATAAATCGTAAATTATTAAACTATACAAATATGTTTGATACATGTGTTACTGTGTTTTTTAAAGGGGCACAGACAAAATTTGAAGTTTTTATCCCCAAAGAAGATGGGTGAACATATATGACGAGCGAAAAGCCTATAGTGTGACAAACATGAAGGTGAAAAATTAAAATTTGATTATATCAAAGATTTCCTTAATATTTCATTTAACATTAAAATATACTTAAGGTAAAATCTCTATAATTTTCAAAAAACTCACAAAGATTGAAATTATATTAGCTTATGAAATATTATACACACACCTAAGAGGACAAAGAGAGTCATTTTCTCACACTATAACACAATTTTTCGTTATTAGTGGGTCTTTGTCCATTTTCTTGAAAGTTAATCCTCAAAGTTTGCATAAAATTATACATTTTTTGGTTTCCAAAAACATGGAGCAAAGACCCACTATAGCTTAAAAATATACTTTTATGACATAGCTATAGCATTTGCATCTTTTCGAGAAATACTTGAAGTCCATAAAGTCAAAGGTCATATCACAAACATGATTTAAATGCCACTCTTCATCAGGACTTGTGTAGTCTAGTGGTTAGCGTGCTAGTCTCGAAAGAAAATGATACTTAGGATTTTTATTAGAGTTCGAACCCCAAGAACACCGCATTATTTTTTTAATAAAAGAATAAATTTTGCCGAGAAAATATTCCTCAGAAAAGTTTTGTTTATTATAATTTCATAAATTTCAATAATGAGAACTTTACTCTAAATACTAAATTCACAAATTGAAATGATTTTTATATATCTGAAGCTATAGGCTTTCTGCACGCTATGTTCACCCATCTCTTCTATTGGCATGATTTTTACGATTTATCTAAGCTGAAATAGTACTTTAGACTAATATATCATAAAAAGAGCTAAAAAAAATCTCTTTTCTAAATGGCAATGAACACCACACCATAACACGTTCCGTCTTGAGAGGAAACAAAAAAAAAGAAAGCATATCAAGACAAAATGTCTACATATTAGGCTAACGTTTGATTGTTCAAGACGTATTATAACATATTAGGTTTACCACGACTATAATGCTATTCTGAAAGTTTTTTGCACCCATGGCTGAAATGTTTATGATATATTTTTTTAACTCATGTAATTTGTCATATGTTTGTATATATCAAGTTTTTGTAACTACTTGATTATATTTTGTTCTTAAAGAGATATTGTATATTAGACATCATTTTTTACATTTAAATATTTAAATAACATTTTTAAGAACAGTTTTGATCGGGAAAGGTACCTTAGTAAATTTCCAAAAGATGTAAGAATTATGTTAATATAGATCTTGATATGAGGGCTTACCGATTATGCCCAGAGATTTCCTTCCAATTAAAAATGGTAGAAGGATAAATATAAACATACAAAAGAATTTTTCCTATTTGTGATGAAGTCTCTTTTGGTGATGAATTCCACTGTACAATGTAGTGGCCATTTCAGACATAACTTGAGAAAAATAATGTACATGTACTCTTGTTAACTCTCAAAAATTTGAGATTATATTAGGTTTACCACGACTAATTAAAAACATGTGTTTATTTATTCATAAGATAATTGCCTGTCTTAATTCTATTCTATTCTATTTTAAAACCATGCTTTACTCCTACTTGTATGGTATTTTGTATATGCATACAATAAAACAAGTCATTAATGTGATAAATGTATGAAAATTATATAAATGAAATCCAAGGGAGTTCAGTTACCGATATGTAGCCCTACTGTTTCAAAACTTAAGATCTGAGTTTAAAACACTGACTAAGTACAAAAATACATGTTATGTTATTCTAAATATATTATAAGTTCCAATAATTCAAGCAATACGTAACATATTAACCCAGACAAGCACTAGTAGTACAGACGGAATAAAAGTAATGTAATTTTAAAATTTTAAGGAATGTATACAATTGAAATCCATAGCAGCTCAACGCAGCCGAGAATACACGGATCCGAGTAACACAGAGTGAGTTATTCTTGTCCTCGAAGAAAGTGTGCTATACTTGACGGTGTTTTAGGTACATTGGAATGTTACGATTTGCTCTCTCTAGTGTTTCTTATATCAAGAATGGACATGCATAAAGGATAGATAATTGAAAAAAAAATACGCAAGTCTATCAAAAAATTTAAAATAGTCTTTGAAAAGGCGAGAATTTAAAACTATAAAAGTGTGGCACCATTTGGATTCGAACCCCGAGTTCAAAAAAGTACCACGGTGTGTATAGTCAGCGCTTATACCAATTGAGCTATTCTATGACATTAAAATGTATAAATGTGAAGCAGATTGTCAAAATCAGGTTTCCTTATTTTTTGTAGGTTTTTTTGTGAATTTCGACCCTAGGGCAGGAGTGCCCCTTAAATATTTTATCTTAAATTATTCGTTTCAACCCAACTTATCAAAATATCACAATTTTAGTTAGAGGCAGGCCTACCATGAAGGACTTTTAGCCATTGAAATTCATGCAAAAATCGACGCTTTATCGGACAAAATGCTGTTTTGACCAACTTTGGAGATTTATTCTAAAGTTGTAAATAATAAATTTTAGGTGTGAAATACAAATTTGAAAAATTTAGACATATGTACGGTTGAAAACAACTAATAAACAATGATTTTTAAATGTAACTTTTTTCGGGAAATTGTTCTCTCCTATATAGCAGGCCCGTAGGAAGCAATTTCACTTTGAGGGGGCACAACCATACATTTTCAGGTGGGGGCACTATCAACTAACAAAATTCCTTGGCAAGCAAAAAAAGGGGGGGGGGTCATCAGACGTTTTTATTGAGGGGGCACAAGCATATAGTACATGTAGCTATGTTTTTATCGTATTCTAAATATCGACAAAATTATTGCCCCTCCCCCCCCCCGTTTCCTTCGGCCATGCATAGGTCAATTGTTTTGAAACTGTGAAAATATCCTTCTGACCAGTCCCTAACGTTACTGTTGAGTCGCCCAAATGGCACAGATGTTAGAGAGTTTCATTCTACAGTCGCGGAGTAAGGAGTTGATTCTTAAATCGCAGGTTCGAATCCCAAAAGTGTGTCTTATTATTTGACGTGCCATATGACATAAGGAAAAAAAATAAAGAATTTATCTTTCGTGATTTTTTGTGATCTTTTCGGTCAATTAGATTAGACTGTATAAACCAAGGTCCCGTGTTGCAGTAGTTACATGTAGTGGCACGAATAAGATCCCTCACTGCTCAAAGGCCGCAAGACTGAACGCGTTAACCACTACGCTACGAAGTCTGCTTGCCTTGTTTGATGTCAGTGTTACTTAAATAAACGAGTTTGTTGACGCGTAATTTTTTTTTTCCAGAAATGTTCGATTTTCATATAGAATGGGTTCAGACTCCTTTTTTTTTGAAACATAAAATAGATTTTACATTTACTTTTCCGTCATATAAACGTTAATGAAGAATGGAGACTTGACCCATTCATATTCAAAAATCATTTTTTATGGTTCTCATTTTCCACTAATTGTGCTTTACTGCCGACTTTAAAAAGAAATTATCAATTAAAAAGTCATTCAATAAAATAACTGAATCAAATGTGTTGAAGATGACATTACGGAAAACATTATTTTAGAAAAATATAACTTTTCCGTGAACTTTGAAAATTGATAATACAATGTATATTGTCCCAGAGCGGGGGACTGTCCTCGCCTTGTATGCCCCCTTTCTTTGCAGCCTTCTCTCATGTTCTAAATTATCAAATTACTTTATGGGCGTAAATACAAAGTTTAGAATATAGTTGTTCAAGGCCGTGCGAAACGTACATGCACGTGTACTTAACAGAGGTTTTTCCCATTAATAATTTTCCGAAATATTCTTAGCACCATCAGATGTTCTTAGACAAAAAAATCTGCATACATTACCAGGAGTTTTGTACAGATATCAAAAGATAAAAATCTTTGCATCTTTTTATGGAAAAATTACCCCCCCCCCCAAAAAAAAAAAAACTTTAGCTAGATATCCTCAAAATTTGATTCAGAAGTGTACAGCATTACCAAGCATCATAAAATCGCATAAAGGTCTTTCAATTATTGGAATAAGAAAATAAAGTTAAAGACTACCTTGCTAACGTCCTTTAAAAAAGAATATATCGAATAACAATTATATAATTTCCTAACATTTAAAATGGAAATCAATGCAGTTCAACAAAAAATTCACTCACAAATAGTATATTGTATATACATCTAAACTGATTCATAGCAATAACTGACAGGCGTGGCAATATAATGTAAAGACGTGGTAGATATACAGTAACACACCCTTACAGCAAAGTGCCAGGGACAAACAATATGTTTCGTTATAAACGTAATTCGTTACATCCCATTTCATGGGGGTTTTTTAACCACAGGGAATGAAAATCGCCTTACTGTATGTATAAGGGAATTAACTACACTGTACAAGCATCTAACCGTGTTTATTTATATGCACTATTTCCTTAGTAAAATATTGTTATATGATAATGATGACAGAATTATTTTAGTTTTCACAAAGGAGTAGAAAGTTTTGTAATTTTTACCTATGAATTTATTTATTCTATTCTATTAGTTTTATTGGGGGGGGGGGGGAGGGAGGGGGGTCACTGGGATTTAAAAAAAAAAGGAATTAGTGTATAAAGATTTATTATTATGTTTTAAGCATAGATAACCGTCAGCTTAGACAAATATTTCTTTCGTATGCATAACACAAATACACTACACAGAAAGAGCTGGTGATACAGTTAAGATTTAAGAAAAAAAAAGGTCAAGTAAAAAAGAAAGAGGAAGGAAATGCATTTTAAACATTGTTCGCTTAAATTCTTTAAAAGATGCAGACTAGCGCTGGCAACACCATTACTTTTATTTTTCCTTCGTCGACACGGTAAGGAAATCATTATAGATACATCACTGGTTGTATAATATTTTGAGTTTTTGAAATACAGATTTGCCTGAGTTATATCTACCGAGTATTTAACAAATAAACGTAGAATTTTCTGTCAAAAACCATTAATAAAAATATGCATTTTGTTTTAATAAATGGTTCTATTTTTGGAAATTTATTTATTTATAACTCATTTTTCATATATTGATGGGTAAATTAGATCAAATATTATCATTAAACAAATATACATGTAATATACAACATACCCTAAAACAAAAGGATTAAAGAGTAAAAAGGCGTATTCGGTGGGCTTTAACAAAGAAAAGCACGTTTGCAAACTTGATGTTTGTTCTGATTTGTACAAAATGTTGATAGCATGTGTTTTTTTAGTGAGTCATACGCCACGGACTATTAATAGAAAAATCAATGAGGTAAACCCCTCGCATCAAAGGTTACTTCTCAGGTCAAACTCCTACTGCGCATCCTCTGTCTACATCACCAGAATTTAAAATACTGGCGGAGAAGCTCGTATACTGTATGATGTATATTTAATGTTTCAAAATGCTAAACGTAAAGGTAAGGGATATTTTTTGTTTATATCGTCTATTTTTAAAATTCCTTTGTGTAGATTAAAAGCGTAGCATATTCAGGTGTGAGCAGGTGTGGAGTGACTCATACACAAAAACCAAGATCAAGAAGGTACTATGTGCTTTTCTTTTTTCAAATTTCTTTCCATGCACATCGCCTACAATTAGAAATTAAAAACATTCATCTTTTCCAAATAAATTCAGTAAATGTTCATGCATTTAATAGCTTACTTGCAAAAATGTCTAAATGTAATATTCTTATTACCTTGACAAACTTTAAATCTGAACAAATACATTTGCTTATTTCGATAAATTGTAAAAATAAACCTTTTCATAAGTATCGAAGTAAATGACATCTGAAAATCTGAAATATTTTTTTTTACAATGTATAAAATTTTGATTAGAGTTATCGTTCTTTACACACTCGATCTTCAACGTCGCTTTGAAATGGTGTAACATAAAAATAAATGAAATAATAAATTTTTGATGAAAGCGAGATCAATATTCAAATTAAATCTTGCAACCTATGCATTAGAACAACATTCTTTTTTATGTATTAAATATGTATGGTCATGTTAAGTACTTACACGATTAATGACACATATCAGTCGTAACCATCGCTTAACCTCTGACATTTCATATATCATATGTATCTGTTTCCGTGTCAGGTCTACCCGAAGTAATATGTAAATCATGATCACTTAAAAGAGAGACGTATTGATCAAAAGCCTGCGAGACAGGAATTATCTATAATTAAATACGGGAAACATAACGCCCAGGCTATCAACCCGACGATCGATTTTAGAAATATTTCATCAATACAGAATATTTTCCAGAATAACAAAACCCAATTTCCTTTTTTACCGTGCATAACTTCATAAACGGAGCCCGAAGGAGTGAGATGAAAAACGATTTTTACAAAAATTACGTAACTGCCAAGCATGAAGCAAACGCAGACTTTATTTCTGAAATCAAAAATATCTTAGAAACAATAAAGATTTTTATTCTGTGTAAAGTGAGCTGTCAAATTCAATTGATTCAGGGTCTTTCAATCTTCTCAGTTAATAGCTTGGTGTAATAAATCCTTTAGTATTTGTTTTCATTTTTCTATGGTAGTATAATGCAGTGCACATGTATTGAACAATGAATCATGTATGAACAGACGAGGGTCGATATAAACACCAAGTCACTTCATGGTCCCCGTATTACATCATCGCCGCCATCCCGAGCTGTTCTTGCCGACAACTCTAACAAAAAGTGTATCCATTCCCGGCCAGGCAAAACAACCCTAAAACAGAAGGGTTCTCGTTATGGATGGAAAGGTAACATCAACATCAAAGATTACATAGAGTTACAATCTACAAATTACCTCCATCGTCCGCAGTTAGGAACTGATAACAGCTCACGACCTCATCAGACCACGACAAACGATAACTCTTCTGGAGGAAGCATAGATCCCATCAGTCTTCTCTCAGGAGACGGTGCCACTCCGAAGTTAAGTTTTGATAGACTTCCGTGTAAAGGAAACAGAGCCGATGATGCTGCATTGTCTGTTACGAAATCACTAAAGAGCAGATGTATCTGTAGGGAGGGAAAAGAGAATGTGAGATGTAGTGAGATAAATGACAAGATTCTGAACAAAGACATTAATCACCGTTTTATCAAAAACAACAATCTTCCAGGATCAATTCCATGTCAAAAAGTTACAAGTCAAACTCTGAATCATAAAGTTTTGCTTGGCCGTGTCCCAAAAGATAAAAAAATAATATCAAGAGACACCCCACCAACAAAGCCGGGATTATTTTCTCCTAATTGTACAAGACGGGGTCAGACTAACGAAAAAAGTTTGTTACCAAAGTCAACTTCTTCAAGGACAGCATCACTTCATGCCCTAAATAGATCTTCATGTTTCGACAAACGAGATTCCAAGATATTGGATAATTCAATTAATTTGGTTACCAGTATACCTCAACAGTATTCGTACTTTAACTGTCAGAAACAAACAGATGTTGTTTCTAAAAGGAGATCAATCCATGGCAATACAATAAAGAGGATATCGGGGAACGATGAAATAAAGCATGCACATCTATATGCAGACTCCCAAGGACAAAGACGTAGACTAAATTCATCAAGAGAGTTACTGGAGGCAAGCAATCCTAATAGACGTATTGCGAACGATACAAAGAATTCACTATTGCTAAATCCAGTGCGACGTGACGATGAAAATTATGACAAAGTTCGTGTCAGTTGTAACAGTTATAAGACAAGACTAATTACCTCAAAATGCCATGGAAAAATATACATTGGGGAAATGAAAAATGCAAATTTGACAAACTCTTTAGATATGAGTAGTGAATTGGTAAAAGTTAGAACAATAGATAAAGTAGCGTCGAAGAACTTAGAAATCTCGGATAAAAAGCGTGGGACTGTTTATGGCACCAAGAACCAAGAAGTTGCAGTCTCAAATCGCAGTCTAAGAGAATACCGTGTCCCACTCAGCAAGCTTCTGCACAACAGAACCGTATCGACGACAGGAAAAGGAAGCCGTTCTGATAATCTGCATAAACGTTTACCTGTATTACCTACTTCACCTGAGAAACATTTAAACGACGGAGATAAAACAACAAGTCTCACTCAGGAAGGACAATATACGGATGGTGGCGCGCAGGGACAGGACAGGCATTCTGGCCGCGAGGACACTGTCCATTGTAAGACCACACACCCACGTGTAATTAATAACGACATAGATTATCAAAGACAAAATCTCAGGAGTAGTTCCGAACACAGGATTGGGTCATACATATATTGGGAGAGTGATACACTTGTATGCCAAAACAGTTGTGTAGGGAATAGTGATTATGATTACCATAATGATTCCACATTATCGAGAAATGTTGATGGAATAATTAATTGTGTCGGACATCCAACAGAGATTTATGAAGATTCGTTAAGTCCAGATGGAGAGAGTAAAGTGAAAAGCTCATACGAGACGCGTGGCTTTAGTGATATACAAGAGCTTCAAGGTAAGTTGTGTATTATTTACATTTAAAAATAATAAATCGTTTTGTGTCGAATCAGGCGTGTGCATTTTTTAACACCGATAATAATCTGTGTTTTTGTTTCAGACCACGCTTGGGAAGATTTGGACACTAATCAGCGTAATAATTCTGACATACACAAAGCGAAGGATCAAGTTGTTTTGTGTCAAACTGATAAAGAAATAAAAGGTGCACAGGAGTATAAGGAAAACACTGGAAATGAAACCCTGTGTCAAGGGGATTTAAAGGGACAGCCATCAGGAAATTATAATACAAGACGGGATCAAGGATTAATAATCAGAGGACGGGACAATACAGCCGATGGATTACCATTGATAAGTGATTTTAGCAGAGGAAATGACTTTAAGGAACCGCGACCTTATTGTGGAATGAACACACAACTTGCACAAACTGGAAATCATTCTGGTGAAGTAGGCAACAAGGGAACATCTGTTCGAAAAACACTCCAAAAAAGAGGATCTGCAGACAATTCAGGTACTAAAAGCACTACAAATATTAAAAAGACCGCGGAACTAAATAAAACAAGGAAGCGGAAGCCTGATGTTCTTTTACAAAAAGATAAAATAAAGGATGCATCAACCAACACTAAGGAAATTGAATCTGAACAAAAATCTCTAGACAAACTTGTTTGTTCTAACACTCAAAATCGCATCAAAAATCAAAGTCATGTAACATTACATGCAAAAACCGAGACTTCAGAGCAGCTGAATGTGAGTGAACATCAGAGTAGGGAACTTGTTCGAACACCTCCAGGGCTGGCAAAAAATCGCAATGAAGCAGGTAAGACTAACGTTTCGTCTACGTGTAAACGTCCAGGGTGCAAGCATTCGACATTGATAGGTTACAAACCAAAGCAAAAGTGCTCCCTTGCCAAGCATTCCCAAAGTTATCAGAAAACCCTACACTCATATACTTTCCCTGAAACCGCTAATAAGGATGAGACATTAACATGTAACAGTTCATCACCTACAGGGAGTCCATCCAGCGCTAGCATCACGGAAACCATTTCCAAGGAATCGGAGAAAGTCGGTGATAATACCTGCTGTGAAATTATCATACATGCACACTGTAATTCTGCGGATTTCTCCAGACAACAGGAATCGTCTGCAGACAATATAAAATCGGATGTATTTTTTTACCAGACCACTGTAGATGGAAGTGATTTGAATGATATAAATGTCAACAAAAACAATGGAAAGCCGATTACTGTACCTGCCGTGGATATTAATGGATTGACTTTACAAAGTTCACCAAATGAGAAAATTAAACAGTCTGGCAGTGCACCAAAGCATTTGACATACAATTTCGAAGGACATAAAAATGCGTGTGAAGTCAGTCTGCACAAAATCGGTGAGTCAATTTACTTAATAACAAGCATTTTTTTTAAAAATAAAATAAATCAGATAATTGCTAATAAGGTCATAAATATTCAAAATATATGAATTGAAAGTGGATATTAAGAGTACCAAAGAACAAAAATGTGATAATAACTAAATGAAAATTCAATTCCTATGGTCATTACAGATAACCACGAAAGCATTATGGATCCCCAAACAAATAATGAGATGGAGATTGGATGTGATAGTGTCTCAAATGATAACAACAAAGGTCATGAAAGGGGAACTGATCAGACCAGCAATGTGCCTGATCATATACAATTACACGGTTCAAAAGATGAGCACAAGACAGGAACGAAGCAGTGTGTATCGATACAGAGCAGCGAACAGCCACGACAAGGATATATATCAACAATAGATAGTATGAATAAACATTTAGATGCGGAACAAAGGCAACATAGAAGAAGTAAAGACATTTCAGCTGATAATGAAAGGAAGAACAAAGAAACAAGGGATGAAAAAGCCATTAACTTAAAACCGGTTAAGGCAAACACAACTAGTCTTATCAAAGATACAGGTATACAGTTAAAAGATGACAAGGAATCGTTGACAAACAGAAGTGGTAGACAGAACATCAACAAACAGTCTACCAAAATTAAAACAACAAACAGACAGTTAGCAAGCTCAGTTTCAAGTGTTCCTGTTCCAAAAAATAGTAAACTTTATAATGCACGAAAACTGACAGGTCAATCAATCAGCGTGATCAAAGGCACTGTAAAATCACCCGACGGGTCGACTTGTACTTCATCGCCTACTGAAAGTTGCAATTCGTCTACTAAAACGTTCAGTGAGGGTAGCAATTCGCCTAGGTCATCAATGGAAAGGTCCACTGAATCAGAACCTGTAGATCATGATAGTCATACACCAAAAAGTCCAAAATTACGCATTCATCAAACAAAAACTTCACGTCAAAGAGCCAGGAATGCTGCAAAAGAGAGTCCAACAGAAACAAAGCATTTAATACTGTCTGATTCAACCGAGCAAGGAACAAAAGCTGCAAATTCTAACAAGGTATCAAAGAAAACACCAGTAATGACAAGGAAGGACATTTCTAAAAATCAGGACTCTGTAAGAGCAAGTTCCCTTAGCCCACGTCTTGCCGTAACACGAAAATTAAAGTCTGCTTCTGTGAGTCCTGTACTTCAAAAGCGAACAGTTACAAACACAACACATAGTCCTGACCTGTCAAAGAAGGTCTTAAAGAGTCCTAACTTGTCTAGGCAGAAATTAACTGGACCGTCTGGCATTTCAAGGCGCGATAGTCGGTCTTCGAGTGCTAGTCGATCAAGCAAAGAATCAACCCCAGATAATTCTTTAAATTTAAGTTCTACATCAAGGGCTACTTTACGTTTAAGAGGTCAGAACGATGCGGAGAAGAGGCCAATTACTACGTCATCAACAAATGATAAGAAACAAACATCTCTACCCGTAAATTCTTTAAAAACAAGTAAATTAAAAATCCCGTGTGCAAATCCAAAACTTCAAGATAAAACTGGACAAAATAAAACTTCAACATCTGTAGGTGTTAAAACACAAAGAAATGTTATTCCTGTGCGGAAAACCCGAACAACAACGCTACTGAAAAGCCCAAACGAAAGTCCAAACATGTCCAGGAAAACTGATAAAGCAAAGAGTGGACTTTCTAATAAATCACATGAAAGCATTCAAAACAGCCAGAGAGTGAAGTCAGGTTACACAAAAGAACATCAACCTGATCTTAAGAAAGAAACAAATGAAACAGATAAAATCAAACATAAATCAAAGGATCTAGGAGTTAATGTTGACACAAATAAACAAAGAAAAATTCTGTCTACAAAATCTGAAGTAAAAGATGAACAAGTGGGCAAACAAGGCAAACAAAATTCTCTAGCACTGCGAAAAAAATCACCTAGTCCAGTTCCTAAAACAAGAAAAATTGTTAGTCCTCAAGTCCAAAGAAAACCCAATGCTAAGAGTCCAATTACAAGTAGAAAGCCTGTAGTTGACTCTATTCTAAAGAGTCCGGAACTTTGCAGAAGTAAAACAATTAAGGGCCCAAATATGCGTGATCACGTTGTGGAAAAATCAATGTTACCGAAATCAATCAAAGCTCCTAAGAAAATTGATGAAAAAAGTAGCAGTAGAACGGAACACAAGGGAAATGCTGAATTGGGTGTCAAAGATAACACCCGCCTCTCATTAACAACGTCCAAATCGGACAGCAAAAGTACAGACTCACAGCCTATCTCTAAACGAAAAATAAGTGGTGTTCAAAATGCAACAATCACGAGTTCTACCGTGAGATCCAAAACCATTGTACCTACCTCCATTCCAAAGACTCTGCCGACAAAAGCTGCTAATATCTCAAAATCTCATATTGACGCCAAGTCTAATATTCCCGCTCCTCGTACATCCACCCCTATACTTCAGAGTTCTACAGATATGCAAAGGAAAAACTTATCAACAACCAAAACAACTTCAAAAAACAATATAAAGCCAGCCACAGATATGAAGATAAAAACAGATATGAGGCAAGTCGAGAAAAATATTTTAAGCAAAAATGATAAAATCAAACGCATGCGAAATGAAAAAATGAACAAAGAAAGTTCTACAACATCCCCATATTTATCTAGAAAATCACCGAACATAAATGTTAAAAAGCAGGAATATACAGCAACATCAGATGAAAACAGGTGCACCCTATCAATGGCAGAGGACGGTTATAGCGAAACTATTAGCTCAATTTCAACAGATAATCTAACCCAGAGATGCACAACTGACAGCAGTCAAATTTCATCAGACGTAATCAAAGAAAAAAAGAGATGTGAGGAATTCGTGTCCATTAATTCATCAAGTACTTTAGAAACCAATTTTGGACAAAAAATCAATGAAGCTAATAAGACTGGAGACGTTTCCACGTCCAGTGAAGAATACTGGTCGGCGAGTGACGATGAAAATTTGGATAATTTATCATCCCTAGATATTACACATTCCAATAAAATACAATGTTTCGGACCGTCACAGGCCTCTTATCAGGATTTGCATCTGGGAAATATAGTAGGAAACACTCAAGAGGAATCAAGCGTGGTCATATTAAAAAACAGTGATGAAAATGATTCCAATAAGGACCATGGAAAACTGTCGCCTGCATTAGTACCACATAATTATTTCACTGGAAAAGAAGCACCCATTGTACACAATAATGAAGAAATGGCTATGCGATTACCTGCAAAAGAGCAATCAAGAGAAAGTCAACATTGCAATTACCATGTGCAAAATGCAAACGACCGTGAAACTAACCTTAAATGTAACAGCAAATCGGGCGACAACGACCATGCAATTGCAAAAACAATACCGCTACTTGAAAATGATGTACATAAGGATTCAACTGATTTAATACCTTCAAATATTACTCATCCTTTGAATCGTGAGCAGGATCGTGAAGTCTTGAATGTAAATAGTGTGCGACTGTGTAAAAAAGATAAGAACCAATATGTGTCTACAGATATTGAAACAAAATTGCAGGAGCTCACAAATTTAAGGGATTATTTTGATGAAAGAAATGATAACTCCAAGCTCCCAGTAAATGAAGGCAGCAAGGGGGCTTCTCAACCAGTGCAACGTAAAAAGTCTTTTGGCAATGATCAATCAAAAAATACTATGGATAACCTACCCAACTTATCATATGAAAACTGTGTTTCCGCACAGCAAGAAACCATGGATGGTTTATGTAGTTCAAGTAATGAAACATCGGATCAGGGGTTTAGTTCTGATTCCTCAACACTTGAAAAAACACTTACTTCGACCAATGATGGGGGAATAACCGTCAACTTTGAAAATGTTGCACCGAGTTGCAAAGAAAGTACATCTGATTCTGGACCCCAAGTGGAGGATTACGACATAAAATTAAATTCCTATCAAAATGCTGATATCTGCACATCGGGGGAAAACCTTTCTGCAAGTGAACCAAATCCCACGAACCAAAATTCTTCAAATTTAAGCCATACAACGAGGACAGATTTAGAATCAGTGAGTTCAGATACATCAGATCAAGAGGGCTTTGAATCCTTTGATTCCGACATAGGGGACTCAATGATGGAAAATGGAAAATGTGATATCAAATTCCCAATGGACAGTAAGACTATCACTGCATACACAAATAGCAACATGGAAATACAGAGAGGGCCCACCAAGCGAATCACACGACAGCGGAGAACATTCACGCGCAGTGAACGAACTGCGCGATATGAGACAGTAACCACAAAAATTTTGAGTCCTAAACAATGTGAATGTGTTCAAGAAACTTCGGAAACACGTGCATTCGAACTGTCTGTCAAAGCAAACGAAATCCCTCAATCAAGCAGCTGTGTTGTAAAATCGAGTCATGATAACCAAGTTACTGCATATACAATTCTTAGCAACGTGAAAGAAAATTTCATTAATGATGAAAAATCTTTGTGTTATGATCACAATATAAATAGTTTATCTTCCTTCCGGACTGAACAGAGCACAAGTTTGAGCGGAACTTTAAGAGAGAAGGAAGGTGAAAATATAGATTATCATGACAATTGTCAAAATTCAAATACTCAGGAAGTATTAACATATAGTGAGACAACAGCAACACAGGGAGACACGCAACATGTTTATGCTAGTTTTATTCTCGAAGACAAAACCTGCCAATCGGTACCAAATTATTCGTCAAATCGACTTTCAGATGTTAACATAGTTCTTAAACTTCAGCCAGAAGAGGACTGGGTTAATATTCAAAGGGACACTAACAGTGCAATATGTAATAATATTCAACATGAAGTGAACTTCACGTTAGAGTTAAGTCCAGATCAAACTAATGTTTCTGATTCTCCAAATACCAACGTGACAAAATCCAGTTCATGTGAATCTGCCAATTCCGAAGATATAAAACTGTGCGGTATATCCACGGGAGATAAGGGCAACGATTACAGCAAAAGTGAATCAACTTCTTTGAAGATAACTGATGTCAACGGGTTTCAACATAAGCAAAGTGGGATTAAGCCACAAGTTCACGACTTTCTTACTCAAGAAAGTAAAGAAATAAATACAGATAGATTATCTGATAACGAAAATCATACCGAAAGCAATGTCCAGATTTCCGATATAACAGGTGTTAGACCTCTAGACAGTCAGGAAATATTGCAAAATAAAACTGAAAAAGCCGCTAGAGATTCAAGTAATCATGATTTAATCAATGACGATACAACTACAACTAGCCCTGGAACAACTCCTAAAGAAAATAAATTTGAACCAAGTATATTGCCTGAAAATAATGACATTGATGGCCAGGAATGCAATCATGTAAGTGATAATGCTAATACACAATCAACATCTGTAACAGATTTAGGCAGTAGTGCACTATCTGGAGGTATGTCAAACACTTCTCAAGTAAAGACAACAGAATCCTTACAAACAATTACTGAGCACAAAGACAGATATTCTGTCGAGTCTACAGACAGTGTGCAAGATCTTAAATCAAATTCAAACAAGGCGACTCGTGTGAAAAATGAAATGCAAACTGTTGTTAAAAAGGAACGGGACAGACAAGGTATTAGGAGATTCACTGCCACAGTTTGTCTACAGGATGTCCAAGACAGCAAAGAAGAAAACAGAAATAAATTTAGGTCAAGAAGCAAAAGTCCAACAGGGCTCAAAAACGAAGACGGAGTTGAAAGTAAACAGGGAGTTTCTTGTGCCGGTGGGAACCGAGTGTTAGAAATACGGCGGAATTTTCTTGGGAAAGCTGCAAAAATCAACATTCCAGAGCCTAAAATTGAGCGGAACAAACCAGTGTCTCCTTCCATGCAGTTGAACTCGAGGAATTTGAAGTGGGTTAATGCCTGTGGTAAATGGAAACGAATTGCAGTAGATGACAATGGGAATCCACTTCAAGGACAATTGTTCCCAGAAACAACCCCTGTGGCCTCAGATACACTGTCAGAAATAAAAGAATCAGAAAATGAAAGTA
This sequence comes from Saccostrea echinata, assembly GCF_033153115.1. Lineage (NCBI taxonomy): Eukaryota > Metazoa > Mollusca > Bivalvia > Ostreida > Ostreidae > Saccostrea > Saccostrea echinata. The sequence continues at coordinate 9,946,087 of NW_026889796.1, forward strand.
AAGAAAAGAAAGAACCAGCGAAAAATGACCAACAGCAGACAGTTCCATTCTCTGACAAAAGAGCAATGTTTGAAAAACCAAAACCCAAACAGCCACCAAAGGTCTTACCCAAGCCTTCAGAAGCCAAACGAAGGACTGTGGTGTCCTGTCTCCAACAATGGAAGGGTCGTGTTGCTGACAGAAGGAGCAGGGAGTTTGACGAAAAAATTGACCATGTAAAGGAAGAAAAAGAACAGCCATCTAATAAACAACTCAAGAGCCACATAGAAAATATTGGTAGTAACGATATCAAAAAGTGTGAATTATTTTGCCAGTTGGAAAGTAAAGAAATTACCAGACCTGTATGTGTGGAGAAAACAAATGTACAAAATTCATTAGATAAGTCAACCAAGGAAATGAAAAATGGTAATGGGTCTGATAATGAGAAAGCATGCAAAAATATTTCAACACCAGTAACTATCGACAGCTCTGAAAATGTTCAGAAAGAAATAACAGCCACAGAACACAGGCATGCTGACCAAACTCATAATGGGATTAGTGAGCAAAGACTCTCAGAAGACAAAGAAAAATGTAAAGTTGAAAACAATTACATAGAAATCCCCTTGATTGACGCTGAAAGCAGTGACCTGGGTATGGTAAAAAATGAAACTGAAGAAATTCAGGAAGAGGTAAAACCAGATGTTGACCCTTGTATCCCACAAGAAAATGAGGAGAGTTGTTTAATGCGAAGGGATAAAGCAAGTTCAAGAAGAAGAGAAATGAATTCAATTCGAGCTGCAGGTGTTTGGGATGCTGTCGTTGATAATAAAAGAATACAATCGACAAGGAATACAACCTGTGATGAGAAAACTGCTGAATTAGAAAGCAGTGATGAAACCACACCAACAAACACACCAAAAACTCGCAAAATATTTGCAAATCCTGAAAAAGGAACAAACATCCCAAGATTTACACCAAAGTTAAAAGCAGTAAAGATAAAGCAAGAAATGTTTCCCCTTGAAGGATCTCAAGAACGCGCCAAATCTGTGACCGATTCATTAAAGGAGTCACTAAAAACGCTGAACAGCAGTGAGGACAAAGATCATAATGTGAAATTCCAAATAGATGATTCTGATGAGGATGGTTTAAATGAAACACCAAATTTGGATTATCAGTTTGAAAACAAAATTTTGTATTCACCATCTATTTTTGGAAATTACAAAAATTTTCAGACCCATAAGCATTCTAATATAGGAGTACAGAGTTTCAATATGGTTGGAGAATATTTAGACAGACACATCCTTCCTCGACAGAGTGATGAGGTAAGAGTTCATTCTTATATTTCTCTTCAAATAAACAAAGGTCCTTCATGCACAAACATAGTACCAGGATGTGGATATAAGAAGTATCATTTGTTTTGGGATATTCATTATCTCTGACCTCTAATGAATAACAGCCCTTAACATCTACTTAGAATACAAATACTTTAAAAGGTCACACTTGTTATTATAATAAAAGTCTTTTAAACAATTCTAGTTGAGACCTAAACTAATCTCCATCTACATGTAATATATATGGTATACAAAGAGAGATAGTATTGAAGAAAGGGCACATGCCTAAGTATTCCAAGATAATGTGTAAAGGTGCTGGTTCACAATACTGAATTTCTTCTTCAAATTTCTAAAAATACTTGCATTTGTTTATTTCAAAAAATTTCATACCGATTTCTGTAGATAACATTGAGAATTTGATTCTGGAATGACTAATCACGGTGCTGCCACAGTTGAACATTTCCATAAACCCTAGCTTTTTACAGATTAACTTCTTTCAGGATTTGTCATGATAAAAAAATTGTAAATGATAAAAAAATTAAAATCATTTGAGTCAGTTTGATAAATCATTTTACAAAAAGAGATTACTTAAAAGGATTTCTTTGCAGAAAAAGTCTGCATGTATTTGATAAATTTGATTGACAAAGGCCTTTTGTCTGTGAAAATCACCCCCCACCCCACCCCATGTATAATAACTTGAGGATAGTAACTGTGTTTCAATTACACACTTGTAAGTAAAAAGACTTTTAGAGTATTTTAGATGTTAAAGCATAATAAACAGAGTTGGTTGTGGAGATGTCAAGTTGCTGTATCAACACCTGTCTATTCAGATGAGAAGAACTTAGCTTATTTAATGTATATCAAGTTTTGACATAAACATTTCCAGATACTGTTTACTCATATGAAGTTAGTGCTTACTCTTGATTTTTTTTTAATTTCCTTCCATAACTTCTTCTTCCTATAGAAAGTTTTCTCTATTCTTGATCATCTGATAAACTTCAGTGGCTGTAAAGATGACACAATGGAGTGACAATTATGTAACAAACTCAATGGTTAGACAGTATTATACATACATTATAGAGGAGAATTATGACTAACTTAAATTACAGTTACATGTACACACACTGCCAGGAAATATCAACAAAGGAAGTTTCCTACTGAAATTTAAGTAGAGGCAAGACATTCATTGTTAAAAAAAAATGTGTATGATATATGATGTTACTCTGTGTAAATTGACACTGCATAAACCTCTTGATTTCATACATACTGCTCTTTAATTGTCCTTATAAACAAAAAAAAAATGTTTTCCTTTCCTCTGTGTAAAAACTCTACAATAAATGCAATTAATATTTATGAATACAATGTCCTCTAAAGTGTATGGTAAAAATTGAATAAGGAATCAATCATTTTTTATTTTTTCAATTATCATTCAGATAACTGCATTGTTACTAAATCATATTGACCAAACTGAAAACCCTGCATAGTAAATCTTTTATTTGATATACATGCATGTATATAGAAACCATTTCATTTAGTTGAATAAAGGAAGTTTTTTTGTTATTTATTTTTAAAACGAATATCAGACACTTGAATACAAGTTATTACTTCCCTGCACATGGTTCAAATTTATTTTTGAAAATATTTGAAACATGGATTTTTATCAGGAAGATTGACTATAACAAGATGAGGGGATATCAATCAAGGGAATATTATATTTTATAACTCAAAGTAGCATACAATCCATATTGTAAAACACTTTTTTTTTATTATTTCTTAAAAGGCAACATTCATTTAATTGGTACAAAGTCCCGCTGACAAAAATATTTTTCCTCTAAAATAAATTCCCTTTACACAACTACAATTTAATGAGGTATCAATAAAATTTAATGCAGTCTTCTGGTCATAACCTTGACTTGAAAGTGAGATTTAGGATTTGGCTTCATAAGGCAATCCACTAGCTCTACACACAAGTCTGCTGTGGTTATCATTATTGATTTTATGGTATCTTTTATGTGCTGATTCATCAGAAATTTCAACTATTTTCACTGCATATTATATCTGTTGCACAACATCTGTCTTATTTTGCTTCAAATAATCAAATTATCATTGACAGTTCCATGCATTGGGAGTATTGTGCAGATAGGTTAATTTATTGAACCTGTCTTAACATTTCATAAAATTAGAATGAATACCAAAAAAAAAATGCATGTCTGTTCATGTGATCTCCATCTCTCAGTTAATCAGAACTCTGCAATAAATACTTTGCCATTTCTGTAGGGAGGTTATCATCAAATTTCTTGTTATGATGTAAGTGGATTATCTATGATGCATGCCTTTTAAATTCTGTTAATAGTGAATACAGATGTTAGACAAAATAGCCATTGATGCTGCCAGGGCTTGAAAACATCTATACAAGAAGAGAATCTACCCTTTGTTTCATAAATCTTGCTGTTTAAATAATTTACTTGTACTTATTTTTCAATGTGGGTGTCATGTGATGAATTAAGTGGAATTTAACATAATTCAGACAAACTCATTTCTCAAATCCCCAAATTAAATACATATGATGACCAATTTTTATAAAACTGGGACATTCTTCAAGTTACATACATATTAAATTCTGTAGTTAAATACCTGTCAAAGGAAAACATCTTCATTTTCAGTGATGAAATTCATTATCTCTGTATGTCAAATGCGTGCATACGTGATACTGCCCCAATGCTTGTGAAACCAATACACAAAAAGAAATGTCAAAACGTCTTAAGGTAGCTGTGTAAAAGTTCTTCTGTAATGAAATTGAGTTTGGTGCATTATATCATGTATACTGAATCTTTTCATAGACTTGCATAAAATTATTTTCGGGGTAATGTGAGGCATATAAACTGTGCTAAAAGTGCAGCAGGATCATCATGTGAATACAAAAGGTTAAAAAAATGATTCTTTTAAAAACAAAATAAAAGTTTCAAGCATGCAGTACCAGTAATATTATGATTTTTAATCATTTATAACATGCACTTCTTGAATTCTGCATAAAAAGAATGATAGTTGATACATGCACTTTGAACACTATATACATGTATGTGATGCATGATGAAAACTTAGTATATATTACTAGCTAGCCCTTCACATACATGTATGGTTGCCAGGATGCTATAATATAATTTTACATGAAAACATTTGTAGGATCTTTCAAACAGAGCTAGTCCATTTACTATTACAAAGTTTATGTTTTAGCATGTACCTCAGTATCTTATTAAGTGATCAGATTATTACAATATAGCATGCTTTATCCAAAATCCTTTCTGAACAGAAACATTTAAAAGTCAAACTATCTAAGAGATTAGGATAGCTTATATTTTTAGAAAATTATTCTAAGACACCCTGCAGAGGTTTCTTATATCTCATTTAATGTTTAATCGAGCCTTCTAGCTAGTGCCAAATCACCACAATAATGCTTAACCAAACAGCAGCCTCGAACACATCTAAGAATAAATTTAAGCTAAAAGCTCTCACAATATTTAATATATACCTACCAAGTTGATAAATACTGATTCTCAAATATAAACAATGCTAAATCATGGATGTACCACAGCAAATGTCACTATTTTTCATCTAGTAACAGGGTTCAGCCCAGTTTCTAAAATATTCTATGCCAGTCCCAACTTCCTTCAATTACAGATCGTGGTATTTAGTACCTACCCTGTCACATGGGGGTAAATGACAGGCTATTATTGCATCCAAGGCAATATTTCCTGATTTTTGCTGAATCTAAAAAAAAAAAAGAAACAGATAAAGATTCATTTATCTTAAACAAGCTAATTTAAAAATAAAAATCATCCTTTTTCTCCTGTAATTGGGGGGTTGTGATCGAGAAACTCTTTAATGCCAACCCTTTTTTTTTGGGGGGGGGGGGGTGAAGAAATATAAATCTTTACATGTGCAGATGTTCTTTATCCAGAAGTAATTTTCTATATAACACTGACAGACACTAATACTCTCTCCAAGGTGACATTAACCACACAAAACCCCTATCTGGCCACTGTTAAGACTTGCAGCATGGGATATGATGGGGCATAAACTCCTCTACAAATTGGCTTTTTATCATTAAAGCTTCAATGTAGTCTGCACAAGGCTGTAATATTTTCATCCCAGACTAAACATAAAATTAAATCAAGAAGACAAAAAAATGAATAACAATTTCTGATATGACCAACTAGGGATAATAAGCTGAAAGTCGACTGATATAAGGTAAAGTGGATGTTAAATCTATAGCCAATTGTCTAATGGCAAAGAATATAAGGCTGTCATAATATACAACAGGCATTATTACCTAAAAATAAATATTCACACATTACTAAATCCTTTAAAGGTAGACAACATGGAACCAAACGGGGCAGGGAAACAAAATATGAATGAAAGTATGACAAGAATTATGATTCTCAATTAATTTCTCCGATGCAACCATGTCCCAACAGAATTTTTTGGTTAATGTTCTCGTGTCATATATCTAATGCATTCTATTTATGGACAAATAAATTCTTTACGATGTTGATGTTTATCTGCCCCGGTTTATTTACATTATAATACACAAATTTTGCCATCCAGGTGGTATAGTGGAGTCGCAGTAAACCTATCTTAGTGAAGTCTCAAAACATTTAGTGTATCTGACTATCTGTTTAATAATTAAAAAGACCATCTGTAATTCCAAATTTTTGTGAAAATGACTGATTAATTAATGTCAAACCTACACTTCAATACTTTCAGGCATCAAATTGAAGTACAAATTGCATTATATGCCTGTTTTTCCTCCCTTTTTTTTAACCAATTTAGAATAATTGAAGTTCTTCCTCTAGACCAATTTCATGCAGGTTTGTTTTTTGTGTAAAATAATTGAGCTGCTGAGAGGATGAAAGTATCCCGATGTCTGCAATTTGTTGAACTGCCACATTTAATAAAATTCAACACTCTAAGCTGCAGTAATTACACCTTTTTCAATCTACCAAATACACAATTGAAAAGAAAAAAAGAAGCTAATTTACCCTTTGCATCTGTTCAAAAATTACACAAGAACAGATTTTTGTGTTCTGTGCAGCATTGGTTTATCCAGATTTGAACCATCTGTGAATGATTGAAGTTAATTAATCCAATTCTTGGTCACAATTAATAAATTTTCAGTTTAATTGCTCTCTACAGGCTAGATATTCTGGTAACATTTTTAAACAGAGATTTTTTTTTTCACAGGTCAAAACATTTTTTAAATTGGACAAACTAATTGAGGAAGAAAAGAATGATGTCTCTTAATACACATCTATATCTCATATATTATTTTTAACAGAAATGGCAAACATCAATTATCTTGATAAATATTTCTTTCACTGATTCTGTCAATGTATTGGCACATACCTTCCTGTTATATGAACATTGTCATTTTTAACATTATTATCCTATATTTGATGCATCAACAACAAAATGGTTATCGTAAGTCAACACATTTTTAACCTATTTGTCAATAATATGAGTAGGTGTATGTAACTTTTTGAAGATAATTGCACTTTAATATTGATGGAATAATTAAGGATGATGGGAATTTCAAAAAACTGTTGGTTTGAGACGAATTTAGAACATCTAATCAATAATTATTTTAAGCCCTCCTTCTAATCAGCTTTTTTTTTTCGAAGCACAGTACAGGTTACACTCTGACCGGAAACTGCAACTCTTCTTCGTAGCTGTAAAATTCTTTCCCCTATCTTATCACCTAGATAGACTGCAGAGAATCTGATTTCTGTAAAAATCAACTGAAACAGATGTTATTATCATAACCCGGCACTCAGGATGGTATCTCTTCACTCTCGCAAAAAGGGTTAGGGCAAATCTTGGGAGCTTCTGAAGGACCTGATCTCAATTTATTACTAGTAATGAAAATCGTGAATGAATTCTGATGCAGAAAGATTGAATTCTCTGTAAATCAATGTTCTAGGATGTTTCAAACAGACCTTTGAAGTTTGATGAAAAATCAGTCTTGGATAAGAAAAGAAACATGGATTAATTGCTACCACTTGGGTCATACTTTGTAACAAAGTACAGTTTATAATAACTATAAAAAGCTAGGTTACAAATAAATGGATAAGGTGTATGAATACAATGCTATTTGTAAAAAAAAAAAAAAAAAAGAAATTATTTTCAATATTTGTGCACTGTTTGTAACTTTAGAGTTTCTATGAATAGAATCTTTGATGTCTTGCTCTGAATAATCTGCCATTTCATTGGTTTAACTGATTACCCCGATAACATTTCTTTATCTTAACAATTTCAAATATTTCAACTATTGAGCCAAACCATGAAATTAACTCAATATTCTTCTAACCTATACAATCCATGCTATGTTTGCCACTGGAAAGAACACATCTTAAAATGAAATTTGTTGAGTGGTAACCAAACACCACAGAGTTAAATCACATCCAAGAGTTATGGCCTTCCCTAAGATTTATAACTTAGCATATTTCTCACATGATGTAGAATAAATTTGCTTATAGCTGTTATGATCTATAAATTACAGATGTTCATGACTGCCCTTTCAAAAAATGAAATTCTGATAAGCAGGGTCTAGACAACTTAGCTTTGCAAACAAATCATGAGAAAACTCTAGCTGAACACTAGTAAGGCAACAAAAATTTGTGTTTAAAAAAAAATTGCAATAAAATTTAGAAATGAACAGATGCCAGAACATAAAACATATATATATTATGAAATTTTCTGAGGTGTAAATATGTATCCAAATCATTTAAAGAAACAAAATATTGTGTCTAATGGCCTTCTCACTATGAAGTCGGGACAATTATAATGTGCATTGCTACGGTGCGGCACATCTACAGCAGAATTAAAGCAGGAGACCTTCATTCTTAAGTCATAGATCATCAGAAGACAAATATTATGTTAGCAAAATTTCAGCATCATCTGAAAAATTTTGTAAAATAATATTCTTTTAGTTTTAATACTAAGTAATTGGGCTGGTGGACTCTCTCTCTCTCTCTCTAAAAAGAAATAAAGTAAGGTCATTTATCCAATGTTTGTAAAATGTTGCAGCTTTTATAAGTTTCTGTGTGTCACTGTGTATCATGAAAATACACCCACAATATTTTATTCCCTCCAAGAAACATAAATACTTCACCAAAGATAAATATATATCAGAAGATGACTTAATAGTTTGAACGATTTTCCTCCCTCTTTCTTCAAAAACAAAGTCTCAGAAATTCTGGTAATCCTCCAAATTATACTCTAGTTAAACAGCCAGCTGTGATTATCAAACTTAAATCAGTTACATCAGACTGATGGCTGACTGAAGCAAAAGAAGAAAAAAATATATAAAGATGTTTTTGTATCATCCAGAACAACAATCCAGCATATGTCAGTCTTCGTCATCATCTACCAAAGCTTCTGTTGTTGCCCTGCCAAGTTCTACACACTAATGATAGCTTACACGGACCTTGAACAATGAGGGAAAGAGAATACCTCACACTGTTCTCCCCATTCATGTTCTCCAAGGTGAAACAATATCATTAACACCTGCTTATAGTGACTGTACACTCTAAGCTCTCAGCAACATGCCAAAAATATCATTCATTTTGTTCACAAAAACTCTTCTCTAATGTGCGGTTGTCTTTACAGTTATCAACTCCTGCAACAAATTACATATGCATTTGTCTCAAGAGGGAGCAAGCTATAATCTCTTTGGATAAAATGGGTTTTGTTTCTTTAGTGCCTTTCATATCTAGTTAAATAGTACTAAACTGGCAGGCATTCTGGAAGACAACAAAATAATAGTGTACTTATGTAATGTATCATTTACTGTGCACTAGATGGAACAGCTGTATATACAGAATCTGGGTCTGAAAACATATAAATGGCAGAAGTTATTTCTTTGTTTTAAAAGCCAAAAAATAACTTGGTAGTAGACTTGCATCAACACTTTTATCTTTAAAATCTTAAGATCATTGTCAGAAATAATTCCTCTATCTATCTCTTGATGATTTTATCTTGACTTGAAATTTTTTAGGGAAAAATTTATTATGGATTTGATGTAAGAGATGAGAAGAAATGGTAGAATTATAATGCTGAAAAATTTACATAATTTGTATATCAGACATATGACCTTGACTTTCATAAACTCCTGACCATCCATCATTGGATTAATTGGTCAAGGGAGACCTTGCTAATGAACACATGTCAGTGTGTTTATAATCAGTGTTGTAGACTGACTACTATAGTTCATGCACATTACTTGCTCCAAATGATGACCAGTGATTAATATGAATTTATAATCAACTGTTTTTATTAAACCCTGTACATCTGTGAAGTGAGTGTATAACTTGAAATTCTATAGGATTCTACCTTACATATTTTCCCTTCCAAATTAGATAACATTATAACTGAGGCTATAAAATTCTAATTAAAATTTTATGATTCTGTATTAATTAAGCATTCATGCCTTTTATACATGAATCTGTATATGACACTTGAAATCGTGATCATATTCAACAATACACAAGTAAACAATCATAAGAAGTAGAGTAAATATGGTGCCATAATGATCTTTTTTCATGCAAATTAAATTGCTGTGCTGTGCCTCAAGTTACAGATTTTATGATGAAGAATGACTTTACAATTCTGTTTATATTGGTAGAAATCATGATCAACGACAGCCATTGCTAATGTCTAGTCTGGCCATTAAAGACTGTGACAAATTGTATCGACCACTGTTAATGCCACCCCATCAGAATGTCAAACTAATGTCTCATGTGTTTCCATTTAAGTTCAATAGTAGCCCAAAAAATGCTTTGATAACCCTAAATCAAATTGACAGATTGGTTATAAGATCCCCAAATTATTTATTAAACAGGCCTATAGAAAGGTCAAATGATTCTGGCCTAAAGTTTTTCCTGCATAACAAAAAAATATTTAATGCCTTTGTAGACAAAATTATTTTTCTACTTAATTATAAATTTAATCCTTATTCAATACAGATTCATTACATTCAAATTTTGAGCCACATGGAGCCATGTATCCTAGCTCACTGCAGGATTTATAAATAGCTTGAAGAATTTTAAAAGAGATACAAATTGATTTTGCAGTTGTCTCCCATTTTACAGATTTTTTTCTAACATATCCTTTACACTGAAGTCCTTGAGGTTTTATTTTTCCTGAGGCAAACTTTAAAAAAAAAATACCTTTCTTCATCTTATTTATTCATCTAATTACAATTTGTTAGTAGAAAAAAAAAATGTCTGACTCTGATGACATCTAGATGTTTTTAGTTACATGTGTCTTAAGAAAAAAAATGTGCCCAAGGTGTTTTGTGCCTGAAATCTCTCAACACAGGTGTAAGATGATCTAAAAATGTGATTTATTTTAAATTTTCTTGTCTACTGAGTGTAAATAAGTTACACCGACAAGTGGAGTTTCGGACTCTTTTACAAACACTTCATTTCTACTGGTCACAGGTTATGGATTTTTTTCTTTAATTCTCTCTCTTATCGAAACCTGATTTTCCAGATTTGTGTGCTATTTGTTTGATGAAGGAGACATGTTTATAGTGACAGCCATTTAGGTCTAATGTGATAGCATAAATATTAATTGGATCTTAGCAAGTTGTGAACACTTCATAGCCTTTCTTTCTTTATATGGATATATACCACACTAGAATTTGATTGTATATGCATGATTTTTTGAGGAATTATCTATGTTGTGACAATTAGCTTTTAATGAATTCATGACCATAAATTTATGGATTTTTCATTTGACATGATGGCAACCTTTGATGTGCTAATATGAAAGACAGCTAGGGAATCTTTAAAATGTTTAGAAAGCATGACCAAAATCATACGAGAATGATAATGTGAGGTCCCCCATCTCTGATCACTGCTGGGTTTTTTTCGGAGTGAAATAAGAGACTGTCTTCTAGTTACAGGTGACTTGCTCCTAAGTATCATGCATATCACCTGTCGACTTTTTTAGATGAGCATTGTCTAACCACTAGACAGTGTCTCCATGAGGGAGTGCATCCAATAGTGATAAAAGCTCTTAAAATGTTGTTGACCCATTTCATGGCAGGAGTCTTCTTAAGGTTTTTATTGTGTCATCCTGTGTTCAATTCACTTCTCACCTACAATTTTTTTTTTTTTATCAATTAGTGATGCAATACAGGATATGTAAATGTGGGGTCAACTATGTTGTTGGTATTTTTGGTTTGATTAGGGTTGCCACACATCTGTACAGGTGATTTGAGACTTCATAAAAATCAACCACCAGAAATACACAGGTGAAGCATTCACCTGAGTGTTTGAACAAAGCGATACAAAAGTTACTCTCCTGCAAATATAGGGAATAATTAACTGTTGAGGAATTAACATCTTAAATTTCCACAATAACATGATGGGCATTATCTAGGAACCATCCAATTCAATATCACAGCTCCATAACAAGGAGAAGATCTAGCTTTGTGGTATATCATTAAATCTAGGATTTGTTATCACCAGAATGACTGTCCCCCTGATTTATTGTTCCTGGGATGATCCATGTGTTTTGGGGAGCTCTTAATGCCCTCATTCAGGAAATTAAGTAGCATTAATAGGATATTTGATGAATTCTGGATACAGCCACCCCACCCTTAAAGGTCAGACACCCTAGTAACTGACTCAGAGGATGCTATGTTTCTACTTGATGTTTTGGTAGCAGCTTTAATGCTTACTATGGCAATCCTCATTTACCTGGCAAATATTTTTTCTCAGGTGAGTTTCTATATTAACCAAACGTTTAATTCTAAATTTCCTCAGTTATTTTTACAAAGTAGCATGTATCGTGCTTTTGCAAGCATTACACAGTTGTTAGAAACCTGGACACCCACAGCCATCCCATAAAGAGGTTGTATATATTGATTTTCAAGAATTTATCTGGTTACTGGTTCTAAAACTAATAGAAACATCATGATTTAGGTCACATAAACTGAAAACCAGAATAGAACATCCTTTTAATCAGGTTACTGAATTTCTGTAAATATTAAACAAAAGGAAGAAAGAATTCATTTTCAAAAATTTTCTTGGACTTAAAAATTACATGTAAAGAGACAAGAACATGAGAACTGGTTTGATATTTAAAGCATTTTTTTTTTGGTATATTGATGCAATGAGCATAACAATCATCAATCTTCCTGTTTTTCAAACAAAATGCAGTAAAAAGAAATGTTAATGGTCTCATCCATATCATTTACATGTATTATATAGTCATAAGGATTGCAATGTATCTGAGTGCATGCAAGAATAAAATATTACTGAATATCAAAAATTTATGGATAGGATATAGAGTGTTGCCAACATTTCACATCTTCATATCTAAAGCAGTATATGTATGTGATGTTTGCAAGTATTTCAATTTAAACATTTTTGAATCCAATCCCAATTCAACAGAGGTTTTGTTTACATATTTAAACAATAAAATATCCTTACCTGCAATGCATAATCTCATCATCAAGAAGCTGGCCAGGATTTTCATCTATGGATGCACCTGAACAGGGAAATGACTACAAAAATGGAAAAGAAAAATAATTATGCACATAAGTCTAAGTAATGTAAATGTCAGAGTGTTTTGATTATATTCATAAACTATAGATACAATATAAAATATTAGCATTAATTCAAAATTCTTAATGAAACATTTATTTCAGTCATGCAACATTTGGACAGAAGGGTTAATCAGAGACTGTTAATTTACTTAAAAAGAGGAAAATAATCTCTCCTCTTGTGAATATTTCATTTGCATTCACCATATCTTCGTAAATTCAAGGAGAAGTGAAAAATTTATGTTAAAGAGTCATTCCATGCAAGTTGAAAAATACATTCAATAAACAGTCTGGTCGAACCCCCAAACAGGGGTAAACGGAAATGGGAAATCCATACCCCCAAACGGGGGTACGAGCATGCGCAGACGCTTAAAAATGTGCGTATTTCACACAAAAAGTAGGGGTTTATAAAAATCACCGGTGCAAATTAACGGATTATTTGGCAAATATAAAACCACTCGGAAAAGATAGATAAAAGGTGTTTTTAGAGTTTGTATTTTACAAAAATACAACTTTATTGTACAAATTGGGATTTTTTCACTGGCAAAGTTGGCGATCTTTTGCTTCTTGACAGCAGGTATTTAAGATAAAATATTTGATAAACAGACATAAGCAACTAATATTAAATTGAAATTATATTTTAAAAAATGTATTATTCTACCTTATATCTTTTATTTTCATAATAAAATGCAAGAAAAAATGGTTCTAATATCAATTTATTTATGATCGTGGGTTTTAGTCCGCGTTTCCTCTGACTAGGCAGGGCTCTCGATTCTCTATAATTGGGGCCGTTTAAAGGCCCCATTCCCAATTCAAAAAAGGTACCTTTTTCCCAATCTAATGTTTTAATTTTCCCAATTGGTCACTTCCCCAAATATTAAAGAACATTTAGTAAAATATGTAGTTCCTAACTTGTTATTCATATTTCTCTATATTACAAAACAGAAATTTAGTTGATAACAACCACCAGAAAGTCAATATTTAATGAATTTAATGGATATTGTCTAGTTATGATTTTCCCAAATTTCCTCAAAAGGTCGCTAATTTTCCCAATTTTATCGATAATCATGCCCAGGAAGTGTAACAAAAATAGATATAAAAATAAAATTCAAATGAAGTCTATCGTATTTATTGTCTTTTATATCTTATAAGAATTAAATAAAATATTTGGCAACTTATTGTTGTAGTTTTTTTTTAAATAAATTTGATTGTTTGGGGAAAAACACGATTATATTTTATTTTATTTAAATCTAGATTCTAAATTAATATTTTCCTCATTCTTAGAATATTTTTCCTTGTGTTTTAAATTCCATAATCTTAATTGAGACGTCCTACAAAATAATAAATAATTTCATGAAATGACGGAAAATATTTCGTTATTCCTACAGTATGAATTCAAACTATGGAAAACTTAATTAACCTGTTAATTTTTTTCTGTTAACATTTTACCAAGTTCATAGCAGAAATAAAATTATTATCGATCTTTTTCCTAAGATAAATGATATCGGCAAGCCGGTTTGTTTATATTGGATACAGCAAGAGTTACTGTTCTTGCGCATTGCATGACGGGACGGAAAACCCTCGTTTGGGGGTATACACCCGTTCGGGGGTTCGACCAGACTGATAAATGTGCTATAGGCTATTTAGGAGCCAAAGGCAAAGTTAGTGAAATAATAAACCCATGAATTTGTATTAACCTTTCTAACTACCAATAGTACAACCATGAACGTATAATAAATTTTGTTCTTGGAACTTCTCGATTATTTAATTATTACTTGGACCGTAAGTTGCTAATCAGTGCTTGACATTTGATCTCACAAAATATAGAACGAGGATTCATATCATAGGCATAAACCATGATGTATTTCAATTTTGGCTTCATTGAACAACGAATCGATAATTTATAACATTTTCATAACTGGTGTCTTTTATTTACCTTCCACTAAATGCTAAAAGACATAGACATGTACAGGAAAATAAAGCACATAATATTTGGTCCATGTGCATGATATGCCCCTATCGTCTGTCAACTTCAGTGTACATGCTGTAGGGCCACTTATGTACATCATTTCATAAATCATTAATTAAATTTTATCAATTAAATTAGTTTGAAATTTTGAATTAAAAAAAGAAATATGTATTTTATCTAACCTCTTGACTACGATTTTTAGCTTTGAATGCTTTATAAATTATCATTTTTTTTTAATAGGCCTATTGACATAAGGGGTCTTGTTAAGAGACAAAGGGAGGAAATTTAAATTTTTGGATTCTAGATCTCAGACCTTTCAAGTCATCACAGAAACATTAAGACCAGTTATACATAAAGTTTGGCAATTAGTTAGTGGTTAGTATGTTGAACATAATATTAACACAGTTTAAAGTTTGCAATTTTGTTTACGAATGGTAATAGGGGAAGCAACTCTCCCTCAGATTTTGAGGAGAGAAAAAAACCCTGTGAAACTGAAAGATGTGAAAATTAAGTTGAGTAGACCAGGATCTTTAATCTGGACTCCAACTAAACTGTAGAGATTCAGGTATATTTGTACCAACTGGATTAACTTTTAGCTGAGATTAGCAGAACAATTATGCCTAACTCAGTCACTGTAACCTTAGCCCCCCCCCTTTTTTTTTTAATTTTGCTCGACTAAATACACCAATTAACCTAAGTCAGGCTCACTCAATCATAGCAGATTTTCATGCCTGCAAATTTTAAGAAAGATTAAAAAGCACCAAGTATAGTAGAAAATGAGAAAATCCATTGGAAGAGATCATATGACTTATTATGATAAACATGATAGCGCATGCACAGTGATGCATGGTGCAAGGACATCTTTTAATTGATCACTTTATTTTCCTTGCACCACCATGCGCCAGTATGGTATATCAGGTTTCCTGATCGGTACTTTATTGGAAGAAGAAGACTTCAACTTGCATGTATTCCAAAAGCAATGCTTTACCAATGTGGACCGCTTGGTCTTGGTAAAATGTTATGAACTTGCCTGATGTTCACTGCCATGTTGCACATAGTTACTTATATATTTATATATTATGAGTGCATAAAGCTTAATAAATTGAGTGGTTACTGAGCCAAATATGATTGTCATGAAAAACCTGCTCATGTTGTAATTTATGTAAACTATGTACAACACAGAGAACCTTAATATTGAATATGTATTTACAGTATCTGAATAATCTACAATAATTTCTACTTCATGACGCTTTTCCCTCAGATTTTAGTTACCAGGTGTATAGATGTAGTCTGCCCATAATGATGATTCAAATGATTATAATTGATCAAAGATGCAGATTGAGATAAACATGCAGTTGAACTCTATTATCTTAAACATCTGTAGGTCACTACCACACAAAAAAATAAATATTGAAAATGTATTGGTGGAGATTCACATCAGGATGCTGGCCATTCACGTTAGAATAAAATCTAAAAATGTATTCTGACAACAAAAATGATTATCATAAAATTGATCAAAGATGCAGATTGAAATGTATAGGTATACATACAGTTGAACTTTAGAATCTTGAACATATGTAGGTCAATTATTAGAGGTTTGTTGATGTAACTCCAGACCTTAATTATTAAACACTTGTAAATGTAAATCTAAAATTCAACATTTTTAATGCTCTGTTTTTCAGCAGTCACACCAATTGTTTTGAGATACATGTACTGAGATTTGACTATACAATCTAATCTTTGTGAAGGATGTGGTAGATACATATTTATATAAGCTATATATTTTAGAACTTTAGTAGAGTATCTTCACATATAAGACAAAGTTTACTTTTTGTATATCCCAGCTTGCCTGGATTGAGTTTACTTTTTTCTGATCTTCTGAGTTATATTTCATGATGTTATGCAAAAAATGTGCTGTATGGAACTGACAGACCTAAGAGTCTGCCTGAGTCTGAGTTGGGGGGGGGGGGGGGGGGGATAGGAGGGAAGAGTGTCGAAGATGTGGTTGTGTTGATCATATTGTGGCCTAGCTGGTTGCTTAATAAATTGTAGAGTATACCAGTGTTGAAGAGAGGGTACCAGGTACAGAATTCTTATAGAGTCATATTCTTACATTTTCCCCTATATCATTTTCAATAAAATTTGTCAGAGCACTTTTCTTTGACTTGAACTTTGAATAGGGCGATCATTTCTGAAACTTATGCATGCTTACATTTAAAAATAAATGGTTCTAACACACTTTATATTTAGTTTATATTTATTAAATTTTGCTAAAATGGTTTGCTTTTCTTCTAATCAGTGATGTGGTGAAGGGTCTGAGATGGAACAACATGCATTTCTCACACAATAAAATGATTAATTTGGGTAAATATTTATATATAATTTCCCTGTTACAATACAGAATTGTATATTTTGTACCCTTAGTTACAAGTTGTACCAATTAAAATATAAATATGGCCTTGGGAATGTTTTTAACACTCTTAGTATTTAAGTTAAAATAAATTAATGAAATGAAAATAATAATAATAAGATATTTCATTAATTTATTCTATTTTTTGCAATTTTATCCAGCTCATGTGGTCTGATGATGAGAGTTGCGTGCATATATCCATTGAATCAGGAAAGCTAACTCTTGATGGCTTGAAATTATCCACATAAAATTTTGCACTAAAGATGCATTCTTGGTCCACTCCTGTCTCCTCTCTTTTGTTGTTATACATGTATCTCTATGTTGCAAAGGTGTCTGTGTGCTTTTGGGATTGATCTGAGCCAGTTTTATTTTGCTGAACCTGAATTTTATTATTGACCCATTTGCTTTGTGGTTTATTTAGAATTGAGGTGTTATGCTAACAATGCATACAATGGGCCTGTTGGCTCAGCCCTGCAGTAGATTGTCATCCAACTGTGTTAAACCCCCCTATTAGAAAGTTTCCCATTTTTACAAAAAGATACACTTCTTTGATAGGGAAGGTATGAGAGATTATAGAACCTGACTAAAGTTAAATTAATATGTTTGGATTTCGAGTTCATTTGGCTGGATTGCTTTAAATAACATCAAGTGGTCTGCACTTAGTGATAAAGCCCTACTGATGTGCCTTAATATGAATGTTTTGGAGGTAAGCTTTGGGGGAACAAAGTACCCTGTTTTTGAGATTTTAAGAGCAGTGCATGTTGTAAAGGTTTTAACACTTTTAACTCTGAATGGTACCTCTCTTTGATGTACCAGTTTCGTGGCAGAGAAGGTGTATAAAAGTCTAATTCAGTTTGATCAGTGCAAGAGATACCGTGAAACTGCTTTTAGTGCTGTAATAATTACAAATGTAACAAACTCAAAAAATTGTATGAGTGACACTACATAAATTCTGACTGTTTTCCCCAAAGATGAATAATAATTAGCATGCAAATCACAGATGAGATCACCCTTTTGTCAGCCAATGTGTCCCAGCAGGAATCGGTTTCCTCTCTGAAGGTATATGATAGCACTCTTACAGATGAAATTCTACTGATAAGGGGGGCCAGTTGATTCAGACAGGGGTGTTCCCTCTTGGAGCCAGATGCTTGAGAATCTGCAGAGCAATATTATGTGTCATACAGTCCAATAATATACAGATGCATGTCTCAGAATTTGTGGAAAGGGTGCTCTGCCATCTTTGTTCAGTCTAATTTAAACAGATAATCATTCAGAAGAAGTTCCATGATGTACAACTATTCAAACAGAAATTCATGTGGAATACATTGACCCCACTTTGGTGCCTCTTTCTCAAGACTTTCAATTTGAATTGGGAGGTTTGGCAGCAAAAAATGTGAGGATTTAAAAAAGACAGACTATAAAAAAAATGAGTGAATGGAAACAGAGAGAATCAATCTTCAAGACTTTCCAGCTCCATAATGGATGTCCTAATGTTTTCTTGTTTTTGTCGGTTATGTAACATGGTCGGAGAAGTTGGCGACTACTGCCCAGAGGGTTACAGCAGTACACCTGAGGAACTGACCATTGTCCAGTTAATAGTTTATTGTTCAAGCTTATAATCTTGATCTTATCATCCAGGATATTATTATGAAAATATTGCTATCTTAACTTCAAAAAGAAGTCTTTGTAAAGTGTGAAGATAGGATGGTGTGACCAGTGTACACGTCTGATATGCACCCTGATCATGTGCTGGTGATCTAGATTTGATGATGGATGATTTTCTGTGCATTAGTTTTGGGAGATTGATGGAAGGCTGACTTAATGAGAAAACAGTTAATGAGCTAGGAGAATTTCTGGAATATTTTTTTTTATCTATATGGAGGATGCTGTTGAAGTGCATGAACTTGGGTGGTATTCTTTCTGTTTGTCCACCATGTCCACTTTGTGTACTTTTGATGGAGATTTTAGACAGTTTTTACTGGATTTAGACTGTCCACAGGTGATTATGTGAATGTGTTTGGTACAGTAAGTTGGTCTGTGCATGCATGGTCATTTGGTCTTGATGAGTTACCAATAACTATGTATATTTGTATGTAAAGTTGTGTAGATTTTTGACTTATTGCCTTTTTAATGCTACAATATTTATAGAGTCTCCAGAATGATCTAGCAAATAAAGAAATACATATGTCAAGGTTCTGTAAATTCTGTTTTCATGCATTGAATGCTGTTGAGTGCAAGATTCAATGTCAAACTTCTAGATATAATTAAAACTCCTCATAGTTATTTTGTTGTTGTGTATTTTGACGTGAGAGTATTAAAATTGTTGTACCTTTTCCAACTGCTAAAACATTTTGAAAATTTAGCCATCTTCAGAATGGTAATTAATGTATATGTATCCTTGTACACTGGAGGGTACCAAGAGGTCATTGAGGGCACATCTCATTAATCATCATGTCAGCTGTTTTATTTGCCTATTGAATACAGGAATAATACAAGATATCAAATTGATAGTGGATTAACTTTATTGATGGCCTATACTTCCTGTCCAGTTTCTTTTTTGCCCCCTTTCAATTTTATGTGGTAGCAAGTTGCAAAATAAACACATGGTTATAGATATCACTTATCTTATTAGCACTAGGTCTTATCAAAAAGTGAAATCTTGAACCCAACCAAGCACCTGCTATCCAAATTCAATTTTGTGCTGGAAAAGCATTTATCAAACAGATCAACTGTAGGAGTTGGTAGCACCATTTGGATCATGTTCAGTAATATAGAATTCAATCCCCCTCTAAAGTAATCATCAAAATATGAAAGATGTGTCTGAGAGAACATTTTACATTGATGTATAGATGCTTGATATGATTTTGACATTGATAAGATTTCATTCACTTGATTTACTATAAGCATGTATTTATCCTGTGTTTTGTATGTGTTTTTCAGCTGCTCTCGGAGATTACAGAGCATGAAGAAGTCAATGGAAATAATGGAGGATCTAACCTAAACAAGGGAGGACAAAGCAGTGATTCCTGTCTGAACCCAACGAAAGATAAAAATGCTCCAGTGTCTTACCCTGTCTCACAGAGAAATATCTATAACAGGAGTCAAAGCCTGCCTACAACTTCACTTTCCAACGCTGGACAGCACAGAATCATTTACAGAAATGGACACTTTGTGATAGAGACTGCTTATGAGGACAGAGGGGAGGAGACGTTTGTGGAGCCAGATGAGGACCTATCTTTAGAGTCAGTTGAGGACACAAATACCAGATTTAACAGTGGTCGTTCCTATTCTGAGGCCAATTTGATAAACAGTTATCATTCCCCACATTCTGCTATATATGATGAAGATGAGGACATTGATGTTTTCATGAGGAATGAAAATGATGTGACTGTGATTGAAAACAATAATGATGGAAGTTCACCCAATTGGCATGTGCTGGTGAAACGTCGAATAAAAACTGAGGACCACGATGGTGAGAATCGGAAGTCTCGACCCTTGTCTGTGGATGAGAGTCAGTTACAGACTCACAGAGTGGGATCAGATTCAGAGGAACAGTCCAACACCAAGAAAGAGAGAAAGAGACCGAGTGAAAATGTGAAACGTAGAAGTGCTAGTTTCAGGGAGCTAGGAACTGCAAAGTTACAGAGAAATTCAAGTTTCCGGAAAGCTCAGGAGAGAGGATACCTTCATTCAATGAGAGACAGTCAGAGAAATGATAGTGTTGGAAATTTATCACTGACTCCATCAGAGTATTCAGTGTGTAGTGATTCTGGTAGAGGTAAAGGACAAGGGTTTCTTCAAAAGGTGTTCAAAAAGAATAAACCTACAGAGAAAAGTACTGATCCAAACAGGAGTAAAGATTCTGGGTCAAGAAAAATGTCTTTAAAAGGTTTATTTACCAAAAAGAGCAAAGGAGATTTTGTGACTCAGAGAAGTGTGGAGGAACTTAATATTTCACCACCAATTGCAGTGTTCCAAGGTGACATGGATATTCATGTGGACTCTGCTCCTAACTCTCCATATTCTAGTCAATTCAGAAGGAGGCACACCTCTGCAGAAATCTATGATGGCAAAGCCCATAGTCTGCCCAGAAAAGCAACAGCCTACCAAAACTCACAAAAACTCTCCAGTGAAAACAACTCTAGTTCTAGGTTATTGGCTGTGCAAAACTTGGAGAACCACCCAAAGAGACCAATAAGTCCCAAGCCCAACAATGTGCTACTGCCTCGTAGGAGCTCTAATGTTAGTCTCCCTAGCTCACCAGTGAGAGACCAATACGACGGACCATTCAGAACATCCACATCCAAATTAGACTCGTCTGATTCTGCTTCTATATGTTCTGGGGGTAGTTCCATCGTGGATGCTTCCCGCTATCCACCTCATATCCCAGAAAGCGAGATGACCCCTAGCAACAGTAACGACAGCGGTATCCAGCGAGACGTCAGTTTCCACTCCAGCAGTGAGTCAGTTAAGGTGAGTTTGTGTGAAATGTAAGTGTCCCCCCTTATGTCGACATTTAGTAGGTTAAACTCTAGAGGTGTCACTCAAAAATTTGATTGACTGCCTGTGAATATCACATCATCCTTTATCTTTAAGGTTTAAGTGAGACACATTTGTTGACATAATCTGTACTAATATTTCACTTAAGGAAGTACATGTTTATATGCAGATACATAGAAAAAGTGTCATTTCAAAACATTCTATAATCATTGAGTGCATCCGTACCTATTTATGAAGAAGTCAAGATTTAGATGTATTCCAAGTACTATATGATACACTTATAACTCACTATGTGTGTGTTAGCCTCTCCTCTTTCTATGCTTCTGAAGTAAATGTCTATCCTCATTTTGTACAAGCTAAATGTACTTGAAAAAAACCAACATGGGTGTGATTTTGTTTGCTTACTAATAAAATTCAGTGCTGGTTTATAGTACAATATACACAAAATTGATCTTGAATATGATCTACTTCTATCATGTTTAGGAAAGATATATAGTCATTATAGTCCATACCTACCTGTAATTAGCTGTCATGCTCTCAATCACCAGGTGATGTCCCTGATCTATTTTTATCCAATTATGTTTGGAATGATAATGAAATTAATTGACTCAGCTGTCTAGAAATATCAGAAAAAAATAAGTCATTTGTACTGTGGAGCTGCTATGAGTACCACCAGTATTGTACTAATTGGGTGAGGTTTACAGAATTCTACATGGAATGATTAAGTATTTTGGTTTATTGTTTCAAGACAGAAGAGATGAAGAAGGGGGCTATAATGAGAGAAAATTATTGTTGATTTATTAATACCTTTCAAGTGTGTTAGTGCTGCTCTGATATGCAAGGTTCAAAGGAATTTTTTTACTTTATCATAATTAACTGGGGTTAAAGAATGTGTTAAATAAAGATTTACTAAATTTTTATCTGTCTGCAATAACAACTTGGAGTCTGGTTGTAGGGGCATTGTAATTAAGTATATAAAGATTAATTTCATATTCAGTAGCGTTTATCTTAATTGCAGTAATTATTTTCACCTTTGGAATGCAGTGAAAACATATGCAGCTCATTTACACAACAAGAAAATTAAAAGAAAACTCGTGTTTTCAAAAAAAGTAAAAGTTACATAATGATTCCAATAAGTTACCATGGCAATAAGAATCCTTTTTTATAAAGAAAAGAAATTGAAAGGAATTCTTGGTTTAAAATTGAGTTCCAGTCAAGATTCCTGGGATGAAAATGCGTTGGTGTAGCATATATACCCTGAGCTGAATGTTGGTCTGTTTTAGGATTTATATAAATGTGTCTGTAGCCACGAGGGATGATGAGAAGGGACCATAAATTGTAGTGGTTTTAGTGTCTGATTTTGTGTTTGAAGTCACAAGTCAAGTGTTTCATGGTCCCTGGGAGCTAAACATATCAGTATAAACAATGACCCCTCCCTTCTCAGCTGATTATCACATGGGCAAAAAAATATAGAATGAGACATGCACATATTATTTTAAATTATTGCAAATTGGCAAATTTGGAGTCCGTATAGTTTTTGCGGAAGAGAAGTCATTGTTCATTGAAGTACAAAGCAAGATGTCTCATTTTACCCAATGGTCAGTAAACTTTATTAAGGACGAAAAATGTGTGATTACTCTACTTGGAAAAAGATGACTGGAAAAGATACACTAGGATATGGCATTGATTCTGCACACCTCTGCGTAGATTTGTGGTGAATGATCTAACGAGGGATAAGAATTTGTGATGCAATACACATTGACAACACTCAGGAAATATTACTAGGACCTCCCGGACTTTTATCAACAAAAACAGTATTTCACAGATAAACATCGGAGGATTGAGAGAGATTTAGTTTTACCACACTTGGACAAGTATACTGAAATTTTTTGTCTTATTAGGACATATTTTCAATAAGGAAACTTTTACATGTATGCATTATATTATATCATTTACACAGGAAAGTTTTTACTTTATTGAAAGCATGAAGTAAATTATGCTCAATCTGATAAACTTAAGAGAGGACAGAGGAAGTATGTGTAAAATATATATCAGGATTAAAACTGCATTAATTTGGAGATAAGATTATCGAGTGAATTCTATAGAAAAAAAAACCTGAAGTGTTTGTATTGCTTTGTCTGGGAGACTTCAACAAGAATGAAGGAACTGATGAAAAACTAATGGGATTACTGCATCTCGGCTTATTAGACAGTGTTAATGGATTCAAGAGAAGAAAATAAACTTGGAAGGTTCCCCCAAAGTGTTTGATTGTTGAAATATGTTTAGAATGTGGCAAAGGGTTCTGCTAATAATATTGACGTAATTGTTAAACAGTAATTGTATTTTTGCACTGGTAATGAAAGGACCCATGTTTCTCTCTTGTTTCAAGAAATCACGTGGGAGCAAGCAGCAGTATACCTGCAATTGTTCCTCCGTTAGTTCCGATCAGTTCAAAACGCTCAGCATCCACAGGTCTTGTTCCTGTGAACTAGCATGGATGGTCAAGCGGTCAGAAAGTTTGGAAGAAGCCACATTCAGGTATACAGAGGAAAAATATAAAGCCAGCAAGACCAATCTTTGTGGATCTAAGAGTCTTCCCAGCACTACAGTGTGTGGATCCAGCCAAAGACTTCTAGCTTCAAGCAAATCATTAACAGGAGAGAATCTGAATTCAGACTTTGGTAGCTACCAAGAGAGACGTGAAGTGCCAATCCATGAAGAGCAAGAGACAGAGATTGAGAATAGGTTTGAATGTTGTGGTGGACAAGAAACCACATCCTTTTATTTTACTGGAGAAGACACTTCCTTATTAGGAGCTAGCAAAGAGGTTTTTCCTTTAACACCACAAGTATCATCAGAATGGGCCGAACAGGACAAATTTGAAGATGATGTTGAAGAAGAAAACAAGTTTGATGAATCAGTTGATGAGAATGAGTCTTACTTTTATTTCACGGAAAGTGATACTTCCTTGCTTGAACTGCCAAATTCAGCAACTTCATTAAATGTCACTAACACTGAATTTGTTGAAAAAAATGATGATTTTCGTGTGTTAAGGAATCAGGAAGTTGAAATAAAGTTTCGTGCAACTTCAAAGGCAAATTCATGTGATGAAGCTGGCATTGAAATTCATGCGACAAGCAAAATACTAGAGAACAGGGTTTCAAATTCAGACATGTCGTCGAGAGAAGTGAACAGTGTCCCTGCTAGTTTGACCACAAGTTTCACAGAGAGTATGGAGGAATCTAACTCGGAGCAAGAGAGACCATCAAGTCTGTACAGAGAACTCAACAGAATTGGTGGCATGAGTTTGGTGCAGAGCAAGTTGATGTGCTGGAAAACCTTAGAGGAAAAGTACACTGTTTCCAATGGAAAGCATCTATTGCCATATGGTTGCAGTGGGATACCAAAGAGAAAAAATTCCAAAACAAGCAAAAATGAAGACAATTTGGAAAGTAATTTAGAGGATACAAAAGAACATGATATCCCCCAAAGAGATGAGTGGGATGCATTGGTGCACAGTGAAATGGAGGCTTGTGCAGATACAAGCAGAGAGGGATCATGTGACACTCCAAAAGAGGAGTCATGTGACACACTGAAGGAGGGGTCATGTGACACACTGAAGGAGGGGTCAGAATCTCCAAAAGTCCCCAAAGAGGGGATTCAATTTGAAATCTCACATTCTGAAAGTAGTGACATTGTCCAATCAAGTGACAGAATCACATTTGCAGAATTTGTTGAGTTAAACAATTCTGAATCTGACCAATTAGATGACATATATGGAATTGTCCAGTTGGGTGATGGAGATGAAACTCTCCAATCAGATGACAGTGAAACTGTCCAATCAGGGGATAAAGAAAGTGTCCAGTCAGGTGACAGAATTGACAAGTCAGAATCTATTGAGATTGCTGATCAAGGTGATTTTGAGAAAGAGGGAGATAACTCTGATCAAGAGGAGGTTAGTACTTGACAGATTTACAAGTTACTTAGATGGCAGAGATTGGTTATAGTAAGACTTGTGTTTTGTTTTGTTTTATGGATTATTGAGTGAGGGAAAATAGAGATGACATTTTGTTGTATATTTAGGTTTTTAGATGTCATTAGAATTTAAAGTGGTAGCTCTTATTGGGGTTTGTATCAACAGGAGATTTTTTTTCAAGCAATATTAGATTAATGCATGCCATGAGTAACAGGCATTTTGTTCCCCTGCTCTCGACCTATGACTCTCTGTGATCTGTTTTAAGTATTGGCTTCATAGGAGCAAACCACACACACAGTGCACACATATAAGTACCATATTAAAACATTTTGCAGTTACAAAATTATTTAAACTTTAATCAAGCATTTTTAATTTATCATGAAGGACATCGATCATTGTACAGATTAGATTGAAGTCCATTTTTAGAACCCTTTGAAAAAATTTTAATACATATCACCAGGTTTCAGCTGAATGTATTTCATTTATAATGTGAAGGGTGGAGCATGTTCTAGATAACAGAGATCAGTAGAAATGATCAGTTGTAATGGAATGGCATAAGAAATAAATTATTCCTCTGGATCCTATCTTTTTAATATCTGTGGCTATGGCAGTTTTGGTATTTTCAGTTTGTAATTGCATGATTACGCTTTTGTATTTCAGACCGCTCAAGATTCCTCTGGCAATGTGGTCCGAAGGCGAAAATCCCCGTCTCCTCGACCAGAAAGACCAAAATCAGAAATTAGTGTCCGTTGGGCAGACTTGGAGGAATCAAGGGAGATCACTCCAGTCAAACGGAGAGAATCATCTCGTAGAAGCAAGCAGAGACCCAAGTCAGACTTAGGTATGATTTTAATTGAACCTAATGATGTACATTTTATCTGCAAAAGATCAAGGTCACAATCACATCATGGTTTATCTATAAGCTATTGCGAAACTCTGTGTATAGCGGAATTTATATCCTGATAACGTGCATATATTATATGTGCATCACACACAGCATCCAAATGCACAGCAAAGTAGCACATGAAGAAAAAATGCTTCACATAATTATTCATCTAGTTTATACATATCAGAGGAAGGGGAAACAGATTTTTTTCAAAAAATTTTGTAAACCAAAATCAGATATATAGATCAGAAAATAGTACACGCATCTACTGTCCTCTCTTCTAAGTACTGCTCATTTCCCCCTTAATGGTGGCAACATTTTGTATAAAGGGATTATGAGTGTTTATCGTTAATGTTTCTGTATGACTAAGGATGGCACAATAACAATGTTATGGAAATATTTCAGAGGACAATATCCAGTTGTTTGATGAAATGTACGAGGACGTTATTGACGACTATGATTTTCTGACAGGTAGTAAGTGGAGATTATTGAAAGAAAAATCAGCCTGGCTTTTTTTTCTAATTTGAATTTTTTTTTCATTGGCTGAGTTCCCCCTTAAGCTATAGACTCATTTCTGTTTCATTTTATACATATTATATTAGCTTTATAGCTTTGATGGTTTTGTTCAGCATGCAAATGGTACTTTTCAGGTATTTTGATTTTTTTTTTTCCTCATGAATTATCATCATACAACAAATATTTTATATTTAAATTTATTTTTCTCCCATATTTAAGCATGTGATGCATGTTGATCATGTGTATATTTTATCAATATTCTAGAATCTATTGTATTGGAATGTATATTTTATAAAGTGAAATGTGCTATTCCTCATACTAGCTATTTGTTCTTGCATCTTTGAAGTTCAGGAACTTCAAAAAAAAAGTTTTTAATAAAATAATTAGGTGGAAGTATATAAGGGTTTTAATAAGAACATATATATGGTATTTTTATGTTCTGCCAGACCACCTGTCTCTTTGTTCATCTTCCTGTGCAGTCCTCTAATTAGTTCAAGTTTTTTGGGATAATTTTAAAACAAAATTTAAATTTGAATACAGTCTATGGGTTTGGGAGATTTTTGTTTTAAGATGAATTTATTTATTTATTTTATTTATTTATTTATTTTTTTTTTTTTTTTGAGGAGAATCAAATTGAATGGGGCACTAGGGGAAATGTATATGTAAAATTCTATTTCACCAACAGACTAGATACATGTAAAATGGTAACAGTTACTGTTAGCGATGTACTTAATCATATCTTTCCAATACTTGATTTGTTTACAATTTGAACTCCTTCAATTAAAAATAGCCATATTTTAAGAGAAATTTATGTAGTGTAAATATCTGCATAAGAGGGGAGGGGGAAGGGATTTGTCTAATCATTTTACCTTACAAAACTTGGAAACAAGATTAAGGCTTTATTTATTTCAGAGATAACAGGTTGACTTGTTTTTTCTTGTTATTACCCCCAGAATATCCCATTTATCCTAACATCTAAAGAAGCTTTCATACCTGCCAAACAATGAATAGGCCAGGTAATAGATAATATGGAACTCTAATCTTATCACCCCCATTTAATTTTATGACTCCAGCTATGCAACAGTTTGATCTTTAGTGAAGAATATTTTTTTTTTTTTACGAATGTTTTGCTTTTGGATTAATAACAGTCAGTGTTGACAAAGATATGCAAATTCATCTATCTCCTTCACCACTTAGCATTTAAGATGGTACAATCTGATAACGCAATATAAAAAAACATTAGTTTTATCTGAGCAATGTAATTAGAAAGGAATGCATAGAGTTTGTTGACCAGCCAAGAAGGGATCAGGGATTATTCGAGTTCGGATTTAATGGGATCTACCATATTCAGTTACAGTACTTGGACTTATTACACAGGAAAAAGTTGTTAATGGGACATTGTGAAAGTTTTTCCGGCATGTTTAAAGTAGATTATTGGGAAAATGTCATCATCAATTTTTTTTTCAAATCTGTGTCAAGTGATGTTGGAATGTTTTCTGGATTAAATATACTTTGATGGAATGCCTAGAAATTCCAAAAATGGAGCGCCCAGCTTCTTATGCTGGTACTGTATTGTTTTTTATTTTAAATGAATTAAAATTTAAAGTTTTTGTTTAATTTTTCAGCCATGCAGTCATAATTATAGTACTTAGCTATTGTTCTTTTAAAAACTAACTAACATGCAGCTTCTGAAATGTTCATATTTATGATTTTTCCCCAAATGTTAAATATATCTTTCTTTTCGGTGAGAGAGGGGATGTATTTCATTCAGTGATAAATATGACATAAAAATAAGTATCTGAAGTGCCAGAATGCATATTTTCTGAAAATAGCTCTTGTGCCTATTGTAACAAAGTTTTAATAGCTTTTATGCAGTAGTGATAAACCCCAACCAATAAAATTTACTTGTTTGTTGTTCCTGGTCAGTTAAAAACATTCAGGAGAGGCATATGTAGTGTTCATAACTCTTTTGTTTGTTTTGTTTTTCAATATTTATTTAATAACTTTTTTAGGGAGGAAGGGAGGGGGGTCTGTTTTATATGCAAAATTGCCTAAAAAATGTAAGATGGAAGGAAGGTATCAAATTATGGAATTCAGTTGATCTACACAAATCATGCAAATTAAATTTAAAAAATTGTATGCAGCCATGCAGCTTAACTCCCTTGTGTAAATATATGTGCATCATAATGTACACAGCTTAGCAGGGCCATCCTTATCATAAAGGAATGTCGGCTGATAAGGTGACTTAATGCATTATTATATGCAATCAGGATGTATGGGCAGATTTATTTCACATTATTATCCTTTGTTATATTGTTCTTAATTAAGTTTTATCATGTTTATAGAGAAGAAAATATTAACACCTTGTTAAATAGTGACGTAATGTCTGTAATCTCAATCTTTAGAGGTTTGTTGAATAATTGTACATTTATTTGTTTTATAATGGGAAATGGTAAACAAAAAAGGTTTTAATTTAAACTTTTTGGGGGGGGGGGGGGGGTAACAGATATTTTATATATGTCTACTATAATTGATGAATATGATATTGAATATGATATATGATATTTTAGGTGGAAGTTCCATTGGTGAGGATGATAACAAACCATTTGGAAGTCAGATCTGCCTCCTTCCATACAGCTCCCTGCAAAATCTGGAGAAATTGGGACGACTCTACAGTTATGACCAAAAACCAAGCATGAGACGGGTAAGTTTTTTAGAAACTGGAAGGCTTTGTATTCCAGTAAATCATTCTATTGACATAACATAATGATCTTCATATGCACGAAAAAGATATATTGGGCCAGGCAAACTAAGTATAGTCTGAGAGATGCCAATTGAAGTCTGTCCCAATTAATGAACACATGCAGCTGCTAATTAGTTTAGAATTTCTTCATGTAGACTGTTACATAGCAGAACAAGTGAAATTGAAATTAGGAAATACATTTAGATATCCGCCATCTCAAACCATTTTCTAAAAAAGGGAAACAATTTTGGAGGGTAATTTTTTTTTTCCTTAGCAGGACTTTTTAGGTTGAGAATATTATGAATTCAAGCAGGAATTTATTATGAAATTAGCTTAAGTTTTCAATTGAAAGATTAAAGCAATAAACTGTAATATGATTCAGTAAAATTCATGCTTGCACAATCCATCACTTTGTGTTGTGACACTTCCTTCATGAGTCTAAAAGTTTTAGATGCATTGGGAATGTTTTACTGAAACATTTACTTTATAGCCTGTCTCTGGTTTACACATATACTTAAATAACTTATTCCATATGTTTATATCAGTTTATGAAATTAAAACAGAACCTTTATAGAAAGCATACATGTAAACAATCGATTGCAAAATAAGAACTGTATATTTTGAATATTACTTTATGTAGATGTATTTGAAAAATACTAGCATATTTGCAATATGAATTTATTTGAAAAATTTAATGCTAGCACATATGCAATATGAATTTATTTGAAAAATTTAATGCTAGTACATATGCAATATGAATTTGTAAGTACTTCATGCACACTTACTAAAGCAAGAAGAGAAAGAAATGTGCATGGTTAGAAATTCATGTAAAATAACTTCTAAAATAACAAAAACTCATTCCTTGCATTTGTAGAAAAATTTGGTAAAGCAGGTAAATTTCAATGAATGTGGTTTAAATTTCTTTTAAGTTCTGATTCAATATATTATATATTCAAACCTCTGTTCTTCCAGTTGAGTGATGTTTGAATCTGTTTTCTGTGTTTCCCCAGTTCTCTCTTTAATTATTACATTAAAAATGTGTTCCAAAATATATATCATTATATTACACAAGTGTCTTTTGGTCAAGGGTACATAACTCTTAAGAGTGTGTGCATGTGTTGCATTAATAATAAACAAAGCATGGAGTGTCTCATTTTCTAAGAATTTTGCATATCAATGAAATAATTTTGATATTGGCAAAATTTTTATCTAGATTTTTCAAATCAATTTTTTTTTTTAAAATTATGTACAATGACTTGCAGTTTTATACATGTAAGATGCATGCATATAGTCCATCAAGTATGCACAGGATGTGTGCATTTTTGTTTTAATATTCTAAGCATGAATGTGCAAATATATATCCATGCAGGAATACAAATACATTTACTTGTAAATATAGCTCACTCATATAATCCACCATTACAGAGGACAACTAGGTTAACAGGTACTGCATTGACAGGTAAAAATACTGCATTGTCAGGTACTGCATTGTCAGGTACTGCATTGACAGATACTGCATTGACAGTGTGAAATTAATATGAGACTGATTTCATATGTACTGGTCAGGCAGGTTTGATCACCAATGGCCAGATGAGATTGTTTGTATTTCTTGTACTCCCACTTTTTTATAATTTAGGCAGTAAAAGGTAAAATTTCTATTGTTATTAGCATGTAGGAATAGAAGGAATTATGATTTTTAACAAGCAAAGCAGAGCCTTGCAAAAAAGCACATTGATCCCGATATAAATTATATATACTTGTGTTACTTAAATTATACAAGCACTCGCTCACTCACTCATGCTTCAGTTTTGATGGGCTTTAGTATTCAAAGAAGAATGATGTTTTGTCCCATTGCTGCATGTACAAAGTATTTTTGGCCATGTTGAAAGATCACATTGTTGCATTCAGTAAATACTAAATAGGCCCTTTTTACAAGCTTTCCTTCCTTTTTTAATAAATAATATGAAAAAATAGCAGTTAGGTCTTAATACATGTATATATATATACATAAGAAGGAAAAATTGATTGTAGAAGCGTGAGCTCCTAGCTGCCAGGAAGTTTCTACACAGAGATTTCTATTGTTGCTAAGTTAATATCTAATAGATTTGTTATGGACAGTTTTGGAATGTCATCAGGTATATTAAAAAATTGAGTACACCTTTGAAACATTTTCAAGGTCTGTTTTAATTATTCCTATGGTTACCATCAGATATATAAATATTCCTGGTGTTTAGTAACTATATATGACAGGTTTTCTCTAGCCTGTCCTCAGAAAAAGGTTAAAAAACCAGTCCAAAGAAATCATAAACATTTCTTTGCTGATCCATGTTTTGTTTAATAGTCATTCAACAGGTAAATTTTTTTCCCCCTGAGGCACTTTTTGTAACAACAACGCAGAACTTCATTCAGTGATGTTTTGCATACATTTTGCTGTACTTAAGGTCATGTTTTTCTGTCATCAAGACTGGATTTCACTTTGTTCTCCTTTCCTGTGGGTTTTACTGAACTATTTGTTTGGAGAGCTTCCGAAGTCGCTCAGCCACTTTGTCGACCGACTAACTTGTGTTATGTATGTGTCTCCCACCAGATCTTACGGTTTCACTGTGACATGCTCAGTGGAGGAAGTTCTTCATATTTGTCTGATTATTGCTGGAAATCTTTTGAGAGCAGAGAATTATGTTTGAGATTTTAAAGATGGATCCAGATAATTATTGTGGGAGTAGTTTAGGAAGGTTTAGTGATGGTATGTTTGATGGGATTCGAGTGAGACTTGGTATAAATGTGATACATGTGATGGAGAACGATACCTGTACCTCCGTCCCTCTCCGGAGGATTTCCGCTAACAAGGCAGACAGATCCAGGCTGGTAGGGACCTCTTTTATATTGTCACAGTGGTGGAGTTTTGTTTGAAAGAGTAGATTGCTTTAAACTTCAAAAAAAAAAACTTTTTTCTTTAAATGGTGAATATGCAATTTAGGGGTTTTTTTTGTTTGTTTTTTTAACTACATGTATATATGTACTGTTAGCATAATGCCATTTGTATAAATATATTATAAAAAGAAGCAATCATAGACAAGGAGTAAGTTGAAAGCATAGATATCAAGATGTTTTGTTTTGTGTAATTATTTACATAATAAGTAATTATTCATGACTATAAATAAATTTTAAAAAACTTGCACCAGTATTAAATAAACAACATCATATTCTGTTGAGAAACATTAAGCCTTTGATTGATAGATTTTTAAGGAGATGAGGAAATTAAATGCAAACTTTAAATATAAATTACAATGTTAATTGTCCTGTTTAAAGTTTGAAGAAAAGAGCTTTGATTGTCTACTTGAAATGTCTAATAATAAAATAAAAAATTCCCATAAATTTTCTTCAAGATTTTCCTGTGTGTTTCCACATGATAAATCAACTCATGGAATGTAAACTTTGATGGTACTATAGCTTACAATTCACACCTTTTACAACTATTGGACGATTTGCTCACCTGTCCTTTATTATGCCATCAACCAATTAGTCACCTGCCCTCTAATTAGATGACACAATTATTGGGTCAGAGTTTACACTTTTCTATTGTAATCTTGTTGAAATTGTTTTATGAATGAGAAAAATCTGTGACACCTATGAGTATTCTTACATTACCAACTTACATTACCCTATGTAAAATTACACAATACCTGGATTTATCTTGACATTTCTAAAATATACATGAGAGAGTGTGTTTGTACAGTTTAGCTTGCTTGGAAGACTGTGTACTTCTTTAAGAAGAAGAATTATACTCCTAATAGCTCTTGTTGAAGCAACATTGAAACTTGCGAAATATTTCTTGGAGACTTTTAAGTTTATAAACATGATTATAAAAAAGACACCAATATGACAAAATGTGACCTTTTTCAGATGTCAACTCCACACCCCATCAAAACGCGACTGGAGCGAACCCCAAGAAAACAGAGGAGGAAGAACCCCCTGGTCCGGTCTCACAGCATGCCTGAGAGTCTGGATAAACTCACCAAGAAAAAGAAGTTTCTCAGTACTATAGGTCAGAGCTCAAACTCATTAACAATTTATGATTTGGAAAGCTGCATTGTTTTGTTAGCATCATGTATTATGCAAAAGAAATTTTACTGCCGAAGTGTACAAGTCATCTTTATAGAAATACTCTTAAGTATATGTATAAATTTACAAGGTTATGTTCATCATAGGTATACCGTGTATTTGTATTTCACCAAGGTCATTGAAATGAGAGGTGGTGTATTTTTAAAGCTGGAAATTCTTTTGATAGCTTCTTCAAACCTTCACCGAGAAGATGTACTTTACCACTACGACAACGATAGCAGCAGTGACGAAGGCTCGGAATTCTCTGGGGACCAGATAAGTCTCCATGAAAAAAGTCTGGCATCACGTCTATCGGCCAGTTATCTGTCTACACTCAGAGAGGTAAAGAAAATGTCACCCGGTATAGTTCTGGAAAATGTATATGTAACCCCTGCATTTGAATTTAGCTCCTTATCCATCAAACATTTTTCAAGATCCAATTTCTTACCAGAAAACAAAGAAAATAATTTTGGTATTTTACACTAGATTTTACCACTGCTGTTTACAGTAAGTACACATATGTTTTGCTCACTCTGCTACACTTTTACAATTAACACACTTGAGCAAAAAGAACTTTGCATTTGCTCAAGCAAGAGTTATCTCCCTTGATAACCATTCTCAAGTTGAAAATTTTCTGTCAGAAGTATTGATGACACACACGAAGAAAAAAAGTTGCATGCTTTTGCTCTTAATCTGCAGGGAACAAGGTAGATTGATTTACATGCAATATTCTTCTGAGTGTAGATAAAACAACAAAAAAAAAGGGGGCCTCGGAGATTTGTTAGAGAGAAGAGTGCATCAGACAGACAATTAACCAGGTTTCTCATACGATCAATCAATATGTTAGGTTTTTGACTGCAGGTCTTTTAAAATTGATATACTTAGTTGCTCACCAAAAAGCCAAATGCTGTTTTCTTTTTGATTAATTCAAGTGTAAGACATTGTGTATATTGAGCCGAATTAAGATGATTGGTTGCATGGTCATCAAAGACACTTCATTGATCAGCATTGTGAGTTCAGATGAGGGTGGAAGGAGATCTGTTGACATATTGCGAATAATTTTTTTTTTATTCGTGCAGTGGGAATACATATTTTATGTTTGAAACTTAAGAGCAAAAATTGATTTCATAACATTGTGAAACACAAAGTTGCCTTGTTGTGGATTACAGTTTTCATTGTAAGCATGGTAAAAGCATAAGGAGGTCGGCATAGGTCTTTGTGTCAGACTGTCGACAGAGTGAGAATGGCTTCTCACATTTAATGAAGTCGAGTGTTCCAATGATAGCAATCGGCTGTAGAAAGATGTGAAATGGTCAGTGAGAATGAATCAGCTATGATAGATCACCAACAGGATACATAAGCCAACCAAGATGAGCCTTGGCTAGGATACAGTTATGTCAAATGTAATTCTACTTGTTCTGCTGTGACACAGGGGGCCCCGTAGGTTCTGTTGACAAGAATATCAGGAGATGTCACACGCATCAGGGTCTCTTACAAGGAACTACAGAACATGTTGATGAAAAAGAGGCTTGGCAACTTCTGAGCAGGATTTAGTACAGTGACAAATATTTTATGTATGGACATATACATATTTCTGTAAAGATAGAGGAAATTGACTGATGATGATAAATGATGAGTAACTATGTGTGAAAAGTGAAATTTCATGGATATGTTATTCAGTTTTAGAAAAATATTTAAAAATATGTGAAAGATTCTTTGTGTTCATGGTACAAGGGATGCTTCATATGTGATAAAATTTGGGTGTGACTAAAGAAGAAGAGAGGAATAATTATAAACAAAGACATGGTAATACACCTGGATTGTAGTTAATTAATGGGTTAGAAATTTGGAGTAGAGGATGGCTGTGGCCTTACCTTACAGGGAGAGGCAAGAAACCCTCACCCTCAATGTGGGAGCCTTCGACAGGGCACGATTTGGATCCATGAGGGTCACTCGGACACTCCATCAAAGCAGGGACAATTCCTTAGAGAGGCCTGAACTTCTCC
Organism: Saccostrea echinata; assembly: GCF_033153115.1. Classification (NCBI taxonomy): domain Eukaryota; kingdom Metazoa; phylum Mollusca; class Bivalvia; order Ostreida; family Ostreidae; genus Saccostrea; species Saccostrea echinata. The sequence continues at coordinate 9,982,115 of NW_026889796.1, forward strand.
TCCACTCTCCAGAGGTTGTTACTGATAAAAAAAATTTATAAACCTAAAATCAGAAAGAAAAAAAATCATCAAGTGTAAAAACAGGTTTTGTTCTGCTAGATGCTTTAGCAATGTAATTTGTAGTGTAAGTCATTAGGCACTGTCTGAATTGTGGTAATTAAATTGCACATGTCATCTTACTAGGGGTAACCAACAAAATGTAATCCAGAAAAAAAGGTACCCAGGGGGCACCTGCTTCCTGACAGTAATTGCTGCTCTTACCTGTCCAAACTACCTATGCAATACACCTTGGTCTTATACCTGAAATACCTGACAGGTAATTGGGCCGTCTGTCTGTCTGGTCATTGCTATATATACTCGGTAACTGTAACATTCTCATCAGTTTGATTAACTATTCTGAGTAGTGAAGATATACATTTACTATGGTCCAGTTAAAAGTTCGATTTTTTAAAGTCAGAATTCAGGTAGGGAGTGGGTGATTTGTAAAAATGTACTTTAGTAGAGAATGATTCAATCTTCACCTTAAATTCACCTTGGCTTCTCTGTATGGAACAAGTTCAATTTTCACATCTCTTTGCTTAATTTTCTAATTAAAAGAGGAAAAATTATCTCTCTAATACATTAACTGAGCTGATTACTATCACCCCATGATCCTATATTGCTGGCAGAGAGAGTAACTGAGACAAGATAACACTGTAACTCCTCCATAAACAAATGCTCCTCTCATATGTTGGCCTACACTTCAAACGATGAGTGTGTCTTGTTTGTTTACCCTCTGTAGATAACCCTACATGTAATGTCATATATTGCAATTCGTATTGACAAGTATGTAAACACACACGGTGTTGGCTTCCCCCTTCCTGGGGCCTCTCTGTCATTATTAAGCCTGCGACTACACACACACACTGCATCCTGAAGCTTTCCCGGAGAAGAATGTCATTCATTGTCCCATCATTTCCAAGGATGTCAGCGTGAATTAAAAATGTGCTTCCTAGTGGAAATATTACTGTGGGGTGTGGTGGTTTTTCTCATTTGGACCTATTTCTCGAAAGTGAGTAGAATGACCGGGATTTTTACAGATGATTTCATCCTCTCGCTCTGAATGTGTGTCATTTTGGAGTGATCAATACTGTTGTTTCTGCATTGGACTGTCTGCATATGAAAGTTGCTTACTCTGTATAACAGATTTCTGATTTTTCTTGTTATTTAATTTTCATCTTGGTAGCCATAAAGCACTTGAGAAGGTTGATTTTCCTTGTGGCCATACAGGAAAACTTTATGAGAAGTAATTTGTATATTTTATCTATGAAAAGAAAATTAACCATGGAGAACTTCACCTTTTAAGTCATAAAACATCCTGCGGCTTTTTTATTAAATCTATTTATATACAAAGGTAAATAAGTAATTACCATGTGAATTACATGCACATGGATACAGTAACAATAATTACATTTTTGTTAGATACCTGTAGGGATCTTAATTGGATAATGAGAATTGAGTTAATTGCAAAATCAATAATTATTGATGGTTTTTGCTTCATTTGTACCTATTGAGGAAATCTGTCACAGGGTGTTTCCTATAATCCCCCATTCAAGCTTTTTATTTTTGTTTGATCTGGTCAGTTGAAATTGTGAGAGATTTAAGAGGCATGCCTGCTTTGCAGATAACAAAACATCCTATCATAAAACCTTGACCAAACTTTCTGCAAAGGTGTGACTTTCTAAAACAAGTCCACTCAGGTGGAAATCTTGATTCTAACAACATTGTACCACCTTTATCATCTGTGTAACCTTAGGTGACTCTGACATGCTTTGTTAATTTTCAGGCCTCTTTTGACAATGTAGATTAATGTGCATAATCTTGGTTAATAATCTGTTTTCCTTCTTATTCTCACCCAGTTTTCTTTTCATTATGACAGTTGAAAACTTGTAACATTATGCCATAGCTGACGTGGAATTTTTGAAGTCTTTGAGCAAAAAGGTATTAGATCAATTTTGATCAGCAAAATTATCAAATTTTTCTGTAAGTTCAGTCTTTTTTTCCTTTACAGAGACCAGAACCAGACACTCTAACATACGCTGAGGCATTATGGGACCATATCACGATGGACCAAGAGGAGCTTGGATTCCGTGCTGGTGATGTCATAGAAGTGGCGGACATGTCGGACAAAGACTGGTGGTGGGGGGCCATTGACGACAGAGAAGGCTGGTTCCCTGCAACTTTTGTTAGAGTAAGGACTTGCCTCAACACTGATAGTTCCAAAGAACTTTTCTTAAATAGAACAGCAATCTAATTAAAATTGGTCCTTTTGATATGTCACTAAAGTCGGGAGCAAAGAACAGCAATCTAATTAAAATTGGTCCTTTTAATATGTCACTAAAGTTGGGAGCAAGTAGGATCTGATTTTAATAAGATTGATTGAAAAGTTTTAAAATAATTTTGCAGTTAAATTGCTTTTCTCCCAAAAGTTTCAGAAGTATTTCAAATAACCTTGCATTTTCCATTGCAGTTAAGGGTGAACCAGGAGCACTCGGATCTCAGTCTCGTAGCAGAAGACATCCTGGAACATTCCAGTCCAGCCAACAGAAGAATAAGTGTCATCAACACAGACCAGGCCAGGGAAAACGTGGTCAATGAAATCATTAGTGCAGAGAGGGAGTATGTCAAGCATCTCAAGGACGTGGTAGAGGTATGTCTGCATCTTGGATACTCTTGATTGTTAAACTTGAGAATTAAACCTAACAATAGGTAAAAATTGTCAAGACTTGAAATTTTGAACATGGCAGACTGTCAAATAACCTTGAGAATTTGAGTTTTTGTAGGTATCAAAGTTGAAAGTCAAACTTTTTATGAATTCACTTAAACATATTCCTGGACTTTAACATACATGTACCAGTGTTCAAGTTACTAAATTCAACTCTCATTTCCTTCTTCAATATTTGAAAGTGTATGCTACATTGTACACATTTAAAGACTGTTCAATTGTTTTTTCACCAGGGTTATATACGACATGCAAGAAAGAGAGAGGACATGTTTTCTGAGGATAGGATATCTGTGATATTTGGCAACATGGAAGATATTTATGAATTTTCTCAAAAGTTTCTAGAGAAAATAGAGACTTCCTTTGTGAAAGACAATCCTCATTTGAGTCAATTAGGGCACTGTTTCTTAGAGTGTGTAAGTAATTAAAACTCTTCATCAGGTTTCATTATATGGATTATTATCAAAGCTCAAGGAGCTTTTCTGAGGAACTTTTTGAAGGATTATTATCAGTTGGTAAGTGCTGATTAGAAAGGGCATCCATATGGAAGTTAAAATATTTGCACAATTAACAAAAATAATTACTTCTTCATTTGCAAAGCACTCTCAAGGCGAACATAAAGCTTTGTTGGGTTGTAGAGGAAAAGGAATCTATTGGCTTAAGAATGCAGTAATGATTTCTAGTTCTGTTGTTATGTAATATTTTATTGATTTCAGAGCAAGGAGTTTGAGATCTACTCCGATTACTGTAACAACCATCCCTCCGCTTCAGGGGAGCTCAAAGATCTATATAGGAACAAAAAATACAGGCATTTCTTCGAGGTATAGAATTCAGTAATTCAATTATCTTAAACTCATTATATTTCTGTCTTTTTTTTTTTGAAAGATGAAAAAAAATTTCGGGGCATAATAGACATTATAATTCATTTAGAATGGAAGACAAACTGTTTGAAGTAACTTTTTTTGTCTATTACAGGCCTGTCGATTATTACAAGAAATGATCGAGATACCACTGGAAGGCTTTTTATTAACCCCTGTGCAAAAGATCTGTAAATATCCCCTCCAACTCAATGAACTTTTAAAGTACACGCCCATAACCCATCCCGATCATGCCCATATAAAGGGTGCACTAGAAGCCATGAAGAAAATAGCCACCCTGATCAACGAACGAAAACGCAAGATGGAGAGTATAGAGAAATTGGCTTACTGGCAGACGGCCGTGGAAGATTGGCAGGTCAGTCTCAATATCGATTTTACGCGGCCCGTCTTTGAAGGCTTTCATTAATCAGCCATGTCTGTTTAGATGGTGTTTTCTAGGAATAATATAGTGATTATCATTGATTTTATTTTCCAGGGTCCTGACCTTCTGGAGGATAGCTCGGAATTGATATTTGCGGGAGAAATGAACAAAGTCAATTCTGCGGGTTGGTCCCAGGAAAGGAACTTTTTCCTGTTTGATCATCAGTTAGTGTACTGCAAAAAGGTAAATACAGGTATCCATATAGAAATATGAAAGCAGATGCTGTTTGGAAGATAATTATGTTTTGGACAGATTTGATCAGGCTCTTCCAGATTTATTAATTAACATTGAATGGAATATACTGAGCTTTCAACAAATGAAAGATGAAATATTGACAACTAATCTACATTATTTTACAATATAACTACATTGTACACATATGTTTTTCTCTAAAAAAGATTAGGTCTCCTTATTCAAATAATTTATGAATAGAATTGAACAGAACAGGTATTGAAAACAGATTTTTTTTTTTTTATAAACATTAAGCTGAGAAATAAAAAATGAATGCCTTAGTTTCAATGGAAAATGTTTCCTTTTTAGGATCTATTGAAGAAGAATGGCTATAGTTACAAGGGAAGGATAGATCTAGATGATAGTGAAATTATTGATATTGAAGATGGAAAAGGTAAATTTGATAGACTAATTAATTGCAATTAATTTAACTAATTGTGATTTATTCCTTGGCAGTCTTTTCTTAGCATGGTTTTAGAATTCTCTGTCAAATGTGCTATTTGATTATTAAAAATAAAGTTACATGTATATTTTCCAAATTTTTTTTTCAAAGAGATTCATATTTTCCCATTTCTCCTTACATTAGATACCCAATATAATGTTACAGTGAAAAACGCCTGGAAAATTCACGAGATTTCCCGAGACAAATGGTATCTTCTGGTGGCACGGAGCGCTGCAGAGAAAGAGAAATGGATGAAAGCGTTCACCAGTGAACGAAAAAGAGTGAAAGAAGACCAGGAAAACAGTGAGTTTTTATTAATATTTTACTAGACGTTAAAATGTCAAGAGCAGGAAGAATAAAACGTCAAGATTTTTTTGTTACTGTGTAGGCTAATGATCAAAAACTATTTGCTTTTGCTGAATTCTTTCCGTATGAAATATTTAACTAAGAGTTATGGTGTGTATCACCCTTTGAAAGGAGACCTTACAAAAAAAATTTATCTGTTTTTAATCTGGGTCACTTTGTGAAAAAAAATCTTTTCCTGACATATGAACCGCGAACTTTAATTTTAAAATGATGTTGCATATATTTAATCTATCATGTTTCAAAAGAACTGATGTATGAAAAATTTTAAATGTAAAGTGAATATTAATTATGGAATTCATGTACAAGAATGGAAATCTCTTTTCAGATTTTGTTCCTCTCTACTGGAAACGGATGGTTCTGAATAAAATCAAGTCCAGTCAAGGTAATGTGTTGAGGTTCAAAGGAGGGAAAATTATAAATTTTTGTTTTAAATGCTTACATATTGTATGAATTTCTTACAGAGATCTAATGCTCATACCAAGAAATCTTATAATGTATAATCACAAAAAAATACTGTTAATATAGGGGAAATTTTAGTGTGTATTTAAATCTTGGCTTTTCTGTTACAATGTAATAAAAAAATCTAAGTGAATGCATGTTTATTTTAAAATTTCAGAAAAGCAGCGATCTGGCGGACAGGTGAATTATCAGAAAGACTTTGTACGAGGGATGCCTTCACATGCTACGTTACCTAGGTCATATGGAAAAAAGGTTCAGAAAAAGAAAGGCTGGTTTGGATTCGGGAACAAAAAGACCAAATGATCCTATATTGTTAATTATTGTGTTCATTAGCAAAAAGTGAAATTCTCCCATAATTCACTGCGTATGAGAATGAGTCTGTATAAGGATGTGTATTCTCACGTCGGTCACCGAGGGGTTAGTGACGTACGTCTCCGATATGATGGAGGAATTGAAGGATTTCACTCGAACACCATTACGCGGAACATGAGCTCTTCATGATATAGGAAGTTAATGGTGTTTGTCCATGTGGCAGATGGACAGGCCATGCCCCTCAATGTGATTTGTCACTGCCAAAAAAAAAATGCAAGCTTATATTGGGATTAAATGTGTCTGTGTGTGATAACAAATATACACATTGTCGTTTGAGTGGAACATGTGATACCGACTTTAACATGAAATGTTCTTATATTTATTTCATGTGTAGTTTACCTTCATGGAAGATGAACTTTTTAATATCACAAAATATCATGGAGTTAATATTTTTCTGCCATTTGATAATTGTGTGCCCTTAGTCTTTCCATATCTTCCATAATAACTGACTCTAAAACCATGTATAATTGGTATCTTGGATACACATATTAAAAAAAAGTAATGGTGCTATATCAAACAAAATCTCACCCAACAAAGTGCTGGAAGATGGATTAAATCTCTCTTAAACCAGTTTCTTGTACATTGCCTTTAAAATATTTTATGGTCACTTCACCTTTTCGTCACTTAGAAGTTCCATAAAATACACCCCCACTAGATCTTTCATTAAGTCAGCCAACTTTGTTTATGTTCTATGGCTTCATTCCATCTCTTTTAGTTTTTTCGAAAATCATATGTCATTCATGATATCCTTTGTACAATATTGTGATGACCAAAAGGGATGTACATATAAGCCTTTATTATTCGCCAACAGGGGGCCAAGTCTCAAAAGCATGGCTGATCATGCTGATATTCTATTTTCCCTGGTTAATTGTTGTATAATTATCTCCTTTTTTACTTCTCCAATATTTCATTTTTTGAACACTTTTAGATTCATCAATCATTTCCTCAATTTTAATTTTATAAAAACTTTGTCTTTTTTAAGGAGTATGCCGATTTTGTATTGGTTACATGGTGTACTTAATTATTTACAAAATTAAAAAAATGTTACTGTATTTAAATTAAGATGCAGTCCCGCCAGATATTGTATAAATGTTTTTGTCGGATGACTCTAGTCAATACTGTAGATTTCGGTACATTTTGTATATATAATTCTGCAAGTTGACAGCTAATAGTGCTTTAGTAGGTTGAATATTTTCTGTCTTGTCTACTTAGTTTTCAGTGAGACATTGATCTAACTACATGTACTGTAATTTAATGGAAACAGATCTGCTGATAGAGCAGAACAATAAAATTGTAAAAACCTGTAGAATTTTTGTTTATGCTTGTATATTAACCAAATGTCATTTCTAAACTTAAAGATACACACCACAAACAAATTTTCTTATCTTCCACACAGAAGAGTTACAATTATTTTTGCAATATTTCTTTCAATAAAAGTCAAATTAGAAAATTTTAGTTGTGCAAAACGTTAAAATAGACTCTTGAAAAAAATTTCAAAAACGTTGTAACAAAACTTGTATATTTCTAAAACTTTTTCAAAAGTTATATTGAACCATAAAGTTACATTTTCACACTTTAAACCAAATGATGTGTATAGGTAATGCAAACATAAAGTTGTATCACTTCTTTAGAGAGAGAGGGGGGCATCTATTTAAGCAGATATTTGAATTTTGGATAGTGATAGGAATCAGTAAGAATTTCATAATTGATGATCAGGTTACTGTAACTAACTAATTACTGATTATAGTCGGATATTTACAAAGTCAATCAATTTAGTTAATTAAATAGTAAGAATGGGTAAATGACTTCTTTCTGTGGTGGTCCAGCTGGTCCTTCATTCATTTTGTAGAACCCAAAGTACACCCATACCCTGGAATGTGCTTTGTTACCCAGGTATGCATATAATTGTCTGTTCATCTGCACCATTACGATACACAAAAAGGTTAATAGATAAGCTGTGGCTGTAATATTCAGCTTAAAAACTATTAGCTTGTAAAAAAAAAAATAAACCGATTAATCAGAATAAAATTTTTTGTACCGGTAATTGAGTGCTTGGATTATGCCAACAATCGACTGATTTTCGATTATAATCAATGATTGGAACACCATAATTTTGAAAGAAAAAAAATTGTGTTATTTTTCGTTAAATGAAAACCAATAAAGGCTTTGAACTGAAACCTATCCCACAATTCCATATCAATGCACTTGTGTTACCAGACATGCAGGCAGTAATAACCCAAAAGATTAACATCCTTTAGATTAAAATTTTTTAAAAACATTTGTTGATGAGAGTTATCTTCCCTTTATCAAAAATGGTCTGGTCCAAGAGTTATTGTAAAAGCAGAGGAAAATTATTCCTTTACACATGCAACAGAAAACCTGATAAGGAAAATGGCAAAAAAAGACATTTCACAGAAACCTTTTTGAACTGAATGCTTTTTTATATATATGTGTAGAATTACCAATTTCTTTTTTATATAAAGCTACATTGTCGCAAACCATGGTTTTGAGTCCACAAGCTACCGATGATAGAGAGAATCGATGTGAATCACCTGTGGGTTACCGACGATGATAAAACTATATCATGTTTATTTTATGGCACACAGTTGTGTGTAAGCCTGCATCTTCATTTTTGAAAGTTCAGTATAAAACTTGTTTTTTAGAAGACAGTTGACAGAGTTATTCCTCTTGAAAGATACTTAAAGAGGCTGGGGGGTTGTGGCCATTTTTAGACTATATTGATCTCCTTTAGAAGAAGAGCTCCATATGAAGATATAGAAAATGATCAAATTTGAAAACTAAAATTTTTGAAATTTTTCTTTGCCAAATGATAGTTGACAGCTTAAGATATCATATCTAAAAAATTAAGTTAAATCTGCTGGTTAATTTGTGGTTAATTTGTTGACCCCCCAGCCTCCTTAAAAATAAAACGAAACATTTATTTTGGTATAGAAAGACTTTATTCTGTCCAGAGAAATAACAACATTTAGGGCATTAAGGTATAATGTTATAATCAAAACAATATATTTACTCAATCGACATCCAATACTTACATCAATACCTTAATTACTCATAAAGCATATTATGTAAAATTAATGCCCTGTTCACACGGAGAGTTTAATTCGCAGTAAATTAATGCGAAGTAAAATGATGCGAATTAAACTAATGCGAATTAAATTGCGTTCACACGACAGCTAATGCGAAGTAAACTAATGCGAATTATAATTTTATTTCTACAACAAGGCTATTCAGTGAGGCTATTATGACGTCATTTACAAATCACGTCATATTGTGCCCAGCAAATATACATTTGACATAATGTCAGTGTCTACAGGTACACATTTTAGTTATTAACATAATTTTCCTTTGTTTTCCACTCAAAAATAGCACAAGTACCTACATTGTATATTTGATCATCGACATGTGACCTGTGACTTAATTCTGCACTTACGCATGCGTCAAAATTTAATTCGAATTAGCTTCGCTTAGCGTTCACACAGAGCTAATGCGAAGTAATTTAATGCGCAGTAAACTAATTCGAATTAAACTAATTCGCATTAAATTCTCCGTGTGAACGCGGATCAAATTTAATTCGCAGTAACTTACGTTTAATTCGAATTAAACTCTCCGTGTGAACAGGGCATAACATTATTATTCATAATCATCATATTCATAACTCATTAAGTTCAGAGCCTGCATAAAAAGGCAAATGTTTGCTACATATACCAGTATAATATGGAAAACTGCATTCTAAAATTTTATATATATGATTTTAAAAAATTAATTGAAAGACAAAATTTATACAAATAAACTCTTTTTTAACCTAATTACACCTACTATCAGACTTCTGTTTCTATGGTAACTGGTCCTTTAGCTGCGATAGATTTTTGACAGGCTCGGACCAATCGCATGGCATTCAGTGTGTCCTCTTTCTTGACCTGTAATTCTGCTTTTCCTGTAAAAAGGAAGACATTTCTGCTATACAGATCAGAAATGAGAGTCATGTTATTGTGAAACTAATCTGTTCATTTACAGGAAACTTCATAAATAAATTTTACATCTATGTGTATTTTTGCACTGAAAGATTGAAAGAAGATTAAATGTTACTGTATTTAAATTTTAAGATGCAGTCCCGCCAGATATTGTAAAAATGTTTTTGTCAGATGACTCTAGTCAATACTGTAGATTTCGGTGAACACTGAACATTAAACAACTTTAATTCATCCAGTTTCCAACTTTTCTTAAACAATTTCACATAAATAGTACACTGCACAACAAAGTGCTTAATATTATTCCCATTAGGCATGGTATGCACTCATAAGAACATCACCCACATACAAGGATATTACATTTATTGCAATTATAATGGGGATTAAATAAATAAAAAAATAAATGTATGGATGATTTGTTTAGGATTCAAATTTCAATCTGGAAATAAATATGCAAGTAATTTGGTAAGGATAAATTTTTTTTTATCTGAATTAAGTATCCCTATTAAAATGGGAATAAACTTTCAATCTTATTACTGTACACATAATTTATGGGGGATAAATCTTGGTCTAAACTAGAGGTACAATGTTCTTTGAGCACTGAGCTCACTAAATGATGCTTCCGCCTCCCATATGATTATTATGGCAAAGTCCATGTTTTGGTTTTGCTGTATGAGACCCGAAATAAGGGTCAGATCAAAAAGTAAAATAGAACCATGTAATAAAGAAACTGTGAAAGTACGTATCATTAAATTTTATTCAGTGGTATAGGAGGAGTTGCGGATAAGAGCGCGGATAAGAGATGGGTACTCTTCAATATTACAGAAAAAATGGCAGTGTCCTTGTTTTGCTTTGGGAAACCCCAAATATGTGTCCGATCAAAAAGTAAAATAGGAGGTGCACAATGGCACTATGTTACAAAGCTTCTGTGAAAGTATCATTAAATTTCATTCGGAGGTGTAAGAGGAGTTGTGGATAAGAGATTGGTACCTCAAAGTATAACAGATGGACGGATGGACAGACATCCCCCCATCACTATATACCCCCTGCTTTTCAGGAGGGGGTATAATAATATTCAAGTTCTGGTATTTATTTTTACCTTGCAATACATCCAGAAAGTGCTCCAACTCGGCAGCGTATGCCTGGGGGTACCTGCTGGTGAAGTGGTCAGCTATCCTGGGAGCAGAAGTCACACCAGCAAGGTGTTCCGTAATCAAGTTGGATGTCTTATTCTCAACACTTATCATACCTTTGTCACATAGAACCTGAAAAAATTCAGATTTTTTCATTTTATACTGAAAATTACTGAAATCATGAAATCACTACATTTTCATATGGGTTTAATTTTGCATTATTTTTGTGGAATGAAGAGACCATGAATTCATGTCCTCCATATAATACTAAAATTTCAATGCTTCTTCATCCTTGAAATCAAATCCCCATGAACAATATATTTCCTCAATTAAATCACGAAAATTTGCATTTTTTGCCTGTCATTTCATTTTCCAGAAAATACAGAGAATCTTCTAACAAGGTCACAATCTTTGCATATTATCCTAACAATAATTAATGTCAGTTAGGCCTTGAAAATGTTTATGGATACCATAAAAGTTTAAGAAATATGCAATATGATTTTTCTGGTGAATGAATAGAATGATTTTTCTGGTGATAAACAACCTTTATATTAAGTATGAGCTACTACAATCCCTGCATTACAAATCATGACCCAGCTAAATATAAGCATCATCCTGCTCCTCTGACCTTGATCTTGTTTAAATGACCTTGGTTCTGGATTTTGATGATCAACAACAATTGATACAAGCACCAAATTTTTCTCTTTTTTTTTTCAAATGAATAGCTTAAGTTTGACAGACAAATCCACATCCATTAATATAGCTGAACTTCGATATCTCAAACACTGATATCTTGAATACCATGGATATGTTGAAGTGATTTGGAAGCACTTTATCCTCAAGTATACATGTATTACCCTCAATCATCTCAAACACTCCGATATCTCGGAAGTTTTTTTTCGGTCCCATCAAGTTCGAAATAACGAGGTTTGACTATATTTAAATGTCTTTTAAGTTTTTTGGGGCCTTTTTTTTTTTTCCTTTACCCTTTATTTGACCTAATTCTTCTTTAACCAAGAGATACTGACCTCCAACCTCTGGTCGTAACCATACGGAGCCACTCTTCCATTCTCCACAGAAGACACAACTCCATTTTTGAATTTAATGGTAACCAACACCTGGTCATAGTCATCACAACTGGCAATACTGGGGTCAAATGCTGAGGCACTCACATACACAGATTCTGGTTCAGAACCGGCTAGCCACAAGGACATGTCAAGGTCATGTATTGTGGAGTCATAAATAATTCCACCTGCAATGTGTGAAAGCTTGGGATTGAGAAGAAATCTAAACAAGTTAAGAAATGGAACATGATTTCAACAGATATTGTTAATACATCCATATTAAGGATCATATACCTTTAATTTGCCATTAATGGTTTTTAAAACACATGTATGAAGGATCTGAAATTGCTATGTAAAATGCAACAAGAGATGTTTGTGAAACACTTATGCCCCCCCCCCCCCCCCCCCCCCCCCCCCCCGGACATACATTATAGGGTTTGCTCGATCGTGCCCATAACAGGACTTGACTTAGATATTCTTATGATAAATCTGTATACCAAATTTCATTTCAGTATGTGCAACCTCCGTGAAGAAAATGAACGGAAACTGTTGGTGGACCAACAGACAGACTGACAGACAGACAGCAGCAAAGCAATATGCCCTCCCTTCTTCGAAGGGAGGCATAAAAAAGAATCAACTTAGAAGTATGGTCAGATTTTCAAACCTAATACTAATAATATATGTGAAATCAGGACATGATGAATTTTCCTTATTTTTCACAAACCTGAAGTTTTAATGTACGAAATAGGAGGAGGAGCCAAATCTCTGCTTGTAAGCTTAATCAGACGGAGATTGCCCAATTCCTTTTTCATGATCTTCTCTCGAACACTCCGAAAATTTGGTTCAAACCTCCTATGAAAGAAATATGCCTTTTTTACATGGAGGTCTTACACTGTCTTCAAACTAATTTTGTACCACCCTTATTTTTGTAAATATACTAAAGGCCTCTTTGTATAGCATTCCTAACAACAAAGAGACAAAAGCAAACCCTACGCACTTTAATGCACATACAACATTGGAAAAATTATTTTTGTACAATTATTTTATGAAAGTATGAATCTAAATGTTTTTCATCAAATATTTATGTGTATAATTTATTCATTTGAGCTGCATCTTATAGTTATTAAAGTACAGTCTACAGAAGATTGTTTCATTCATATATATGTAAATGTCAATTAGAAATTTACCTATGCATTGCATTGAACAATGCCTTCTTTTGTTTTTCTGCTAAATCATAGCACGCTGCTGTAGAATCTATAGCATCTGTAATAGGTTTCTCACAGAACACAGCTTTCCCTGTAAAGCAACAATATGTAGTATTCATGCTGCTCTGCAACAATTTTTAGCAAACAGATATATTTTAGACTGAATATTATTTTAGTAGTTCTTTAACTTTGTTGATAATTCATTTTTTCTGTTGATTTTCAAGGTTTGTTTTTATGCTATTAGCACTGACCTGCCAGTAGAGAGTCCCTGATTAATGGCTCATGTGTAGAAGTAGGGGAACAAATCAGTACTGCATTCACTCTGCAGGGAATTGAATTAAAATCCTTTTACCAGGAGTAGAAGATCTTAGATACTTGTACATCTACAGTCAAACCTCGTTATTTTGAACTCAATGGGACTAAAAAAAACTTGGAGACATCCGAGGATTCGAGATATTGAGGGTAAAATACTTAAAGAATAAGTATTTGGGACTTCCAAATCAGTTCGACATATCCATAGTATTTAAGATATCAGTGTTCGAGATACCAAAGTTCAACTGTATTACATATAAAACATAAAAAAATAACATAAAACTCTAACATTTGAAATGGAAAAGAATCAAACACTTTGCATAAATTTTTCTGATTGATCTGTGAAAATATTGAGTATGTGCAATGTTCATGTGTTCAAGGTAGACAACTCATCCTGTACAAACAAAGCATAAAAATGTTTACACTTCAGCATCATGGCTAGCGAGAGTTTTTTTTTCTGTCCACTCTGTTTCCACAAATAGTGGAAATAGACTGCATGAACACAAAAACTCTGTAGTTTGCAATGATGATATATTAGGAAGCATCTTTTTCTCCATCCTTTCATCCTTTGATATTTAAACCATGATTGACCTACTCTGGATCATTATACAGTCCTTCCAAACTGTCAGGAGTCGTACACCGGGCTGCTAGGTTGTAATCCTGAACAAACTTCTTAGCCTCCTCAATTTTGTTCCTGACTACCCACTTCACTGCTGCCCTGGGGGATGTCAGAATATTCTTCATGTGAGCCAAACCTAAAGCAAGTAACAAGCAATAAAGTAACAATGACAGTATTGCATTTTCGTGAATTCTTAAGAGATACGAAACATAATTTTTTTTTCACAGTTTAATTAATTATTGGTAGCATATTGATAACTACAGTTGAACTTTGGTCTCTCGAACACTGATATCTCGAATACCATGGATATGTCAAAGTTATTTAGAAGTCCCAACCACTTATTCTTTAAGTATTTTACCCTTGATATCTCGAATACTCGTATATCTCAAAGTTTTTCAACAGTCCCATCGAATTTGAGATAACAATGTTTGACTGTATTACATTTAACATTTCTGGAGAAGAGATGTCAATTTATCTGGATCAATTTATTTAAGGAATAACTGTCTAATTTTTTGGATTCATGATGTGATCAATCGAGGGGCTTGCGTGATAATTTGCATAAACGCCGAAGGCGTTTATGCATAAAATTATCACGCAAGCCAATCGATTGATCATCGTCATGAATCCAAAAAATCTGACAGTTATTCCTTATATTTACATGCTCCTGATTCTGCAAATTCCCGTGCTAATAGCCCCGCTTCTGTCTCTATTTGTCCTGCCCCGCACGTAATTTGTTTTTAACCGCGCCTATCGATGAACCAGTAGATTTATGTAGAAATGAAGTATTTTTACAATTTGTAATTTTATCTCGGACAAAGACATTGGAAATGTAAATATTCAATTATAAGTCATATATTTACATTTCCAATGTCTTTGTCCGAGATAAAATTACAAACTGTAAAAATACTTTATTTCTACATAAATCTACTGGTTCATCGAGAGGCGCGGTTAAAAAAAAATCACGTGCGGGGCGGGACAAATAGAGACAGAAGCGGGACTATTAGCACGGGAATTTGCAGAATCAGGAGCATGTAAATATAAGGAATAACTGTCAGATTTTTTGGATTCATGACGATGATCAATCGATTGGCTTGCGTGATAATTTTATGCATAAACGCCTTCGGCGTTTATGCAAATTATCACACAAGCCACTCGATTGATCACATCATGAATCCAAAAAATTAGACAGTTATTCCTTAATTGATGTCATCCTGAACTTTTATCTGCACTTCTGGCCATCAAGTACAGAACAATTTGAAGAACTAGTGGTAAATAGATTTGTACATTATGCTAAAATGATAAAAATGGTTACCCATATTCCCGAAACCAAACAATGCAAAATTTACTTTAGACACCATTTTTGTTGAGGGATATCACTTCTTTTGTCACTGAAAAAAAATGCACGTACATTGTGAAAAACATTGATTTAAGGCAATGCCAATTTACCATAGAAAATAAGCACTTCAAAATTCGTGACAACCACACTATTTACTTAATATCTCTATAAATGTTGTGTCTATTTACAGTATATGCTATAAAACTTTTTAGAAAAAGTGGTCAATATTTAACTGCAGTTTATAATAAGTACACGTTATAATTTGCATAAATTACCTATTCCTGGTCCGTGGTTTACATACGGTACACTTGCTTCCTCGGTTATCAGTCCCCCGGACAGGTGGGTTCTCTTTTTCTTATGGAGCGTGCGGAATGTCATCATTCCCGTGCTTCAAAGATTATATTGCTCGCCAGAATCCTTTGACGGCAGCGACTTAAGGTTTTATTCTTTATGTCTGTATATATTTTCATATGTTTCTATTTTTCCACAGAGCATTTCTATATACCTTCCAGCAGATCATGATGTGGTCTCAATATCATTGATTGTTTCAAAAGGTTAAAAATTTATTCTAAAAATAGAGCGTTGCTATGGAAATTATATGAAAATCCACGGGTGCTTAGGGAAGCGAACACCACCATCACAACCCCCACCCGGTGTGCCGTACCCTGAAGCTTCTTCGATCTTTTTTTCATAAAACATTTTTCTATGACATATTCACAAAGTACGAGGGTTGTTCGGAAAGTTCGTGTACTATGCCAATCTTCGTTATACTACCATCAAGAAATTTAAATTGAGCCCATTATCATATGTAAAAATATTTATTTTGTTTAAGTGTGAAGTTTCATTCCATGTGATTTAAAAGAATTTATGTTATTTAATTTTAAAATCAACACGTTTTGTAACCACGGAGCAAACTCAACAACACCGTAACGTAAAAAACGTACCGACATGAGGTTCTCAAAAATACTATCCCTATACATTTCACACAGTATTGCCCAATACCAGTGCACTTATTAAAAACATTTCTCTATCACTTGAAATCTATTTTGCTAACAATTGTTCCAGTAGCATTATTTTGTTTGTCAATGTTATATTTTTTTCACTGCATAAGTGTGCTTTCACAAGATCAGCATCTATCTGTAAAGCCCCAAACTCTTAGCATGACGTTACTAACTTTTTCATGTTTTTGATAAGATTTTTACAGATAATCCGTTTTCTCACAGATCACCATCGTCTAAGCAGGGTAGTCTATCATTCAAATACCGCTTGTACCAGGTACACACACATGCATGGCTCACTTTTGACACATTTCTTACTTCCTCCGGCATTTTCAGAGTTTTTTTCTGGAGTTTTCCAGAGTACAACACAAAATTGTATGATTAACTGCTGTTCCGGGACTTTTTACGACGTCATCTTTTTCGCCCTTTTCAATGAGGACTACCTATCTTCTGAAACTGATTTCTTTTCAACGAAGCAAAATTTTAAGTCATAATTTGGAATCAGAAACGATGAAACAATTCTTAATTTGAACCTGTAGAATTTTTTTCCGTTTTTGAGTCATTTTACAGAACAAATGACTTCAGACATTATTTAGTGTCTTCATTGTAAATTACAAAATTTTGACCTGCTCCGTGATCCGATTTTTGCATTTTTAAAGTCTAAATAAGTTTGAAATATACCACGATATTTTAAAAATTTTGGATACACATCATTTGAATTTACTGTTGAAATATTTCTTCCAAATTTGGATATAATATGACGTTCAGTAAAAAAGTTATGACTGTAGTCCACGAACTTTTCGAACAACCCTCGCAAGTTACACTTGAAAAACCCAAAATATAACCTAAAACTAACCTTTTTTTAAAAATCCCCACTCTCTGAAACTAATTAAAATGCTCTCTTTTAGTATCAGAGAGTGGGGATTTTCAGCAAGAAATAATTACTAAATCCACTACTATGTTGTTTCCATGGTTACCATAATATAGCAATAATTTCTCTATTTTCTTTATTCCCGCGCACTGCGTAACAAGGCCTTAAAAATTAATTCAAGATACTATTAAAGATTTTCATTTTATCCCCGTCTTTCCACGAAATGGCGTTATGAATGAAATCTAAGCCACAAATTGTGCTTTGCTGCATTACCATAGCAACTAAAATATTTCTTATCATAATAATATTGCTATTTACATAAGGTCAACTTTTTTTTCTGCCATTTGACTTCTATAATTAGTAAATATATGTTGTGAGCATTTTTCAGCACATAAAATGTAAGCCAAATATAGTCATTGTTATCACTTATGACAGTATACATAATATGGCCATATAATGACATGTTTACACTACATCTTTTATTAATTGAAAAAAAAAAAAACAATTTTTATAAAAACTTATTGTGATGACAATATATTTTATCACAATTTCCATGATTTTTTTTTTCACTAAATCATGCAGGGTTGTTCAAATTTTCTTGTCTTAAAATGCTAAATAAAATGATACACTAATCATTGAGAATAATTTATGAAATCATCAAGGCAAAATTCCTAACCTCAAAATTACTATGATTTCTTAACAAATGAGAGTCGTAAAATTTTAACATCGCACTTGTCTTATGATATCACCGCAATGCCTACAGATAAAATTACTTTGAAAATTATATGTGAAGAAACTGCAAAGAATTCTACATTTAATGGTGTTTTAGTTATTAAAAAAAAAAAGAGTCACAAATAGCATTGCAATAACATTTTAGAAAAATATATTCTATAATGAAATATTCAGTGGTAGATAAAATTATGACACTCTTATGGCCAGGTACTGCTCATGTATATTCCGAATAATTTCTTTACATCATAAGTAGCAACTTAATTTAATGATTTTGTGTAATGTTCAATGAGGTTTTCTTTGTCCTTACTGAAGCTCAATAAAGATTCCAAGTAGCCAAAAATCTCATTTTTTGAAATGTTTCCGTCTGTTACAAAGGCAACCAGGCCAGGGTATATAGCAACCAAATTTTATTCATTTATGTTTATAAATGAGCAGTTTTATCAAAATCGGAGCCCATGCGTGCCAAAAAAAAATTTCAAGTTGTCAAACAGAACTGTGATATTTGCATTAGAATGATTGCATACAGACAAAGAGAGATTACTGTAAAATGTTTACCGAAGATTTTCAGTTGAAAAAAATCAAGTCGCTGCTAAAGAATGTTACTCTTAAGTTTGTTAATGGGTTTTGAAGGGAAAATGAAATACTTTAGTCGCCAAAACTATGGGAGTTCATGATCAATCTGTACAGATGGATCTTAGGACTTGAAGTCAGGTCAACCAAAAAAGTAGGTCATGTTGACCTTCTTCCTGATTGTTCAAATCCTTTTATCTAAATTTATGGATACTAGACAGGCCCGTAAGAAGCAATTTCAGTTTGTTTTTTTGTTTTTTTTTTTTGGGGGGGGGCACGACTTTGGGGGGGTTCACTACCAAAATTCAAAAAATTCCTGGAAAGCAAAAAAGAGTTCATCAAATGTTATCATTGAGGGGGCACAAGCATATACATGTAGTAGCTATGTTTTCTATAGTATTCTATATATCGGCAAAATTATTGGGATGCATCACCCTTGTGCCCCCCTTCGGTTTCTACGCCATGTCAGAGGCCTCAGATCCTCAAAAATAAAAAAAATAAAAATTTAAAAAAAAAAATAAAAATTGTTAATGGGTGCATTTGGGGGGCCTTGCGATGTGTTGATTAAATAGGGTAACACTTATCTACCTTTTAAAATTATGGTTTTACATTTAAAAATACTTCATGCTACACATTTTGAACAAAATGCGGCGTTAGGTCCTTAAACTTAGAAAGTTAATGCATCTTTGGGGCTAAGGGTCTGTCGACCCAAAAATATGTCATACTTTATGTTCATTTTGTTAACAATTTAGGATAAGTATCTCTGCCATTTTGAGATTGATGGTCATTATTGAAGAATTTTATTGGTTGATATATCATGGGATAAGTCTACTGAAAGAGGTCATAGTAGGGTACTTTTTACGGTGATGATCTTCATTTTTTATTTTTTATTATTTATATAGATGCATGTATATCTTCGAGTCCAAGGACCATCAAACCTTGTTGGCTGCTGCATTTTTGGACCTTGGATGTAGGTCACAATTACCTATTTTTGAAATAAATGTGTATAGCTATTTATTTTTAAATCTTTTTAGATAGATTTCTTTGACACTATGAAGGCCCAACAAATCTTGTTGGTTGACGCAACTTCAGATCAAAGGATGTGACAATTAATCAGAGAAAAGGACCAGTGATCTACTTTTGGAATTCTGAGCTTTTTATTGTCAATATTTTTTTTAAATAAAAATGTCTATGAGTCAAAGGTAAATCCAACCATGCTGTTTAATGCATTTCAGGACCTCGGCAATCTAATTAAAATCAGATCTTTGTTACGCTCCGAAATTCTGATTTCGCTGTATACAGCGATTTTAGTCAGATTGAGGACCTCGGGTTCTCATATTCAAAAGTAGGTACCGGTAACCACCTTTTTCAAATTCATGTCTATTCATTTTCAAAAGAGGGTGTTGCAGAAACTCGCGATTGTTCCCTAATCGAGAAGGACATTTAAAGAAGTATTATCTCTAAATATAGATAGTGCTACGTAGATGACTTTATTTATACGGCGGGAATGTCCAGCTTGTTATAACAAAACATTTCACATTTCACATTTTACGTTTATTTCATGCAAAGTTTTTCCTATCTTGTTGATCTATCCGACTTTGAATAAATATTATCCTATCCTATAGACTGGCGACCTGATAGTAAACTTTTTTTCTCATCTATGGTCACTGTCCCAATATTGCACGAGAAAAGTTAGAACGATAAAAAGCACAATTAATGGCAAGTGCATCTCGCACATCATTTTGAAAAATGTACTGCGTTAATATTTTTCAATATATATAAATGTGTCCAATAATCACGCTGTTGATGCAATATCCAAAAAATTCCATTGAGTCATTTCAGTTTAGTTGTTTCAAGTCAAATCTGAGACACTAATTAACAGAACAATAATGAAACGAAATGAGTATGAAAAAATTCATTTTTTTAAAATGATAGTACTTTACTTTTTAAGACATCGCCACTAAATAATAACATAAAATGTATGTCTTATTAGTTTTAGATCACAATATCAAGGAAAACAATTTAATTCTGCATGCATTTGAAATATTACCCATTAACTTTCTGACATTCTCTCCCTCTCTCAAGAGAGATGTTACATTGTACTTCCATTATTTGAAAAATAAATATGTATATACCAGCCATTACAGGATTCGAACCCATTCTCAGGTAAAAGAATGTTCACAGAGTCCACTTGCTTTACCACTAGACCAGCTCCGACACTGAAGAAGCATGTGCTATTTTATGTGCACATTTTCCATTTCGGATGGATAATCATTTTTATTCGATTTTTGTGATTTTCAAAAATATGCCTCCTTGAAACAAAAAAATCGGAAATGGCAGTTTTGAAGAAAAATCCTGTCTCTTTATGCGTATATCAAATTCAATCTGTTTCAAGGAGGTAATTTTTCAGAACAATGGGGATTCCCTATTTGAAAAACAGAAAACTTGACTTATTTTGCTATGTGGCTTATTTACACTCTATTTAATGGCAAATTGGTAGTGGATATGCAGTTTCTAAACATTGTTCTACATTGTGCTGTATATACAGTCGTATCTGAAAAAAATTAAGACCGTTTTCTGTTACTTAAAATTATTATTTAAACTGCTACAACTTTAGGGAAAATAACAAAAGAACTGCAACACCCTCTTTTCAGCTACATAACCTAGACACTATGAAGTCTAAGTTCGTCGAACCTTGTTACTTGATGCATCTTCGGGTGTGTCTCCTAAGATAAAGCCTACTACGTTTATGTTTAAAATCAAACATTTTCAATTGATTCCTCTCTTATCCACGTCACTAAAAGTCAAGTGAGAACTTCAGTTCCAAGCCTAGCGGTAGGGAGGATGAACTTAGACAAATGATTGATGAAAATTTTGATGTCATTGAACGGGTCAATTATGAGAAAAGAGAGAAGAGAACAGTTAATTAGAGATGGATAGAATCCTTTTGTGCTATAATAATAATTCTTTATTGTATTACATAATACACCAATAATTGGAGGAAAAACTTATTGACAGATTCAGATTGTGTGAAAAAAGTGTCCATAAGTAGTGTAAAAACCAGAGTTCTGGCGCAGATACCTTATAATGGGCTCCTCACGGCTCCTTTGAGGAGCCGATGACGTCATAAATAAACATGGAAACAAACACGCCCCCTTAACTCATGAATGATTTTAAACAAACCATCATTGAAAAAAATCAATAACAAAAGATGTCATTTATCTTAATTAAAACAATGCAATTAGAGAGTATCAAAGAATATAACAAAGAGAATGGATTAAACAGATTTTTAATCAATAGATTATTAAAATGACTGTTTCATTAAGAATCGGAAATTCCGCAACGTCATGGAATAAATTACAGTCATTGTTGAAGGAAACAAAAGAGACAATCTCGTTCAGATGAGACCCCTAAAATCGATTTAAAGGGATCACACGGGTCTTTTGTTGGTCCCTATTGGGGTTTTCCATGTAAAAAAAACAAAACTTAAATTATGTTGTACTATCGATTAATGGTGTATTGAAATTGTGAACAATGGAGGTTTAAAAATGGGACGGTGTTGAATGATATATTTAAATGATGCATCAGTCAACCGAAACATTTACAGGTGAAAAAGTTATCCAAGGTACACGAGGCTTTAAATCTTACGGGAGTATATTTATCACATACGAACAAATTTTCAATTTTCAGACTAGCTCATGTCTACTTTTAGGGAGCACATATACTCTTTTATACTTTTATTTTTAAAAAAAAAAGTAACAAAAAACCTTCAAATAATAGTCCAATGAAGGACTAGGATTAAAGAATCCTTTTGACTCTTAGCCAATAAAATATGTACAACTCAATTCAAAGAAAATATTGACAAGCAAACTGATTTTAATCTCACATTTATTGTTGAGATGAAGCAAGATACATGTATATATTTTTATAGACATATGCATTTATTATACATAAATAATTTCATTCACAAACTTGCTTTTATGATGATGAAATTAGGTATTCAGTTTGGAAAAGATTCAGCTATAAGTTTGTACATCATTGGCATTGATCCACGAATTAAATTTGGAAGGCCAGTGTAACCATTTTACCAGGTATTGTTTATTGTCTCCTCGTCCTTTTGTTTTTATGATCTTTTCTACTTTAAACACGTCATCTTCACGAACGTCCACTTTTTGCAATTCATTTTGATAAAAAGTTCCTTTGATTTCTTCGTTTAAATAGTCTTTGAGTCTGTATATGGGCAATCCTCCTCTTAAATATCTCTCAGATACGACGAATATCTCCCCGGACCACTTTTCGTCATATTCCCGAGTAAAGACGTTTCGTAGATGACTAATCCGCACACGATCCCCTATCTTAAACCTGAAAGGCCTCCTCACTCTCTTGGTCTTTGGTGTCATAGGAGTCTTCTTTGGCCAATACATTTTCCACCATAAGTTCGTCTCTTTCGACTTGGTCACATTTTTGGGAGGCATGCCTATGGTTCTATGGTATGTTGCGTTATAATTGATGGCAAAGTCTTGAAGGTGATCCACATAGCGATGGTTTTGTTTGAACGTAATGAATCTATATATTTTAGATTTAATTGTTTTAATCACCCTCTCTGCATAATTGGCTTTGACTTCAGTGTTCTGGGCGTATAAATGCTCTATGTTTTGATCATTCAATAGAGCATTAAAGGCTCGGGATCGGAATTCCTGTCCTTTATCTGTACGGATTCGTGTCGGACGTCGACCTTCTTGAAGTATATCTGCAAAGGCTGAAGTGACGCTTTGACCCTTTTTGTCCTTTAGAGGGCGCATCCACAGAAACTTGGAGAAAATATCTATAACAACGAGGACAAAAGTAACCCCATCGTTTTGCTTGGGATATTTGGACATGTCCATTAGATCTGCATCCCACTGATCATCAATGCCAAGGGTGATGACTTTATTTCTTTTGAAATGCCTTCGAATAGGTCTCTGTAGACTGTACGCTTCTTGTCTCTGTAACCATTTCCTGATCTTGTATTTGCTCAGGACATATTTTCCTTGTTTGCGTACATATCGATACAGTTTGTCTGGCCCCGAAAAACTTCCAGCATTAACAGGGTCGTAATAAATTTGCTTGAGATAATCCTCCCAAGACATGTTACTTCCTTGACTGACGACTGAGAAATGGGTCATACATGTGATCCTCTAACAGATATATACTGCTTGAGTCACATGATCAAGAAATAAATGGTTTTATGTCACACAAAACAACACATCTGATGTATTTTTATATTATATTGATATAAGTTTAGATAAGATACAGTAATTTTATAGAAATGCATAAGAAAATAAATCATATAAAACATAGTAGTATGCATCATTTAATTTATTCACACAGAAAACTTGCAATATAACATTATAAAATATAATATTGATAAATGAATATTTAAAAAAAGCAGAGTAATTTAAAACTGTTTTTTTCTCTCAAAAGTTAATTAGGCATTTTCTTCGGATTCTTCACTCTCGTACTCTTCTGTTTCGCTGTCGTCCTGATCGTCAGTTTCCATCTCACTTTCGTCGTCCCACATTTCGTCGAGGAGATGACGATTTTTATTAAGAGCCATTCTGATGGACTTGCGTTCACCGTAACCCTTAGACAGGAACTCGGCTACATCGTCCATGATAGTGGCATGAATGGAACCGTGTTTTAATTGCAGAATGTATTGGATTAGGGTGGCATAGTTATTAGCGAACGTTTGTAAGTCTTTTGTCTTCAACTTTTCCTCGGTTTTTGCTCTAGCCTCTTCCCGGGTTAAACCCTCTTTGATGTATTTATCATACTTTTGATCCCATTCCGTCTCGTTGTTCTCTTTGGCTTTATCCATGAGAACGTTAAAAACTTCATGTTCGCGGTTATCTTCATCTTCTTCCATCTCTATGGGTTCGAATGGGATCCATCTGCAGGTGGTTGGCCCTCCTCTATTTCCACATCGTCTCCCTTTCTTTTAAGGGAAACATTTTCGGGACACCATCTTTTTACGTGTCTCTGGAGGTCATGCATGCTTTCGAACACAAGACCACAATCGTCACAGGAAGGCATCTCGTCTAGATTGGGATAGGTAGGCGCTGTTTCTGGGAATTGCAATTTTTCTGCTGAAGAATGCTGCGCAGAGTGATAGGTTGTTGATTGATCTAGCTCTAAATGCGTCTGAATGCTAGGTGCGTCGTTGCGAGAATGAGAGATGGCATCTGAAGGTTGCGATTTTATAGAATTCAAGACGCTTGTGCGCAGGCGCAGATGTTCGGGTGTGGTTGGCTTCAAGTCAATCAGTAGGTATCCATAAGGCTTGGAAATGGCTTCTTTAAAATGTCTCAGCAGGTGTTGAGGATTTTCGGGATACATCTGTCGAGCCAAAGTCATGACTTGCTGTCTGTCCACAGGATTGTTAAACAGAACCAGATAGTGGCAATTTCGTCTCTGGGTGGGATCTTTGTTATAGTACAGATTTTGATTGATAGCCACGACTGACAAATTTCTGTGATGACTACCCTCCGTAAACAACTCGTTGATTCTAGAATCTTTGGCCGCTGTAGACATGAGATCGTCTAGAATCACAAGATTCCTCGTTCCGGGGTGAATGAACGAATCTTGCTCCAAATCTAATGGAATGCCCTGTATGAATTCGACTGAGGGATACACAGTGGCTTTGATGATGTCATACAGGGGTTGCCATCGCTTATAGAGCCACAAGATTCTCTCCGGAGAGGGGGAAATCTTGCTCATACAATGTTGCAACAACGTTTTTACAAAATAAGTCTTGCCGGAGCAGGTGGGTCCTGACACATTTGCCGTAAAAGGATGTTGAAACATAAACTCTTGTTGTTGTTGTTGTTGTTGCTGCTGTTGTTGTTGTTGTTGTTGCAGTAACAAAGGCAGCTGTTTTTGTTGTTGGGGCTGCAAAGGTAGTTGTTGTTGCAAGGACAATTGCTGTTGTTGTTGTTGCTGTTGTTGTTGTTGTGACACTTCGGATTCCTGCACACCGTGTTTATATTTCACATGTCTTTTCAAACTATCAGGCCAGACGTATACACTTGAGCATAGATTGCAAGGATACATGTTAACCCTTTGACGTCTTCCTACGTTATGGCAAAAATGATTTATGTTTTTATTTTTATGATGTTTTCCACGTGATCCCATTTGCATATTATTTGTAAGTGAAAACGTTAATAGAAAAAGTTGCACACCTCCAATTCCTCTGAAATACATGGACTCCGGAATCCTAGTGTCCGGCGTCTTTAAACTCCGGAATCCAAGGTCACCGGAATCCTTGGAATCCGGAAACCTACAGATCCGCGGCGGTGCGCCCGGGAGTCCTTTACTGAACCATGTTCAAATAAAACAAAATATTTTTGTTTTTCATGCATTTATTCACAATTCTGTGTACACTGAATACATGTAATACAGACTTTTTATGCATTATACATAGGACACGTAAATCGCTTAATAACAAACATATGATAATAATAATAACAATGCCCAATACATCTTATGTCTTACATTCTATAATGGACACGTAAACTGTTTTATAACAAACCTATGATAATAATGATAACAATGCACAATGCATCTTAAGTCTTATAATGACCATGAGCTAAGGTGTGAATACCGTCCTTAAGAATGTGTCTCTTATCGTCAAAGGGGCTCAGACTGGTTTTATTTAGAACAACAGTGTATATTTGGTGGTTAAATGATCTGAACGTCACCATCGACTCCATCTGAAACTCTTTTTTTAAAAGACAATTTTTATAGTTTTCGTGTTGTATGCTCGATTGCACGACTGCCTTTTTCACGCCCTTGGCTCTTTTCTTTTCTTCTTGACAAATAAATTCGTTCTCGTTTTGAACTATTTTCTTTTCGTAAATGAAACTGTACATCTTGGGCTTTAGACCTACGGATTCTCGCATGGTATGACCTTGACATTCATCCTTCATTTTACCTAAGACCTTTTTGTTGACATTGCTATGAAGAAAATGTGTTTCAGGGTAATCACTGAAATCAAAGCAATACTGACTCTCCTTCATGTCTACATACACATCCTCGGTGGATATGTCGTAACACAAAGAGTCTGTGTCTGTAAAGCAGAGAGTAGCGCGATCGCCATACTTTTCCTTGATGTAATTATAGTGGAAATCGTACATCAAGACTTTGGAAAGTTCCAAAATGGAAAATCCCACATAATTTGGTCTATTGAGGACCAATTTTTGTTTGGTAAGCTCTACAGAAGCAAGATCTGCATTGAAGATCTTGAAGGATTTAAACCCAGGTTTAGCCGAAAGCTTTAAGAGTCTTTTCTTCTGGTGAACGAGTTGAATGTCCACCCTTTTCCGCAGATTTTCCATGGTCTTCCCGAAAACACTGTTATTCATGAGTTTGAAAAAATCTTTCTCAAACTCGTTTTTGGCCCCTTTTCGCATTGTTGTATTGAAATCGATATAAGCTTTCAGCCAAGGACTTTGTTTGAAAGACAGTACCCGATGAATTTTGGTCAGTCTCATTCCCAAAGCCAAGTAGAGTTGCAAATTTCTGTAGTGGACGACATATTTCTCTTTATCAAAAAGGTTTGGGACTAATTTGGTAGCAGAGCCTTCTTTCATTCCAAGCCTAGTCAAAAGGTCTTTCTGATATGGTGAAAGCATCTCTGGTTTTATTTTAAATGATTCGGGAGCTAACGGATAGTCACTGTGGCAGTCATGCAATTCCGAGGGATATTTCAGATCTACTTCAAAGATATAGCCAGTGTCCCCCTCCATAGAGACAGAATTGACGTCGATCGTCTCTCTCTCATCAGAGGTTAGCCAACAAAAATCATGAGTTGGTAGATGTTGACTCATGGCCCACCCGTAGAGATTGTTGGCATCTAAGTACATCAGATAGTTTGAAGGTTGATGCGGATCGTAGTCGTTTAGATAGGGATTATTGGCTTTCGCGTGCCTTTTAGAAATCATAGCAATACCACCTCTGAGCCCCTTTTCCACGAAAAGATGCATGTCTGGATCGGTTAATAACTCGAGCTCCACACCCGTCATTTTCAGAGCGGCCTGCCAAGCTAATCCCGGGGCCGTGTAAAAATGAGCCGCATCGAGACCGTACATTTCAAGACAAAGACTTCGGAAATTTTCAAACACGTCTGCCAGAAGATGCACGTCTGTCTCCATGTACAGATCGTGGTATTGTCCTAAATTTTTAATTTGAAAGACGTCCCAAACCCACTGTGCATGTAAATAGTCTTTATCAGACACGGTCTTTCCGTCTAGATCATTGTAGAAAGCCCGTTGGGGTGGAAGTGTCGACTCTTGAAATCTTTTAAAGGAGTTCATGTATCGATACGGATAAACTCCTTTTCTATTGAGCAACTGAAGTTTTGATTGCTCATTTCCAGGATGAGAGGAGGCAACGTAAGCTCGTAGATGAGGAAACTTATGGATGCCTTCTTTTCCGAGATTGGCAGAGAGTTTGTCAAGGGAAGTTGACAAAAATTGAAATGTGTCTACGAAGTCTAGTTTCCCCAGCGAAAATGAAATGTACTTCTCGTGATTCTGGGGGATGCAGCTAATCTTTTTATGCTTGATTTTGCCGATGGCGGTCATAATGTGATGTGCATCATAACCTTTGAGGTTATGAAAGAATACTGGGATTCTTTCTCTCAGTCTTAAGTTAAGATTACAGTTGCTATGAGCAGCACCCCGGAATTTCCCCGTCACATGACAGTGATCACGAACAATGTCATCCCCCAGAACTTGGCTACAAATGCAACAATAAGTGGCTGATCGGAAAGCAGCAAGTTCTTCGTCGGACAAATGCATCGGCTTTGGGTTCTTAAGAGCATTCACGAGGCGTTCTTCCACATTGACCATGTGCTCAATAAACTTGTCAACGGCATCAGGGCCACGATACGTCACGTGATTTTCAACGGTGTCTGGTGAAATACCTACAACTTTGTAAGTAAAACCAGACGGTATGTGACGAGCCAACTTGATGGTAGAGGACTTGCTGGGATACCGTTGACATCCATAATGCCTCTGTAGAACACTCTCAAAGTCAGCATAGATCACAAACGGAACTTTGAGTTGCTTAGATACATCTGTATACTTCAGCCATTTGTCCTCCTCGGTTGGCATTTCGGTCCGCTGAGCACCATGTACTTGGCAGTTAGGGACATGTTTCTTGAGAAGACTTTCTTTTGTAAAACCATGGAGACAGTAATGACAATAGAAATATTGGTTATTATCTCCGTTTTGATCTCCCATCAATCTGTTGAAATTTTTGATCCAACAGTAGTGATGCTTTGACCCTTTGGAAATTACAAGGAGATCAACATGTTTTAACCCTCTTTCTTTAGTGAGATGAAGGGGATAAAGTTCACTTTTTTCATACCCAAACACGTTCACAGAGATGTTGTTCTTTTTCTCAAATTTAGGAATGTCTCCTATTCGAACCGGGAACGGAATGTCTGTAAAATCGAGTCTATCCACATGTTGTACATAATTTATAACCCGCTGAGGGTCTTTTGTTGCAGGGTAAAGAGAAGATAACACCGACCACATGAAACATTTTTGGTCCGTATTTTGTAAGTTAACGATAGCTTTTTTATGAGCCAATTTGGCAGGTAATGGAATGTAGCTGGAACCTTTTATTGGGCTGTAGTTGACGACGTGAATATTGAGCCCGATGACTTCATCCAATGCCCAATTACTTCCTTCCCTTTGGTATTCTAAGAAAGAGTTAATAATTTTCATAATGCTATCTCGTAGGGCCTGTTCAATGTCTTCTTTTTTAAGCACAATATGACAGCGTCCATGGAAATGGGGTTCGGCGTGCTCCTCTTGATTCCCTCGGGTCTTCGTGAAACGAACTTGCAAAGTGAGGTAAAATTTCATCCTTTTTCTTTGAGCAAGTTCTTTTTGCAGAAGAGATCGTATTGTCTCCTCTTTGGTCTTCAAAAAGGTCATGGGGTCGTATTTGCTCTTGTCTATAGCTTCCAAGAATATTTTCTTCAAATTTCCCTTAATGGCTTCTTCCTCTGTGATACAGTCGTCTTTAGCATCGTCTGTATCACCATTTTGAGGATCTGTGAAAAAAAGTTTTTCTTCTTTCATTGAGATGCCGCTCTAATTGTCAAGTCATGAGTGAAAACATTTTGATACACCAAATCTTAAAGCAAATCTAAGCTACTTTACCTTGAAGGTTATCGGTATTTAACGAGTCACCGCTTCCCACTTGATTTTGGATATTAGCGTTTGATATTCCTTCATTGGCATTGATGCTTCCTGTATTTAAGGATCTGACACGAGACGTACTAATATCATGTGATTGTGTTTTTCCTTGATGCTGTCTTATATGGCGTTCAAAGTTATCCCTCCTGCTGAATCGCTTGGGGCATATCTGGCAACGAAAGGACTCTAATACGTGTGTGGTTCTCTGATGCCGCAGCAAATTGGACCTACGAGTGAATATCTTTCCACAGTCTTCACATTGAACTTTTTCAGCAGCCATGGTTTCCTGTAATAACCACCCAAAAATGTTTTATCAGTCATTTTATGAAATAAAATCGACGCGATATGACGGATTCCGATTTCGTTGCAAAGAAAGATAGTAAAAATGTTTACTCGATCGTGAAAGATGCTTTTTAAGTGCATTATTATCATTCTCGGGGAACAGTGCACAAATGTATCGTGAACAAGCTTTGACGTGAATTAAAGTATAAACATATGTGAACTCATCCATGTGTGAACTCTTTAAACTGCTTAACTATAGAGATTTGTAATAATTTTCTATACAAAATAAAACGAACAAAAATATCATGCAGGGCGATATGTTGTCATACATCATTTCGTTTAAAACTTTAAAAAATATATATCAATATATTTGAAAATATTGAGGGTTTTCTTCTTTTATTTTATCACAAACGAACAAGACCATGAGCATTTCTCTAAGGTGATCCAAAGTCATTCTTGTGTAAAACGAGACTGAATCCTTTAATTGGGGTCTGAAGTATGACAAAAACTCGTAGTAAAATTGACTACTCAGTTGGAAAACCAAAATAATAGGGATGAAGTGTTAAACAAGGAAATCAACACTGGCTGCTCTTCCTTAACATAATAATAATATGTACAGAACAAGAATTAAAATAGTTCTGTTTGATAACATTTGAAATAAACAATGGTCCAAGAAAAAGCTCTTACCTTATGAAATCCTTAAGAAGGTATGCTATTTCCCCTTAAAGAAATCAAAAGCACTATGTACATTCCCCGTCAGTGATTTCAAAAAGGAATGTATTCTCCTAAGTGTTTTCTTTGGGCAGTTGTAATGAAATTAATTTGAAAGCGTAAGATCACTTCATTTTATACTGTATGTAGATCTCCATGGTGATTCTGGAATAACAATTAATCTGATTGGTTACGTTATCATGACATCATTTCAACCGTCATCATTTGAGTAATTTTCCATTGGAATGAGTATTTTTCCATTTGGAAATTCCAAAGGGTTTATAAATAGATTGCTCTGGAACAAGCCCTATATCTCAGCTATGATGAAAAATATTGTATCTTGCGAATATTCAGTCCTTCCAAACTATTTTCCCTGTTATATTTCATTATAAACTGCTATTTCACCAAAACGCTAATATAGAAAACAGTCTTAATGATGAAAAGTAGAACTATCTACTTGACAATTTCATACTCGTTTCGTAGTTAAGTGCAACATATTAGGATCTGACAGAAATTATTAATAACAATGTGTTTATAGATTATTAATGAAGGCGTAGATGAATATTATGTATCGCAGTTTTTCCCTGAGTTTATCAAAGAGGTGAATGTATTAGACATTTAAAAAACACCGTGCTTTAAAACATGTTCCTACCTGTAATGTTTTGGTCGACTGGTTTACTTTTTAAATGTCTTTTTTATTGCCCCATTGTGTACTTCTTTCAATCTTTTCTTGATTGAAGGCATTACAGGTAAACAAAAATCACGGTAGAATTTAAATGCCTATATTCGTTGAGACATGTTTCTACCTGTAATTTTCCGGTCGACTGATGCTCTATTAAAATGCTTCATTCAGTACGATCCTCATTCGAAACCAATAATGCATTTAATGTCCTTATTATTGAAAGTACGATGAAGATCATGCGTTGAGTCATGGAAAAACCCCAATAGGGACCAACAAAAGACCCGTGTGATCCCTTTAAATCGATTTTAGGGGTCTCATCTGAACGAGATTGTCTCTTTTGTTTCCTTCAACAATGACTGTAATTTATTCCATGACGTTGTGGAATTTCCGATTCTTAATGAAACAGTCATTTTAATAATCTATTGATTAAAAATCTGTTTAATCCATTCTCTTTGTTATATTCTTTGATACTCTCTAATTGCATTGTTTTAATTAAGATCAATAATATCTTTTGTTATTGATTTTTTTCAATGATGGTTTGTTTAAAATCATTCATGAGTTAAGGGGGTGTGTTTGTTTCAATGGTTATTTATGACGTCATCGGCTCCTCAAAGGAGCCGTGAGGAGCCCATTATAAGGTATCTGCGCCAGAACTCTGGTTTTTACACTACTTCCATATAAGAATAAATAAATAAAATTGAACTCAAAATAAGAGACCATGTCTGCTCTCCTCGATTATTGCTGATTTTAGGAAACATTTTATTTTCGGGGGGGGGGGGGGGATTTGGGAGTTTGTTAGGTGAACATAAGAGTGTTGTTTCATGAATCAAGGTCACTTGCACCCCTGTATAAAAACTGAGTTGATGTGTACCAAGTGGCTTTGGAGAACACGATATTCGTGTATTTGAAAACGGTGTCATTTGTGCAGGACTGGAAAGAAAAGATAGTCAGGGGCCTCTAGTATTGCATAATGGATACCCACTCTGATCATACTTGATTGCTCCATTAAATACGTGATTATGCAGACCGAAGAGACGTATATGGAATGAATGTGTGAAAATAGAAAATGAATACGGAAAAGATTTCATGCCTTCTGCAAAGAAACTGGGGGGATAAGCCGAGCCATATGCCTACATAACGATCGATAAAAAATCAATAAATTCATTTTACAAAAATTTCACTTTTTGTTGAATTAATGTAATGCTTATTACCATTTGCATATAAATTTGACAAAACCTGAATACTGTAACAGCGAAAATGATTCTGATTAACACAACAAAATAGCATCACGCTCAATTTTCAAAGAAACTGACATAAATTGGATGATATAACTACATTTTTTAAATAGAGTGGGTCATCGTACCATTTTTTTGAGAACGATTAATGAAAGGCAATGGAAAGATGTTGCTTTTTACACTTGCAAAAATTTGGTATGAAGACCCACTCTACATAAAAAATTAAGTTAACTTACTTAAATTTTCACCGTGGTCTTAAAAAATTCTAAGTCCAAAAACGCTTGCTAAATATAGAGAACTGTATGCTATTTAATTGGAAATGTTAGTGTGACTCCGTGGTCTAGTGGGTAGCGATGAGCTCTTTAAAGGGACGTTTATTGAGGAAAGTGTTCGAGTCATGCTCTGATTTTTTTTTTTTTTTTTTTTTTTTTTTTTTTTTTTTTTTTTTGATTTTTTGGTTTTAATTTTGTTTTACTTTATAAAAAATGTCTATAGGAATAACATATTTTTCACTGGAAATAAAATATATACATGTAGTAATGAACTTATTTACAGTAAATTATTTAAAATGCCGGATAAAAATTATAATAGATATTTGAATACTTTTATTCCCGTTTTATTTATTTTAAATAAAAGCGCTTCTAGATCACCATTATCATTATATACGATGTTAACATTTTTATAATATCTCCACAATAAGTGTAAAAACTCAATATGCAGATTAATTAATAGAAGTCCTTACCCATGTTAGACATTTGTGACAGTAAATGAAAGTCAACTGTTTAGCTTGTTTAGAATATAAATATCATTTTGAAAACTACGGTAAACATTAAAATGCTTAAGTAAATTCGAACAATTGAGAGATTTTTTCCAATAAATGTTCTTGCATAGCCGAAAAATGGGCATGGGCACCTGGCTCGTCTTATCCCCCCAGATTCTTTACAGAATACAACAGATGAAGCTCATTTTCTAGATAAGTTTCAAGTACGATCAATATACGTTTGAATACCCATTTAGGAAAAGTTTGAATAAAAACCAACACCAGATGAAAGATATATTATTTTTTAACAACAGACTGATCAAATTATTTTTCTTGCATTCTGTACTTATACGCAAGGGTGCAAATTTAGCGGGCTACTTCAAAACCGCTAAAATAAGCCAAAGTTAGCACCCCGCTAAAAATTCCCGCTAAACGGTATTATGTACAGCTAGCATTATCCGTATATTGTGCAACACCGAGAGGAAAGTGCATGAAAAGTTGCTATTTCTGTCCCTGACACAAATGATGACATTCCAGATGGCGTTAAAAAAATCAGAGGGGGGGGGGGGTGGGGCTCTGAGGTCCATTATCATACGATATACATGTCCATATCTAGTTCTACTGTACCTACATAGAATAGAATATAATATACTTTATTTCATTTTAAATAAGAATTCAAAATAAAGTGGACAAAATTCACAATAAATTGGACAAAGCTGAATTTATTATCAATTTATAAAACAAATGGCTGCCAAGCACCGCTCAAATTATTGATCACATCATGGCATTTGCATTATTATTCTGCATTGGCTTTTTCGAAACAAAAGAAGTCATTTTTTTAATGTTGATTATTCGGTGCATGCAGGTGTCTGCGTAATCGATACCTGCATGCATCAAATAAACAACTATTAAAGTCCTCTACACCGATTTAATTTTACAAGTTGTCTTCGACGTGATGGATGAATACCATAAAGCACAGAGTGGTGAAGATGAATCAAAAAATGAAAATAAATGCAGCAAAAAATTATTTGTCATCTCTGCCTTCGCAAACGTGTTCTTCCTCGGAGCAATAACTTTCTTGGTCGCCTTTCAGATAGTTAGGGGTTGTGACAAGAGGAATGACCCCCCGGGAAGCGAACTTTCGGCAACACAGGAGGACGTGTTCTTTTCGTGTTCACCTTGTTCCCCCATGATGAAAGCCGAGGATGTTGACACAATGAAATATCAAATTGGGAACAACTCCACTGTATGTTGTAAGAGAATCACTACCAACGTCCGACTTCAGGTTTGTATAAAATTCAAAAGAATGAATGGTTTTTTGCTGTATTTTAGATAGACGTTGTCGTTTTCTAATTTATATTTGAAAATTAGAATAAGTACACGACGTGTAGTTTGATTTCAATTTTCAAATAAAAATTAGTAAACGACAGCGTTTTACTTGTAAATGTAGATAGATGATTTTAATGTACGGACGAGCGCATCTTTAAAAGGAAGCAGACTTAGCTTGTTCAAAATTGTTCTTGCAGACGGGCTTGGTTACAAATATTATACGCATGATTTACGACACCTGGGCTGCACAAAGTACATGTATATATAGAGCATTTAAAATTTCGAGTTTATACAGTTGAACACAAGCTGCAAAACCTGCTAAATGAAAATATTCCAACCATGTATAGCATCATAATAATTTTGTTTAAATTAACAGAAAATATTTCAAGTCAACCTCAAATGAAATACTTGATTAATTCACATATGTATTATGTAAGCCTTAGACCCAATCTTTGATGTGGTTGTGGTTGCCACAGCACCTATGTTTGAAATTATTCAAGATTTTGATATCACTGACTTCTGTAACTTGTATTCGGACGTACATAATCCTGTTTCATTTTCTATCTTACCAGCCTTTTTTACAGAACACAGGTGTGAAGGTATTGTTGAAAATCAGTCACGTGTAAAACTATGGTCACCAGAGCAAGCAAAACATTTTTAAGAGAATGTGAATATAACTAAGGTCAAGGACATAGAAAATGAGTTAGATATTTTGACCAGTCGTACGGAAACAAGCAACATTAGTAAAGACACTATAAATGATGTTACTAATAAGCTATGTGATATATTTTTAAACACAGCTAAATCAACATTTGGGTTCAGTCGAAATTTTAAGAAAAATAATTGTAAAAACAAATGCGATAAACCCTGGTTCAATAAAGAGTACAAAACGGCTAGAAAGAAATATCATTTAGCAAAGGGATTAAATAGTAAAAATTCTTGTTTAGAAAATAAAGCTAATCTTCAATTAGAAAGCAAAAGCTATAAAAAGATACTGGATTCATGTATAAAAGATTATAGAAAAGGCATGACAAAAAACTTGAAATCACTACGCTCTACAAATACTCGAGATTACTGGAAAATTTTAAATGGTCCAAATATGTCAAATAAATGTGCTGTTGATATTAATGCTATGTTTGATTTTCTTAAGGGCATCAATGAAGGTTATGATAATGACATAGAAGATGGTGACACTTTAAGGTTCTCAACAGACAGCCATGAACGTGATGATTTTTTGAACTTTGAGATTAGTGAGGAAGAAATTTTATTTGCAGTAAAAAAAATGAAAAATAATAAGGCCGCAGGCTACGATCAATTGTTAAACGAACATATTTCATCAACAGTATCTATATTTTTGTCTGTATACAAAAAAATGTTTAATTTGATTTTTGATAGTGGAGTCATTCCAGACGAATGGCTCACAGGTACTGTCAAACCGATTTTCAAAAATAAATTATGGAGACCCAACAAATCCTGAAAATTATCGTCCAATAACACTTTTAAGTTGTCTTGGTAAGCTTTTTACCTCCATTTTATGTAAACGTTTGGAATGCTATGTAGAGAATTTAAACCTTATAAGTGAAAGTCAAACTGGCTTCAGGAAAGGGTATTCGACCTTAGATAATATACTGACTTTACATTTTCTTGCAAACATGGTTATGTCTTTCAAAAAGAAACTTTTCTGTGCTTTTGTTGACTTTAAACAGGCATTCGACACGGTGTGGAGAAATGGGCTTTGGTACAAATTGTTAAATAATGGCATTAGTGGTAAATGTTTTACATTTATAAAAAATATGTATAATGGAGTTAAGTCCCATGTGACTATGAATGGTTTTTTCATCTGAATTTTACAACTGTAACATTGGTGTACGCCAAGGAGAAAATTTATCGCCTCTCTTGTTTTCTATGTATATTAATGATTTAGAAGAATTTCTCACTAGTAAAAATGTGCATGGGCTATCCTTAAATGCAAGCAGTTCAAACACTGTAGAAAACCAATTTTGGCTGTATTTTAAATTATTTATTTTGTTCTATGCTGACGATATCATTTAGCAAAGCGATTAAATAGTAAAAATTCTTGTTTAGAAAATAAAGCTAATCTTCAATTAGAAAGCAAAAGCTATAAAAAGATACTGGATTCATGTATAAAAGATTATAGAAAAGGCATGACAAAAAACTTGAAATCACTACGCTCTACAAATACTCGAGACTACTGGAAAATTTTAAATGGTCCAAATATGTCAAATAAATGTGTATGTATAATGGAGTTAAGTCCCTTGTGACTATGAATGGTTTTTCATCTGAATTTTACAACTGTAACATTGGTGTACGCCAAGGAGAAAATTTATCGCCTCTCTTGTTTTCTATGTATATTAATGATTTAGAAGAATTTCTCACTAGTAAA
This sequence comes from Saccostrea echinata, assembly GCF_033153115.1. Taxonomy (NCBI): domain Eukaryota; kingdom Metazoa; phylum Mollusca; class Bivalvia; order Ostreida; family Ostreidae; genus Saccostrea; species Saccostrea echinata. The sequence goes on from NW_026889796.1 coordinate 10,019,523, forward strand.
AATGTGCATGGGCTATCCTTAAATGCAAGCAGTTCAAACACTGTAGAAAACCAATTTTGGCTGTATTTTAAATTATTTATTTTGTTCTATGCTGACGATACAGTTATGATGTCTGAGTCTGCTGAGGGTTTGCAACACGCTCTTAATGAGTTTCATTCGTATTGTTTACAATGGAAACTGAATGTCAATATAGACAAAACAAAAATTATGATTTTTTCGAAAGGTCCATCTGTAAAAAATGTATTCTACTACAATAATTCTGTTATTGAAATTGTGAACGAATTTAAATACCTAGGTATACTATTTTGTAAGGCTAAAAAGCATTTATGTGAGCAAGCTCAAAAAGCCATGTATGGTGTTATACGAAAAATTAGACAATTTAATTCACGAGTAGATTGCCAGCTTGATTTGTTCGATAAAGTGGTCACACCAGTACTTTTGTATGAATGTGAGATATGGGGTTTTGAGAACATTGAAATAATTGAACGCGTTCATCTCAAATTTTTGAAATATATTTTTAATCTGAAAAGTAGTACTTCTAGTTATATATATGGTATATGGCGAAACGGGTCGATTCCCTTTGTATATAACGGTGTAGATAAGAATGATATCCCATTGGGCAAAATTACTGGTAAGCCCTGAAAATAAGATTGTTTATGTTAAATATAAGAATTTATTTGAACAGTTTTGTTCAGGAAGTCATAAGAACCCTTGGATTTTATGTATTAAGAATATACTTGATACTTGTGGCTTCTCAAATATATGGAATGAACAGGCCTTTTTAAATATAAAATGGCTAAACATTATAGTTGAACAACGTCTTAAAGATCAGTACATACAGAAATGGCAAAGTGATATGCGCGATTCATCTAAAGGTCATATGTATAGTATCTTCAAAACAGAATTTGGATTTGAAAAATATTTAGACTTACTACCTAAAAAATTTAGAACAATTCTAATTAAATTAAGAACAGCAAATCATCGTCTCCCAGTTGAGACTGGGAGATGGTTTGGAATTCCCAAAAATGATAGACTTTGTAATATCTGTAATAATGGACAAATAGCAGATGAGTATCACTATATTTTAGAATGTCAATTTTTCTCAGAATGCAGAAAAAAGGTATCTACCTAGTAAATATTGTAATAGACCAAATTTCTACAAAATTCTCAGAATTGTTGTCAACTGCTGACTCCAAGGTATTAATCAAACTGCAACTACAGAGATAGGGTATATGAACAAGTCTGTCCTCCATAATTATTATTATTATTATTATTTCTATTTTTTGTTACTTTATAATTTGAATGTATTTCCGCGATTTCACGTGTATCTTGTATATTGTTTTTGTATATATTGTACATAGAACCTCATATACCATTAATTGGTTTGAGTGAATAAATTGAACTTGAACTTGATAAGGAACACGAAGTATTTAAAGTTAATTGGACCATTGATGTGATTTAATCTTTAATTTTAAGGTACCAAACACGGGACATCTGTTACAGGCATGTCGATCAAAAGGTAACAATTAAATATGTAATCTATTGTAGAAATTTAATTAAAAGTATAACGTACACACTATTGCAAAATTACCAAAATCCAAACTTTTATGAACTATTTTTGAAGTTCGTGATTTCATTTCATATCTTGTTCTGAATCGTGAATAAAGAGAGTCATATTAGAATAGTGACTTCAATCAGTTTCTGTAAGAATATAGACGTTGAATTTAAGAATTCAATTTTCATTTGGAATTTCAGCAGGTGATAACAGTTCTATTGGGGCACTCCTGTATATCAACCCAGATAGATATCACAAAGACGAGTCAGGTTTGATTTATCAAGTTTCACTATCTTTTTTAAAAAGTGTTTAGTGCGTGTTTGTTTGGAAAGGGGGGGGGGTGTCACCCTTTTGTGAGGCATTGGTTCAAAGATATGAGCGCTGATGTAGAGAAGTTCAGTCGTGTGCATGAACCATCTTTTCAATAATTGATAGTACTCTCGGACACTATCAAGTACGTTAGTCATTTTTACTGGAATGTGTATGCTCCAATTAATGGTTGGGTCACAGGGACAAACCAGACTTTTAACTTTCATCAATCTTTTTATTTTCAGGATTGCACTGGTCCCAAGTGAATGGATCATCCTACATAAACGGGGGCATAAAATACGAAGACATGATGGAGTATGGCAAACTAATTGTCCCAAGTGATGGAATTTATGTAGTCTACAGTTATATACAATTTGACAGTTACACAGGGGAGAGCACTCTGGACCGAACAAAGTCAGCAATGCTTTCACTCTTTAAAAATGGAAAAGAACTCGTGCATCTGAACAAGTTCACGCTGCGACGATTCAGTTACACCTCAAGTCAAGTGGGACCAATTTTGATCCCAATGAAGACTGGAGATAGTATTCATGTTGCAGTCAGCAATGCAAAGATTATCTATAATAACCCACGGTCGAGTGTTTTTGGCATTTTTAAATTATGAGTCAATTTTAATTAATAAAGAATGCCTTTAATATGAGATCTCTTCTCTCATTAAGGTTTACTGATACTCTGATAAGAGAGATAACACTAATAATGGGGTGAATTCTGTTATTCCTTGTTGTCAAGTTAAAATGTCTTCTTTTTTTGTCCAATTTTGCCCAACAAGCTATGCTAAAATTGTGTGCACTTTGCTTATAAAATACATATCTTTTGGAAAATCATATAAGCATTAAAGCAACATTTTATATGAGTGAACAGAGGGGTTATATGAACCTTAATTAAATGCTTCTGAAATAATGATAATTTGTATAAACACTGTAGTAAAAAAAAGTTCTGTTATAAAATGGGACCCAGATCATTTGAGTAATCCGTCTTTTGGTCTAAATTAGAATAAGTTGAAATTGAAAAATCTACAGAAAATCACCCTATTTGAATAATCTACAGAAAATCACCCTATATGTAATAAATTCAAGCTTTCTTAACTTTTAAAAGACGAAAATAAATCCACAGAAAACTTTACTTCCATGTACATGTATTTTCCCAACTGAATTTAATAAATTAACATTGATTTCTGCTCCTCAATACTCCAATGTTTTTTTTTAACGTTTTGCCTGGGAGTAAATCCCACGCGTCCCAAATCACATGGATAAGCTCAATATTTACAGCTTTATACAATATAATTTATTTCCCAATGTTCAGAAAAAAATATTTTCATTTGGTGTATAGAGGATCTCTTAAAAAGAGAGCGTGTCAAGAGATAGCATTTTATTCATCGGATTTGAGTGTTGAAAATATTAGAATTTTGGGCAAGAAATTGATAAATCATGCAGACTTTCAAATGTGTACAGAGTAGTAAAGGGATGCATATGTTAAGAATGAGGTTCACCAAAAGAACCTATGAAAACTACCAGGATACATGTTTATTCTTTGAAAACGTGGAGTAATGTTGTCTCTATAGTCTTAGAATTTCAAGATGTATGACGTCATGAATGAGGTCATTATCCCCTCCCCCCAAAAAGTTTGCAAAATAGCCCATTCTTATAAGATTTATATTCAAAGAAAGCACAGCCAATAATCCAAAATTATATATATATATATATATATATATATATATATATATATATATATATATATATATATATATATATATATATATATATAAGGTGGACTTTGGCATAAAGTAGACCGCACTTATTTTGAGGCATTAAGTAGACATTTTTCATTTCTTTTATTTGAGACATTCTGATTCACACTTTCACCCAAATTTATTCTAATAGGCTTCAATAATGAAAATTTTACCCCCTCAGCCCTAAATGTTGCTTCCTGAAAAATATACGACATTTCTGGTCTCCTTAATATTTTGTAAATACATTGGAGGTTTAAGGTAGACATGTATATATTTTATGAGGATCCCGAAGGGTTAAAGTAGACCAAGTATATATAATGCATAAAGGAGACCAGAATATATATATATACGTGATTATGTAGACCATTTTCTTTTTTCTAATTATTTAAATAAAAAACTACACATGCATAAATGTACTTCTCATACCAGTATTTATTGGTCAATTTGCATTTATCTTAAGTAAAATATTAGGCACTTTAAAACCCAGTATGGTGATTCCTTATTTCAACTAGAAGGAACTAATAGGGTGATGTCTATTCGTAGACAAATTTTCATGTCCTGAATCTTATGGAAATATAGTAAATGACCGATAGTAATTGTTATGTTAAGAAAATATTTCATCCACCACCAAAGAAACACATTGATTTAAAACGTCGTAGTCACATGATAACTTATGGTATAGAATCATCATCTAAGCCACAATCACCTGTACATGCTAGATATGACCTCTTGAAACTATAACCTTGTACTTTTCTAAAAAAAAAATTGTATTTTAGAATTTTATATATCCAATTTATGTCATATACTCTGAGCATAATGAACCCTAGGATAATATAATCTTTGGAAGTTATTTTATAGTGGTCAAAAATTGAACTTGATGCAGGGTTGTTATACATCCCCATGTCACAATTATCCCTTCGCCTTGATTTACATCTAGTATAACAATAATGTGATTGCCCGCTTGGCGCAGTGGTCAAAGCATTTGCTCTAGAGTAGTGGGGTAAGGACTTGTTCCTTAAGTCATAGGTACAAATCCCACTGAAGGACATGGAAACCGGTTCTTCCAATGAAACCAAATTCCCTTGTTGCAGTATATGCTGGGACAAGAAAAGACCTCTCACTGCTCAAAAGTACAGGTCTATATTTGCAGCCCTCAACCAGCAAGTTGTGGTGTCTCAATACTAGTGAAAAATTCTTAAAGGATGTATAACAATAAACAAACAGAATTATGTGTTTATCTGAATATTTATTACATTTCTAAACCCTATGGCCTTGACCTGTATTAACCTGTGTTAGGATCATACTCTGAGGTTACAAACAATTATTGGTAAGTATTTAATACTTTGATATACAGTGACTATGACCTTGTGCAAAAGACCATTACTACTGGGTCTAGAATATTTCTGGCCCCAAGCTACCTTTGTTTCAAAAGATGTCTACTCACAGAAGACACGTAGACTTCAAAATTCCAGTAACTTCATTTGTTGTTGTATAAAAATGTCAATATTTCCCCATGCAAAAAAAAGTTTGTAAAACAACCCCTTTTCTTCTCATGTCTAAGATCTCTATAGATCCTAAATACACATTTGTCACAGTCACTGTCTACTGAATTCATAAATCTAAAGGTAGTTCATACAGTCTTATTTTAATTCATATTCTTGTGTCTTTAACATCATTACACATATAATTTTTCCATGTTTGAATAGACAATAAAAAATGGAAACAATAAATACAATGAATTAGATTTGTTATAACTGTAACAAATAATGCAAATATGTGCAAGTCATGTAAAATTTCATTTTATTTGTAAATGTGTATTACATTGGTGACATTTGTATACTGTTCAATACATGCATAAGGACTTCTATTATTATCAATCTTCACAACATTAGTTTTGTATAAAGTAATAAATAACTAGTATTTTGTACACAAAAATAACATCAATAAAAATAACAATCTTTTACATATCTATAAATATACACAAGAGGAATAAAACACTATTTTGAAATAATCATTACATTTTCATTTCTTGTCAATTAAAAAAAAATGAATAGCATTATTAAACTATTACAACATGTTTTAAACCACAAATTTGTGTTCTAAAAATGCATTAGATACAAAGTGAGATGCACTGATTAACTGTTCATTGTAAGTTGAAATGAAGTTATTACTTATAAAAATACTTTGCATTAAAAAGCAAATCTTTACATAGTTTATTTGATGAGAATATTCCCTCCAACAATAAACTGGCAAGCTGTAATACAGACTCTGAAATACCTATACCACCTATTTCAAATAGTACAGTTTGCATTTCATCCATGAGATTTTTGACCTTGAAAAATTATAAATGTTTTCTTCTCTTTGAAACGAACGTGTGCTATGAAAGGGATATATTAAATAATGTTATTACAAGACATACAAGTAATTTTTATCTTGATAAAAAATAGTGACCTTCTCATGTCAATTAAGAGAACCATTTCACACAATATGTGCTAGAATCTCATCTACAAGGTGTTGGCAGACAGGCTACCATACTAATACATCCCTATAAATGAGTTGCAAATATAAAAGAAGTACCTGAAAGTCATTCAGAAAATTTTTTAAAAAGCTGGCTTAAAGATGCTACATTTGTCAGCTGAAATGCATCTTTCACAATACATTCCTAGCATATAATTTTGTGCATATTATATGGTATAATGTTTTTGTTGTTGTTGTTTACAGAGCAAAAATAAAAAGTATATCCATGTACAAATGTAAAAAAGGGCAAAACTAGAAATATGTCCATAGGACATGAATGCCCCGCTGAGGGTATATTAATTTTTATTTGCTTGTTTATTGTTTAACATCCCTCTCGAGAATTTTTCACTCATATGGAGATGCCACCACTTGCCGGTGGAGAGCTGCAAATTTTGACCTATACTCGGCACGAAGGGCCATTAAGCAGTGAGGGATCTTTTTATGCCAGCACCTACTGTGACATGGGACCTCGGTTTATACAGTCTCCACGTCCCACAGTGGGATTCGAACCAGCGACATAAGGATCAACTCCTTACTCCGCAACTCTAGAGCTTTAACCACTGCACCATGTGGGCATATTAGTAATGCAACATAAAAATATTTTTAGTGTATGAAATTTGATGAGAATATCTTAAAATAGTTTCTTTAACATTGAAATCGAAAAAGTTGGATATAGATGATAAATTCCCACCAAATTCTGTTAAGTGCATAAGCTCACATAAAATTATATTTAATGGTTTCTTTAAAACTAAGCAAAATGCAAATTTAAGAAAAGTGAGGTCCAGGTCACAGGAAAGTTCAAGGTCATACATTTTTGATGCAGTTGAATAGTTCTCACTAATACGCATAAGCAAAATAAGCTTGATAAAAATATTTTGAATGGAAACCGTTTAATTAACACTGAGCTAATCACCATTTCAAGAAAAATGAAGTCAAGGTTAAATGAAATGTCAAGGTCAAAAATGTTGATACAGTCAAATACCTTACATCAGTCTGTATCAGAATATGAAGTTTGACACTAATTTAGAAAAAGTGAGGTGAAGGTCAAAGGAAAAATCAAGATCAAAAAATGTTGATGCAGTTGAATAGCTCTCATTAGTATGTATCAGCAAATGAAGTTTGATTACGCTATCCTGAATGGTTTCTTTAAAACTGAGCTAAACACTTATTTAAGATAAGTACGGTCAAGGTCAAAGGAAAGGTCAAGGTAAAAAAATGTTGATTCAGTATGTATCAGCATATGAAGTTTGATTACACTATCTTGAATGGTTTCTTTAAAACTGAGCTAAACACTAATTTAAGAAAAGTGAGGTCAAAGTTAAAGGAAAGGTCAAGGTACGTTGATGAAATTGAATACCTCTTATCAATATGTATCAGCATATGAAGATTGATAAAAATATCTTGAATAGTTTCTTTGAAACTTAGTTTTGAACTGAGCTAAAAGCAAAGCGGAATGGAAGGACAGACAGAAGGTTGAAAGGACGGAAGACGGACATAACAAACTCTATATGCCCCAGCCATATTCATGACAGGGCAGAAAAATTTCTAGTGTACTGAAATTCAAAACTGCAGTAATTGATAATTTTTTTTTTAATATAAATTCTACATCAAAAAACATATACAAACTTTTTTGATAATTTATTCTATTCAAAGCAATAAGAAATGCATCTGTCTGCACTGCTTAAAATTGATAAGAAGGTTATGACATAACTAAAATAATGACCATGTCCACATTAAATTTAAAATATAATGAGTGACAATTCACTTCACCTTTTCTTCATTCCATTGACTTTTCTTTCTTTAAAAAATTGTGCTTGTGTACTACTCCATCTCTAAAAAATAACATACAAATGAAAGTTTATGGCACTCGATGAACTCTCTCATCCCTTCCTTTACTGTTCAAGAAAAAAAAATGCATACATGTACCACAAGCATACTTTAAATATGTGACTAGACTTTATATTTTCATACGTAATGTCACCAACTTTATAAAGAATTGTGAATGCATTTTAAAGGTGAGCACATGTGAATTGAATTAAAAGTACCAGTATTTTGCAATACGTAGTATTGCGAGTATCTCACAATTATCTAACTTACAGCCGCTCTTTAATTAGCATGGGAGTCAAGGAAGCTCTAAATCTCACAAGATTTCTGGGGCATAACATTACAGTGGTGACAATGGAATGATTCGAACAATCATTATGCTGAAACTACAATGTATTGCCAAGAGTTGAACTCCAAATAGTAGATTTGTCAAGTAAGGAAAGTTTAGAGTATTTTATCAACTTTCAAAAGTAACGATTTTCATTTAGAATTTAATAAGAAAAGTCTGCTTAGTAAAAAGTATCGTAAAAAATGCAACATACAGGATTAGCTCCTCTCAAAAATTTATTAGGCTGGTTCAGTGCATGTTTAGCAAGATATTTCTCTAGGATTTCTTTCTTATCAGTCCTTATAAATTCCACAATGATCGATCATGCATTGCATTCAATAGTACACTGCCCCCATCAAACAGACGTTTCCTACCTCCGTGAAAGAGTTCCGCTAATTTAAGTAATCGTGATATCAAGTATTGTTGTTTATCCTCAAACGTATGTCAATAAAAAAAAATTATTTCAAACAGATCAATGCTTAAGTTTTGAGATTATCACCCTTGGTATGCTTTTTTGTTTTTTTATATGGACGAGAGATTTGTTTATTGACAGCTGCTTTTTCATTAAAAGTGGAACTCAAAAACTAACTTATCTTGTCATTTGCAAAATTATTTGTAAAAAACACTGATTGTACACACAAGTACTCTGAAGTTGATATTAAAAAGATTCTTGAGTTTCTGATTGACAATATCTATGTGGTTTTTAGAGACAAGGTCTTCCAAAAATCTCTTGGAATTTCCATAGGTACCAATTGTGCTCCGTTATTATCAAACCTATTTTTGTATTCATACAAAGCAGAATTTATTTAAAATCTTATACATGAGAAGAAGAAAATACATGCTGTCGCCTTTAACATTTAGATATATTGACGAAGTACCATATTGTCAGGTGTAAAGGCCGTAGTCTTGTAATAGACACACCCCCAAATTTGGGGGGAAAATCCTGAGAGAAATGCAGTTCCTATGGATAAAACGCTACCCCAAAAATGCGGATGTATCTCTTATTTTCACAGCACAACTATTCCAAAGAAAAAGTTTAAAAAGTTAAAATATTCATATTATTTCAAAAACGAAAGTAGGATACAACTTCTAATTTTCTTGGAAAATTCAGTTTACATATAAGCTTTATTTATAAGTATTTAAGTATAGTCTGTATTTTAATTGTTATTTGATTGGTATAAATTAAAAATTAAGTCCTGTATTTTTTTTCCCTATAACCCTAAGCATTTTACAATATTGTGCTGAAAATGCATTCCAAGCAGGTGTCTGTGTTTACGTAAACAAATCATCCCAAGCGTAATTAATGTCACACTTATGTATACAAGTGATACCAGGTAACTAAAAAGGTGTGTAAAATATTTATCATTAAATAAACTTTACTGATTACAAGTGTATTGTTTAAAATGGCAGTTGTTTCAAAACCAAATGGCCGGAAATTGTTATATAAATAAATATGACCTACATTAGGGTCGAGAGGAGTTAAATTTGGCAGTGATGATATCCAAGTTAGAAAAAGACAAGAAAACATTGATGTAACCATCAATTGTCGCCCGGGAAATTAATAAAGTAAACAATGGAAATGAGTCTTGATCATCCAACAGCTTCGATATGTGTGACAAAGGCATGCATCTAAATGATGGAGACGATAGTCGAGAATATTTTGAAAACTTATAGTCGGATGAAATTCGAACAAAAAACGATACCCTTTTAAACTTTATCAATTCCTCAAGTAAATGTTGGCTGCATAAAATATAAATTGAAACCAGACACATGCATCACCTATTTTCAAAAATGTCTTTCACTTTAAGAATATAAAACATGAACTGTGTAAAGTACGTTTTTACATTTTTATGTGATAAGTAAAATTCGATGTTCTAAAAAAAGGGACCTGTCGTTTTTTCGATAGTAAATGATAAGCAACTTTATGTATTAAATACGAAAAACATATATATTTTATAGATTCACTTTATGGAAGTAAATATATTGTGTATCTCGTAATTCATAAAGGGAAAGAACATTCTGATAAACAATGTTTTTAATGTTTAGAAAACCTTTAATTCTGAATAACTTCTCCCACCTCAATCCCCATATACCAACACTTAAACTTATATGTATAGAGCAGCCCGGTCCTCCGGGCTGCAATAATTTATTTTAAATATACATATATATATATTTAATTTTGAATAATATTTTAATGGAAATATCTTTTTATATTTCTGTTTGTTGATTTATTTATCAGCGATCTGTCATACGTGACTATCATTCAAGAATTGGGGAATAATATGTAATAAACTAACAATGTGGTAACAGTGAAAATCACTCATAAGAGTTAAGAAAAAATGTCCAGAAAAAGGGGTTGAATTTAGTTCCTATGTAATGCACGCACCCACACTTTTGAACAATTTTTCTGAAAAAAAAAGTGTGTCCAATACACGTGACTTTACGGTATTAATTATTTCCATTCATATTTCAACACAATTATCCCAATCAGCTTGATAATTTAAAGATACCACAGAGTCCAGGGATCGACATTAACCGTTGTCCGATTGCCCGGGACAAGTTAATTCCCAGTTAAGGCAAGTGAAAATGCCAATGTACTTGTCCGATTGGGCAAGTGAATATTTCAGATAAAAACATTTATTTTTTTTTTCATATCTTGCATTAGTTTTAAACAAAACAATAACACTTTCTGCCAAGAACATATCAAAAATAGTTTCTTAAACAAGAATAGTTTGTTTTTTCACTCAGAGAACACCAGTTATTCTCGGCAAACAATGTATTCTGATCAGGATATGTATGTTTCAAAACATAACAACTGTTTTCCTTTAGTGTGGCCTCAGTTTTCCAGAGAAAAAAATCAAAATAATATATATATATTTAAAATATGAATTTTATTTTAAAGAAAATATATACTGCTGCATGGCAGTGCAAGTTTTTAGGATAAATGAAAGGACAGTGGTATACATGTACAGAATTTACAATTGTAGGATAACTGACACATCAACATTTTTTTCTTGGCAGTTAACTTGCCAATAGAAAGTACTTTATTGCATATAAATTAAATTACCCGTATTTTCTTCTTTCTAAGGTTTGGGGAACCACGTTTTGCATTTGGACAAGTCAAAATTTGTTGTCCCAAAGGACAAGTGAATATGAAAGTTAAAGTCTATCCCTGGAGTCTGACACATCTGTTTCATATTTTGATAATTTTCTATAAAAAGAGGTTAATACCTAACAACAAACCTTTATGACTAACTTTTCAATCATTAACTTCCCTTACTTATGCAGCAATATACCCTCATCACCTGCATACAGGGTTCATATCTCTCTGTTGATTCGATACGCAAGAGCATGCTCTACATATGAACAATTTCTAAAACAAAGTAAGTTATTGACAAACAAGTTGATGAAACAAGAATATCATCAGTCTTGTTTAAAGTCATCATTACAATAGTTATATGGTCGATACAATGACCTTGATGCTTGTCAGAAAATACAATCTATCATTAAGTCAAGTGCTGATTGATGTTTTAAATCTAATTTCCAGGCCATTATTTACACACTGAATTGCATACAGATTTTTCTAATTTTTCCCGGATCATGACAGGAAGCACACCGCGCGTGTGACTGGTCAGCAGGGGATGGTCACTCCTCCATGGCACCTGATCCCACCTCTGATGTTTTAGAGGTCCGTATTGTTCTGCTCCTGAATTGTATTGTTTGAACGAACTTTTGAGCTTTAATACTGTTTGTTATCTCCATATATTTCATAAACCTGCTAGTAGGACATGTTCAATATACTGGTCTATAACTGTTTATTTGGATGCACTAATCAGCTCAAAATTTAAATAATAAATACCAAAAATATCTGGGAAAAAAAACACACTGGAAAAATCTTATAATAATACGAAGAAAGAAAAATGGATCTCTAATATATAGGCATCTGATCACTGCACGTCAGGATTCTAAATGAAACACTGACTCTTTCCCCTCGTAATAATTTTAAAGATTCCACTATTTTTTTTTAGAATAAATTTGTACAATCTAGGAAGTGTCTTCTCTCAAAGGGATTGATGATTCATTTGTTTTCAATCATCCTAATTAAAACTAGATTTTATAAAACGAAATATGGAGACAATGAATAGTATTTAAGCTCAAAAGTCCATTCAAATTATGATTTGGGCAGTGCAACCTCTACCTCAAAAACATCCGAGGTGGGATCAGGTGCCTTAGAGGAGTGAGTATCCACTGCCGACTGTCACTCTCACTGCCAGACTCCAGATGATTCTTCATTAAACCTTGGCTGTAACTGTAGGTAACTTCATATGTGTCTCCACCTATCATTAGTGATACAACTGCCTGTTTACTGCTTAGAGAAAGGTAACACTTAGAAAAGGATAATAAACAAGAGTCTGATATACCATGAAAATCCTTAATAGTAGTAAGGAAACACTTAAAACATTACTTTCCAAGAAACATGCATTTAATATTACATGTACATAATTAATTTATAAAATTTTAATTAGGGATGGAAATAAATAATATCCAAACATGAAAAAGATGTGTCAGACTCTGTGGTATCTTTTATTTCAAGCTCACTGGGGTATAATATATATAGTTGACATATGAATGGAAATAACTGTTGTTAATTGATAATATATCATCGATATATCTCACTGTCGAGTTCAAGACCACAGCAAGTGTTTTCTTCTTCTCATGTGTAAGATTTTGAATAAATTCTGCTTCATATGAATATAAAAAGAGGTCTGCCAGCCTAACAACAAGTTGCAATTGGTACCCATGGGAATTCTGACAGATTATTGGAAGACCTGGTCTCCAAAAACTACATATATATTGTCAATCAGAGACTCAAGCATCCAAAAACCTGTATTACTAAAGTATAGCTCAATATGATCACCAAAATCATCATTGCTTGACATAATATGCATGTATAATCTTTCTTTAATATTAATTACATTTTAAAAGGCCCTAATTAAGCCATCATTTTGACATTTATTTAATCATGATTGTGTATACTTTATCAACAATCTCTGCCACTTTCATGCGGATATGGCTTCTTTTTGTGTTTCTCTTGTTGAAGAGCTACAATCTCCAAACTTGTGTATTGAGTATAATAACTTTCATCCTTCTCATATTGGCCTAGGTGAAAACAGATAATACTACAGGTCACTTACTCAGAGGGATTACTTGATTTTGTTGATCATGTTGATTGATGGTAGTCTGCACAGTAGCGCTAGCAGTTTCTTTTTTACCATTTCACTGTGAAAAAAAAAATGTGGAACTTATTAAATATTAAAAATATTTACCACTACATTAGCATTGGTGATATGGTCATTGCTCTTTTTTGTAACAAATCAATTAAACACTGCACCTTTATATAGTATGAATTATATTGCATGTACTTTCGATCAATCTATTTAAAAAACATCAGATTAATTACCAATAGGTTCTTGAATTTTTAGTTTCTGTTGCATTGGGCTGAAATTACGAGAAAAACTTTATTTTGAACAAGCATTTATATGTACAGTATTGTACTTGCATACTTAAATACCTACTATAATTAAGATTAAACAAGCATTTTGAGAGTATTGCATTAGCAATACTAGTCCCCTACCGGCAAGTGTAATCTGGTTCCCACTAAAAATTGAATTGCCACAATTCCATTAAAAATCATTGATTAAGAAGCATAACAAAATGCAAACTTGAACTGTAACTCATCAAGATACACTTACATACCAAAACTCAGCTCAATATCTGCAAGCGTTTAGAAAAAAATGCGGAAAACAAATGGGACAGACTGAAAGAGGGACAGACAGACAGATGGACAGACTCAGAGAGAACCTATAATTCCCTGGTTTCACCGGTAGGGGACTAATAAAAAAGTGGGAAAAAGCCACCCTGTTAAGCCCTACTTTCGTCTCCCATGGTGAGCAGTGGAAAAAGGTCTTATGCTTGGATATGTTGTACATGTACTTTGTATCAATCTGTACCTGCATAATCCATTGGCTAATGAAAGAGGCAATGTATTCGTAATGTAAACTTTTAAATGTAGTGGTAATGTGTACATTTTTTGCAGCGGTAATGAGTATGTAGCAGTAAATAATTACCATTTTGAAAATGTAGCGGTAATGATATTCACCTGGATAAAGAAATGGTCTATCTATTCCAATCACATTTTTGACAAGATAGGGCACTTCTTATTTGCTGTACATATAATTGTTTTCATTTTCACACTGCTTTTTGGGAAGATTGGGAAAATAAAGACCTTTTAGGAAATTTTGGAATAACCATTATACGTACTTTAAAATCATATATATTGGGTTTCCGGTCTTCGTTATCAACTAAATTTGTTTTATAAAACAGAGGAATATGAATAGCAAGTTAAGTTATTACCGGTATATATCCAGCTATATTTTCTTTAATTTTTGGGAGAAATTACTATTGGGAAAATTAACACATTTATTGGGAAAAAAGGCACCTTTTTTTGAATTGGGAGTGGGGCCCTTGAACGGCCCCAATTATAGACAATTGAGAGCCCTGTTTCATATTTGAGAGGTCAATTTATAACCTTCGTTCTTCATTTTTTTAAGCTTTGGGTGTGTGTTGATTACAACACATATGTTAAGTGACTTATCTTTAAGTTATTGTCAAAGAAATTTCAAGTCTGTTAAAATCTTAATGTTTAAATAACTTGTGCCCTGTACGAAATAAGATTTTGTAGCAAATAATCTTTACAACCGAGCTGCAATTTTCCCCAAGTTATCAGGCTGAAAAAGGGGGTGCATATTTAAACCAATGCATATTATATTCGGCAAGATATGGTAACTGTTTGATTGTCACATTTCAGTTTGAAACATGTTACAAGTTTTATTTCAAAAAATGAAAATATTATTGAAAAAGTAAATACAAATACTCATTGACAAAAACTATTTACTAGGGATGGCAATTTCTAACCGGTTAACTGATTACTCGGTTGGAACGATGGCAATCGGTTAGAAAATCTGCAATCAATTAGTCGTAAAAAAATTATAATATATGTAAAACTGAAGGCAATGTACTAAAATTCATTTTCAAAATAGAAATTCCTACCTAAACATTTAATTTAGCGTTTTCATTTATTTATTTAGGCTGATTGGGAGGTCATTATGGCTCTCCAGATTAAAATTGTGGGGTAATTGGTCAGTCTGAGATATGTTAATTACTGTTAAAACATCATGTCGTTACCCCGACTGTCCTCTAATTCTTTAATGATAATAATCACCGTTGAGCACCATGAATTGGTGTGTGTGTATCTTTTGCAGTTATCTATCACATTAGATTATAATACAAACATTGTAAATTAAGGGGATGAAGGACACATGGTCACATCTACGTCATAATCTCCGTTTATATAAGTCCAAAACGTGTAAAGCATCAGTTCTTGTATAATTTTTTGACATTTTTTTTTAACTTAAATTGCCATCTTATATAAAAAATTAAAAAGTTTTAACATTCATGTAAACATTAACAAATTATGAAAAAGATTGATCCACTCCTCTGTTTCCCTAAACTGCGCGTCCATAAGTCGGTGATGTCATACACGATCTATTAGTACAGCAAGATCATACTCGGTGAATACAGGGGCGGTATTATTATGTAAAATCAGGTCATAATCAGTATGTGATGAAATATTTTGAGAAACGGGGAACATAAAAATTATGATTGCATGGCTGATGACAGAAATCTTATGTAGGCATATCTTATTTCGCTTATTTAGCTTACGTGTGACGTCATAGTTGGTTTTTCCCGTACTCAAGAAATGTAAATATGACACGTTTTGTCATGCTTATGTCCTCTGTAATGATGTCCTGTGTAATATTGAGGTCAGCTTCACCATTCAAAATTTTTAAAGTTAACCAATAATTTGAAGGACTTGCATTTCAACATAAATTTAAAAATATTGAATGATAGAATTTTTTGTAAATTACGTTTTTTTTGTTGCTTAAGTTGTCTCAAAAAGTACGTAATTTTCCCTATCCAGATGCGGTGTGACAGGATAAAATTGCTTTTTCGAATTTTAAACCTATTCATACTCTGAAATATTTTAAGGGATACATGTCCACTTGCATATTTTTTTTAAATATGCTTAAAAAATCCCATTATGGACAGAGTATTGGGCCCGGACACATGAAGAATTAAAACTCCACTTAGATACTGCAGGGCATAGTATTTGTCAATCAATATCTCTAAAATAAGGTCAGAAACCTACTGATATAACTGCTTTAAGATATGATGGACATACTAAATTAGAAATATACAAAATATGAAAAAAATTGAATGACAAGGATTTTTTTGAGCTCAAGGTCCTTCTTCCCCTTAAGTGATACAATTTAGACTTAGTTTTGATTATGGTGATAATGAAGAATGAACTTGTGTGACATCCGCTCATGAAAATTATCCACGATATCTCAGGCATGGTTCATGGTTTTCTGAATTTTTTCTTATCTATTGAAAAAAAATATGCGCGTAGTTTTATGATCAAGAAAGACAAATAGAATGATTTTGACCTCTAACAACTTTTTTAAAGACTTCTTGTGCATAGGAATAGAGGTACTTGAAAAAAGTCAAGAAAATGACATTGTGTAGTTTGATACGATTAACCGGTTAATTGGTCGGAACATTTTGCAGTTAACCGATTTGCAATTCTGTATTCGATTGCCAGTGGCTGCAACGTTATTGTTGACAAAAGAATCGTGTAGAATCGTTCGTGTAACATGCGTGATCGTTTGTGTAATGTGCGAGATCGTGCGTGTATCAGATTCAATCGTTTGCGGTTTTAATCGTGCGTGATCGTGCGTTAAGAAACGTGTAAATTTTGTTTTGTAAGTTTTTATTGGAATGTTTTTGTTATACAAGCATTTCACTTGTCTGTTTTTTTTTTTTCAATCCAATTAAATTAAAAAGAAATGAAGCATGATTTACATAACTGAAAACAGAATGAACTAATTATCGCTTGGAAATAAACAATATAGTAAGTCGTACAATATTGTGTTCTCGTCAAATAGCATGATTTTTTTTCTGATAAACCGTACTTAGATGTTTGATTTTTTTCTCTGATGTTAATTATATTCATTGCTAATTATGGTCAAGATATTTTTAAAATCAATAGATCAAAAATAAACATTTTTACAAATGAATAATTCTCAATGCTTACATAAGTATTTAGTCGGTGAATGTACATTTACACGACATGATTCTCGGGGTTTCGTTTATCAGTGTTATCTCTGGAGGTTACTTTTGATTATTTTTTTTAATTTCTGCAAATAAATGATTTGTAAAATAATTGTTGATTTTAGAGATTCACAAATTGAAATGTGGATATAACTTATAATTTAATTCATTTTCATGCCATTTTTTTCAAACTTGTCCCTTTCTGCATATTATGAAATCCAATTCAATCAAAACTCACGGTCCACCTACATGTACAATCTTCTGATAGAACGAGAAAAAAACAATCAGTTTTCTAAAGTCAGAGAATTACATAAATAATTTTTTGTAATCTAAAATAATTCATAAATCTTACATGTATTTAGTTCCAGAAATATCCATTTCTATTTTTTTTTTTTTTCATTTTTCAAAGTCGATGAAATAAAATCAATCATTATTTGAAATCTAAGATAAGTATTAAGCCTTATTTCTTTTTGAAAATATCCATTCCTAAAGAATTTGAACTATTTTGCGTTAAGAATCCTGCGTTTCCGTTAGCAATCGTGTAAGATTGTGTAACGTGTAGAATCGTGTGTGTGAAGGATCGTTCGTGTAACAGATTTTATCGTGTGTGAATCGTGCGGAATCGTTCGTCTAACGTGATCGTTCGTGTAAGTTGTCAACAATAACGTTGCAGCTACTGTATCTACTAAGTGGTTAGTATGTAAATTGTAACTGGTTACAAAACTGGTTATGAAAATTTTAACTGGTTATGATCTTTCTTAATAGTTAATAAACCAGTTAATCATTGCCATCCTTATTCCAAAGATACTTTGTGACAAGTTTGGTTTAAACTTGTCCAGTAGTTCTTGAGAAGAAGTTGAAAAATGTGAAAAGTTTATGCATGACCCAAGCCCTTGCTTATGCAAAAACATCCAAAAACAGATAGAAATATGTTACCATGGTTACCTAGGTAATTCAGTTAACTTATATCAAACCACACATTGTCATATAAATAAGACAAAGACTAAGTGCTTTTCAAGGGTCCAGATCAGCATTCAGTCAGTATCAAAGTATCATGGTCTTTAGAGTTTTGTATATGCCTTTTGTCTTCAATGGTAACCTGTACTTATACATGTACTTAAATATGGCCATTGAGGAGACCACTTATAATTAGGCATAAAGTAGACCAGTGAGAAAAATTGAGTAAATTGAATTAACCCTTGATATCAAGTATATAAATATACCATTCTAATGATCTTATTCACTATATGCATCAATACCCTGTATTATATTATACTGCATATCAAATTAAAACTTATTTATTGTGTCACAACTGAAGTGTTGCTGGACTGAAAGACATAAAGATGGACAATATGTGAATCCTATAGAGCTTTATCATTTCATGCAGGCCCTAATTAACATTCAATCAGTGATAAAGTACCTTGCACTTAGATTTTTATATTTACCTTTGTCTGCTATAGCAACCTGTACTTATACATATGTTATACTTAAATATGGCCATTGAGGAGACCACTTATAATTGGGCATAAAGTAGACCACTGAGAAAAATTGTTGATATCAAGTATATACAGTATATAAATACACCATTCTAATGATCTCATTTACTGTATGCATCAATACCCTGTATAGTATTACACTGCATAAACTAAAACTTGTTTATTGTGTCACAACTGAAGTGTTAATTGCTGGCTGAAAGACATATAAAGATGGACAATGTGAATCCTATATAGCTTTAACATTTCATGCAGGCCCTAATTAACATTCAATCAGTGATAAAGAACCTTGCACTTTAGATTTTTTATATTTACCTTTTGTCTGCTATAGCAACCTAGTTCTTATACTTAAATATGGCAATTATGGAAACTGCTGATAATTGGGCATAAAGTAAACCACATAGAAAAAATTAATATACTTAATGGGAAAATTTTACTGTACTCACTGTTAATAGCAAGTACATTTATATGCATGTATTATAGATATATACAGTGGTGCCTTGTTTATCCGGACGCCTCTTTGGCTTAAGTTTGTTAAAAATAATATTGATTAATTTTGAACTGTTTCTTATTTGGGCTAGTAATTTTTTCCTAATCAGTAGCCCCTGGGCGAGTGGGATTTCCAGGAAAATTTCAACCCCTGAAGATAAGTATGAAAAAGTCATTTCTTGAAAAATTACCATCCGGATAAACGAGTCATTTTTCAATGAACTATTACATTTTGTAGTAGAAATCGACCGTTCGGATGTGGAACATGAATTTCTGGATTAATGAGACAGAATGACATGGAAAAAAATCTATTCCCGAAAAATAGCATCTGGAAGGTGAAGTGTTCGGATAAACATGGCGCCACTGTATATACCATAAATGACTATGACCTATGGTACATATAGTCAGAGAAAAACAATCAATTAAAGCTGACCACATCTCATAAATAGGCATACACCATATTCGATTATATATCATCTACTATATCAGCACCAGGGTATACTCTTCGCATTTGTTACACCTGACTGCTTTATTGTCACAGGTATCGGAGTGGAATGGTGACACATGCTCATGCTGGTTATCTTGCATTGCCTTTGTTTATTTATTTTATTGCAGTTACGTGTACTTGTGTAGTTTGTATACTGCACTGACCTGTGCGACTATTGTAAGTTTCATTGGCATCTTTCTCTCCTGCCGTGAAAGAAGTACACAGTAATTTTTTGTTGCTACCCAGAGCTATGTAGCATACGTCAGTCTGTCTATACAGACAGGTGACAACAGATTACACTGAACAGTGACTAAGTGAGTGGCTTATATAGGGACCCTACAATATAGCGTGAATAAAGGAATATGGCGGAAAAATTCCTTTTACACAGTGTGTTCAGATTTAAAATCACTAACTTTAAAGCAAACTAATGGATTACATACCTTTTCCCATAATTCACTTCAAATTCCTACTCATCATGTACGGCTACTTCAGAATCTCACATGTATACATTCTTTGACTTTTCTATAGGAACATTATTTCCTACAATGTACAATCACATTTTAAAACATACAAATATTACTTCCAATTGGACATAATTGGTAGTTCACAAGCGAGAAAGCTCACTCAGTAGTTGGATTGATTGTTTAATTGTATGTCGTTTTACATCCTGTTTAAGAATTTTTCACTAAAAAAGAGATGTCACCATATAATGGTCAATAATCTTTTTAACAGTTTTTTTCTAAAGAGATTTCAGGCTGTCTTTACTGCAATTGTCAGTCTACATTACCACCCATTGTGGTATACTGATCCCGATTTGTTTTCATAGGATTTAAGTTTTAGTTTGTGTGATAACTGGATATCAAAAAGTTTCAAAGTAGAGTGTCATGAGCTCATCAATGCTAATTATCAAAACACTACTTCTAGAAAATCAAAACATTTAAGTTAAATTAACCATTCAAAATATTTTTTGAAAAGTAAAACAAAGGTCAAAGTCAAGTGAACTATAATGCTGGTATTTTTCATTATAATTTATGATAAATTGTGCACATGCTATTAATAGCATAGACTTACCTCTTTTAAATTATCAAAAATATGCTGAATATTGGCACTTTAAACTTTTTTATAAGTAGGTCAAAGGTAAGTTCAAGGGTCACAAGATTGGCAACCAAGGTATTTAAAAAAAGTCAGAGTGCCAAGCAAAATATTAACCAAATATCAAAAACAATTAAACCTCTTACAATTCTTGAGATATAAGGTGTGACAGATGGACAGACAGACAGATGCCAGGTAAATTGATCCCTAGGTGTTGCACTGCTGTGCAGTCGACTCACAAAAAATGTTCTTCAGACTTATTTATCACTGGAATGACTAGTAAACACCAAACTGAACTTTACCTGCTTAAGTGAGCCAGTAGTGCCCAGTACAGAGCAACAAGTGCTGTGAACAGCGAGTGAAGTGTGACCGATTGATTGAGTGTTGTTTTATGTCCATTCGAGAATTATTTCACTCATAAAGAGTGAAGGGTTAAATAACTACAATAAAATGTAAGGAGGCAAGTCTGCCTCACCATAACCTGGTTCTTTGTGGCCCTATTTTTAACCTTCATACCCATCTCCACTGGGAATTCATTTCCTCCTCCCCCAACAATCACTTCATGACTCCATAAGCAGCCAAAGGCTGTAATGGGCAACTAGTTCATTAACAGCTAGGGCTATCAGGAATTCAAAGTCACTGAAGTTCTTTTGGTTTTTATGATACTATCAAACTATCAGTCCATCACTGAGTATCTGCATGCTTTAAAAGTTAGTATTTACCCCTGATTTGCTTTAATTAAAGCTTTTGTGTCTATTTTCTGCTAACAATTTATTTACAGTTTATAACTAATAAAGCAGCAAATATACCTTACCCCATGTTGCAGATTCTCTTCATCCAAGTAATTGATGTACATTGTACTTAATCTCTTCATTTGTTCATCTGGATCCTTTCACTGCATTCATACAGTACCAGTAACTGTTATATATGGATATATTTCTTTGTCAAAGCTGTCACTTTTTAGGCACAATTGCTAAGTTTGCATCTTTATCAGCATTATTTATTAATGAAATGACAAATTCCATCAGACACACCTGCAAAAATGAAAACAAAATCTATTAATTTACATATAATCATGTCCATATTCTCTTGACTTCATTATTATATAATTGAACTGTTTTATACTGCACTGCAAATATAAAGGGCTGGGATATTACACTTTCGTCTACTATTCTATATCTAATATACTATATTAGGTATCACAATATTTATGCTACAATACAGATCACAATATCTTTAATCAGTTATAATTTTTTCATTTTATATTAAAATGAGACAAAGTTTGACACCAGTCATATCCAAAGTCTCTAAAAATTTACAATTTTAGTAATGTATATGTGTTATGCAAGGGTGTATCTGTCAGTATTTCCAAAATTTATCAAGCATGACATTTAAATTGATACAAATATTTTGATTTCAGCTTTTCTTTTTCATGAAGTTCGACTTAAATATTCTTTGATAATTTTAAAATCAAAATAAAATCAAAAACTTTTAATTTCTTCATTTTATTTGCTTGGAAAATAATTATTTTTTTCTTTTGTATTTGTACGAGTATTTAGTTGAAACTAGTTCTACATGTATATTAGCTAATCAGTGAAAATCTGTATGTTTGATTTACATGCCTGTGTGTGCATTATATTAAAATCAATTTGTAACAAATCATGGGATCTGTGCTTGTAGGTGCACTCAATGTTTTAAAGTTATTCATAATTTGAGAATTATTGTCTCTTTTTTTTATTGTCAGTATATTTAAACCAATATTTTTTGGTTTTACAAAATAATTTGAATTTATATTTTCTTTTTTAAAAGAGATGATGCGAATTATAATTTCAATTTTAATTTTGTTTATATATTGTTGCTGTGATCTCAATAACCTAGATTAGAATGTTCTAATCATTAAAATGATATTGTCCTACGTTCCGTGTATTGGCAATTTATCAAAATAAGCAAGTTCGATAACTCGAACTGACTGCATTTTCTATGAACAATCCAGAGAGTTCCGAATTCAACATGGCGTGTAAAGGACAAGATAGGCTAAGACCCCTTTTTGGCCCCTGGTTTGGGGTGTTGTTTAGAATGATACAAAAGTTTATCAATAGAAACCTGTTGTCACCCCTGCCATAAAATGAGTATTGGTTCTAAGTTGATACATACAGGTCACAGGAAGATCAGAAAATATGTCAATTTCCGAATTTTCTCATTTTATGCAAATGTTCATCGATTTTACAGCACATTTTGTTTCAGAAAACATAGAGCACAAGCTTGCCTATCTACCAAATTTATAAATTTCATATATATATTATTATAACAGTAAACTTGATCCAAAGAGTCGTATCACGTCGAGTTGACAGGCGCAGATCATCAGATCAAACGAGACGCGAAGCGTCGAGTTTGATCTGATGATCCGCGCCTGTCAACGAGACGTGATATGGCTCTTCGGATCAAGTTACTGTTATAATGATAAATTTATTATATACCCCCTTACAACTAACAAGATATAGTTTTAAAAACTTCTGAGATTAATTATTTAATATTTTTCCATTAAACAAAGCATTCTGTCAAGGGACTTTTTGATGCGCAAGAAAAATAACGTCAGAGAGACGTTTTGAAGATAAACTTCATTTTTGTTTCTAGAAATGTTTTTATTTACAAAAATAGTATATTTTCGTGTTTTTAAACTGAGTAGATCAATGACTTAGCATCGTTTTAGGTAACTCAGCCCCTCTAGCCCAGTCTAGGGCTTGAGTAAAAAACCTGCACTTGTTATGAAACTGGTGTATAGTTCTTCTTCATGTCCGTAGCAAATACTGATACCCACTCTACATGATATAAGCGTCACTAGCGAACGGTGCACATACCTGTGCTTGCAAGACCAAATAGACTAGGTTTACACACGTGCGAAGATCCTTTCAGACGGGCTTGACAAATCACGGCAAATCACGTTGCTTTGCCGAGAAGTTACGATTGCAGGTATTTAACCACATAATAACCATTCCATTATTTAAAAAAAGAGAAAAAAACACACACACACACACATACAGTTAATGATTAATATTCTCACTCAAAAGAAAATATACGGCAATTAACGAACAATAATCATGACAGTTATATAATTGGTGAAAAGATTTATCACTATCAATCGAAGGATGACCTATATATTTTCGTGAAAAAGACTGAGGAGGCAGCGAGCGTAGGAATATGAAAACTTTTTATTTCCTTTTCTGGGGAAAAGTGATTTTCTTAAAATCTTTTTACGTTAATTTTGTTTTCTTTAACGTATTAAATATACATCATTATTTTTAACATTTGTTGTAATGTTGTATCTACTGATCATGAATGGAACTATTTTCTTCGGAGCAATTGTGTGAAGAGTACCTGACTTTAGTAATATATCTTGAATAGATAATATGCACTGATTGAATATATTAAAAATCTCAGATAGGCAAGCTTGTGCTCTATGTTTCCCGAAGTGAAAAGTATATCAAATTTGAGGATATTCCAATAGAATTGAGAAAATTCAGGAAATTGTCCTACTTCTGCACCCTCTTCTGGTCTCCGTGTAAGCTTTGAATCAAAATTAGTGCTGGTTTTAAAACAAGCATCATTTTTAGTTCTTAACTACAAACAGGGTTCTCACTAGGATTTTGCTAACTTGAGTCCCAGGACTCAAGGTTTCTGAGAAGGTTGCGTCCCAGCTAAATTTGATGCGTCCCAGAAAAATTATGTTGAGTCCCAACTAAATTATTGCAGTATCCTTCCATCCAAACATCAATGAAAATCTTTATCATTTTATCAGTTTGTTTACGCAGTATTAACATATTCAAGTATATAAACTGGTAATGCATTCAAGCTATATTCTAAAATACAAGCGTAATCAATTGCCATAAAAATAACTTGGTGTTTATAAAGCTAAAATTAACTGTTGCATAATCAACTAGTACCCAGAAGTTGACTGTATACAATCACAGGTGTCATGTGCAATGAGGCGTAACTAATCCTGTCGGTTGTCTGCACTGGGTGAAATTCACGAGATAAAAATCAAGCCGCATTGTGTATACAAGCAGTAATTATGGTTTCTTCATGTAGATAACACTCAAGATTCAAAAGTGTTTTTCAAAAAAAAAGCTGCAGTGTGTTTACAGCTGTCGGAGTTTGGCATGCGACACTATTATGACCAATGACTATGGACTAATAAACATGAAATATCTTATGATCAATCCCTGTTTTTAAAAAAGAGAATTAAGTAATTATAAGAAAAGTTGTTTCTTGGATAAACTTTATGATAGTTACAGGAAGGTTTCGATTAAATATTTCTTTGACAAATCCTAACATCTAAATTCCCCGTTTTCGAAATCACCCGAATTTTCTCGCTAACGAGGACGCGTCCGATCATGAGTCCGCGGACGCATCGTTTTTAAGAACCTTGCGTCCCAAGTAATTTTGCTGCGTCTAGGACGCAGATTCTTGCGTTAATGAGAACCCTGTACAAACTATCACTATTTTAACTATGTTCTGATTTTTACATCAAATAAGGGGCCAGATTCTGCCGTTACCATACCTTGTCCTTTGAAGTGAGGAAAAAAGGTTGAGAAAATGAGTTGAATTTTCTTATTTCTATGGATTATTTTTTAGGTTAAAAGGCATATAAAATCTCAAAAAGGTTTGTTATGATTAATTTGATAGTTATTTTCAGTGCAATTTTTTTGTATTCTTCAAAATCATTTCTGAGCGGATCCTTTCCAATATGCTACATTGCTAGTATATGGGACATATTCTAACTGTGGTGATCGAGGGCTTGTTCCGAGACAAACATAGATTGTTCTAACTAGAAATAACCCAACACATATATCTTGTAAGTCGAACACATGTATTTCGCAAATTCAATAAATAATTCCAAAAAAAAGAAGAAATCTTGTAAAAAGGTATTCCATAGAGAAAATTACCCAGAAAACGTTGTAGCATAACAAACACTGACATATACTCGAACAAAACTTAAGTTAAGTATGAAAAATAATCAGATAATGGGTCAAAATCACACCAGTGACCACCTACCCTAATCAACTGTTATCCACAAAAAAAAATTATATACTTATATGTCAATCTACTTCCAAAATTACATGTTTTCCAAGATCTTACAAAATTATTTTTACAGTATGTCTCTTCAAATATTTGTTTTCCTGCTTAATAGTACTGATCATGCTGATCAGATGATAATGGGTGGGTGATATTAAGACAGTATGTCCTCATAAACTTTTAGTCCCAGACCTATGAACCAGTGATTCATTTTGAAAATGGTTATCATGGGTCCAAAGGACCCCCCTTAATGACAACAATGAGTCCCATGACAAAATCAGAGCATCCAAATCCAAGGGTCATATATTAGATATTACAGAGGAAATTCTGGTGAAATATAAAAAGTTATTTCATGAAAGAGCAAATGCTTTATTGTTGCTGTGAGTAGTTTTATAATTTTACTATCAATTGTCCAAGTAAGAGTACATGATTTTGTGTCATAAATATAATATATTGTCAACTGTGCACTTTGGTTCTATTTTTAGATCGTACATACGATCTCACACATTGTAATGTATCAGTCATAAAATGCACAGAAGCAGAATGAAGCAAAGAAATTTTAAGAAGAAATGAAAAAACAGTCAGAAATAAAAATGATTAAATTTTAAACTTCTTAGCTTGTAAGGAAAAAAAAAATGATACAGGTTACATGTATAGCTTTTACAAAGGTATAGTAATCGCTTCAGAAATGTTCCACAGTATAGACATAATCAGTGATAATCGAACTATGTTATCTAACTTTCAAATATTTTCTGATAATTGCTGGTTAATTGGCTGCAATTGTGAAATCTGACCTGTTGTTGACAACCTTATATATACCTGTTAAAATTGTTCACGCATATCGCTTAGCACATGGATATGATGCAATCGGTCAAGTTTAAAATCGGATTATACCAAATAATACACGTTCTTCTATAAATTCATTGCGTCCATTGGGATGCACATTTATTAAAATAATGCGTCCTGAGCAAAATTTGTGCATAATTTACGCAGGATGCACACCAAAATGAATCATTGATGAACACCATATTTTTTTAGCGCAACATACAAAGACCTATGTAGCAACCTATGATCTACAGCACATGTAATTTTCATAATGCTAGCTCACATCATAAGGAATACATGTATGACTAGCTGCTTGCATGGCGCAGTGGTTTAAGTGTTTGCTTTAGAGTCACAGATAAAGGAGTTGATCCTAACATCACAGGTTCGAATCCCACTGCAGGATGTGGAGACCGGTGTTCAAATGAAACTGAGGTCCCATGTTGTAGTAGGTGCTGGCATGAACAAAATTACTCATTGCTCAAGGGTACTGAGTACAGAGGTTCTAAAGTGCTGGCTTTTCAATATGAGTGAAAAGTTATCGAAAGAAACATTATAGAAACAAATAAATATGACTATAAATAATTATCTTTTCTTACCATTATGGATGTTGTACATGTCCCTTTCGATAATGAAAAAAATCTTTTTCTGTCAACTTCTCATTTTCTCACGCGATTTTTTCTTGCTAATCTTCTCTCCAACATACCGGAGAAGGTATTCTCGCATGTTATGTGGTACCGAACACACTATAATAAAAATAAATGCATAAATGCAAACAAGTCAACAAAATCTAATTTATTCAGAGACTTGGTTTAAAATGTCTCAGACTGTCATAAATCTCACCCTAGGCAGTTAAAAATTTCCTCAGAAATCTTGTCAGAATTTTAAAAATATAATTTCAAAAAAAAATTTATGGGAAAATATACGGCATAAATATAGCCATTGTACAAAATGCAGGAATTAAACTTTCCTGGAAAGTTTAGAAATTGAAACTGTAAAAATATTATCATACCATCAAACCATGTCCATGCTGATCAAAAGACTCAACAATGTATTAACTAACCCGATCAAAATTAAACTGAACCCGACCGAAAGTTTCTAATCTACATATGTAGATATACAAGTAATATATGTAGACTCTGCATAACAATTTTATTAAAAAAAAAAAAATAATTCCTTGTTATATGGTTTTATAACTAAATTAAGAGTATAAGCAAGTTAATTTCTCCATGGCAACTGCATAAGATAAACAGTATTTTTTTTCATTATATGTTAAAAAAAAAAAATGCTTAAATTGATCAGGATCTGTTTCATATGAATCAGGACTTGTTCAAGCTTGACAATGACAACAAGCAATTTTTCTTAGGGTCTCTTTTATTATTTAATTTCAACTTCTTTCTGAAATTATTATTATATTCTAATATTTCTTTTCAAAATGAAACACTTAATAGGTTTATAAATAAATGAAACATTAAAAAAAAAATCAATAAATACAGGCCCGTAAGAAGCAATTTCAGTTTGGGGGAGGGGGGACAGCCATGCATTTTCTTTGGGGGGCACTAACAACCAAAAATTCCTTGACAAGCTTAAAAAAAAAAAGGTCATCAGGCGTTTTTATTGAGGGGGCACAAGCATATAGTAGCTATGTTTTCTTTAGTATTCTATATTTCGGCAAAATTATTGGGAGCACCCCCCCCCCGTTCCTACGGCCATGAAATAAAGTTTTACATGATTGTTAAGTAATAAAGACAATGCAATAAATTCTGCAAAGTAATTCAAATAGTTGAGGTAATTCTTACTTATGTGTAGACTGATTTACTAGTACTTTCATAATTATAAATATATTCTCCCATAAAATTAGAATAAATTCATGATAAAGGAAATAATTTACCCTGAACATGTTGAACATGCAATACATTTTTGAGTCATTTAAGTTGTTAAAGACAAAATTCTCATTTGCCCAATTAAATTTGAGATACATGTACTAATTAAGTGACCTGTAAAGGTACTTGTAGATCTCTAATAAAATCTGAGAAATTAAATCAGCAGTGCTGTAGATCGAAACTCTTTAACGGTGGTGATGTTAACTGAGTCTACTGTTATAGAAAAAATATTGCAAGAATTATACAGTATATCTTTTGTTACTCAATCATGGAAAGTGTAATACATATAACTATTAACTGATATGCTCATCTCTGATATAACCTGTTATAATTAATCCTCCATTCATGCCAAAAGGTACAGTGTAATAGACTGATTAGAATATCATTGGCGTATAATAATATTATTACTTTCTACTACATGTAATGTGTCGGCTAGTGTGATGTCACAGATTTAACTTGAGGCGCAAATAATGGGTAAGCAAGGAGGCTGATGCAGACCTAATATAATACTTGAATTTTGGCTTAATTTTTATTTTCAGTTATAGGAATATTTTTATCATTAAACAGAAAGTTAGACTGTAAGTATGGGTACAAAAATGCGCATTGTCAAAAATGCTTCTTTTTTGGCATTTGCAACAAAATGAAATTAATAGATAACATTTATCATCAACTCCCCCCCCCTTTTCAACCAAATTTCTATCCTTAAAAAAAATGATGTGTAGCCTACAGCCTTTTTGCCTATATGGAATATACACCACAAAATATTTCCACACATCCTGCACCCAAACCCCACTTCTAACCCGATCAAAAATATTAATCTGGTCCCTTTGAATTTTTTAG
Source organism: Saccostrea echinata (assembly GCF_033153115.1). Lineage (NCBI taxonomy): Eukaryota > Metazoa > Mollusca > Bivalvia > Ostreida > Ostreidae > Saccostrea > Saccostrea echinata. The sequence goes on from NW_026889796.1 coordinate 10,049,213, forward strand.
CAGTTTGTAGCCCTTAATTCCTCTTTATTTTTGAAGATATTTCAAAATTGTTGCTATATTGGGCTTGTCCAAATCAACTTTATGTTTTATGTACAAGAAATCTAAGGGGGATGCTGTCAGATACATAAATTTGTATGTACATATATGCATGTATGTATCCGCTGCCATAGACATCAGAGATGTGGTATCGTGGTTGGAGGGGGGGGGGGGCTCCTCCCCTCCCCCAATTAATCTTTTACTATTAAAATTGTTCAGGAAAGGCTGGTTGGATTAGGCTGTGAAAAAAGTTTGAACCTAGAAACACCTTACTCCCATTTCCAACCCAACCCTACCCCACATATAATAGGAAATTAGAGTTAGTATTTCAGGTAAATTATCGAATATTTAATTTATCTCCGCAAGAACGATACCACCAGCCTAATATTATGCTATTCAGTATATATTTATGAATAAGCAGAGATTACAATTATTTTGTTCAAGTACATGTAATCAATTGTTAGGAACAAGTAAATTGTAAGAACTTGTTTCCGATCCATTTGCTTATGTCAATAAAATATGTTCAAAACAAACAAACGATCTGTTGAAACCACGCTGTTGGTAAACTACAATTCGAATTTCCTCCATGCTAATAAGTATACGTAAGTCTTTATCAATGAATAAATACCAGACGTTAACCGCAAGATATTGGGTGCATAATATATAGTCAATATATCATGAATAAGTATTTTAAAAAAATCATAATTTGTTATTACTTACCAAAATTTTGTCTGACTCCTATTTCTCCGAAGGTCGTAAAGGATACCGAGGATTTCCGAAAATTTTCGGAAGGCATTGCGCACGAAAACCTTGAAGTTGATGAACACGAAACTCTAAAGCTCATTTTCTCGTAAAAAGTTTTATTCTATTTAGCAAATTGTACATACCCAAAATTAGTGGGAGAACAATATCTAAAACTAAATACTAGGAGAAATAAGACATATATAGCAGATCTTATTTAATTTTGCAAGTTTTAGCTGGTCTACATAATGACGATATATAATAATACCAATATATACGTTGCTTGAAATTTAGATTTAAAAATTTCTATAATCATAAAATTTTGGCATATTTTTTGTATTTAAGGGACAAAAATATACTAAACTAAAATTAACTATTGTCAATTTAATATTAAAAAGTCATTAATTTTCTGTTCAGAGAGGGTCAAAATGTTAAGGCGACCGGTTTTGGTCCACTTATTCTACGAGGCTACTTAATGCCAATATATAAATATGAGCGGTCTCCTAAATGGCACAACCATATATATATATATATATATATATATATATATATATATATATATATATATGTTTCATTGTTTGGATCAAAGTGTTTCTCGTGTTAAATTTCTTGTTGAATATACTCAGTTATATATATATGTATCACTGTGTCCGTTCTCAGAAATATGGATTCTCAGAAAGAACCTCTTTCAAGTTAAATAGGTTGTGAAAGAATTGAATTCTGTTTTTGATCTTGACGGTTGAAATAACACATTGGGTGACAATTTGGGTCGCATAAAGTTAACCTAGCTCTTTTCATTGTGTAAAAAACATACCAATGTTGTGATATTGTCGGTCGAATCAACAATTGAGAACCAGTTTAAAACAAACTTGCAACAAAGATTTTCAAAATTAAGTGCTGAAATTACAGACAGAAAGGAATCCCTTGCATTTTAATTCGCATCCCGATTTTGACAGCATCTATTTCATATGGTAATTCATCAGACGTATTTTTCAGCATGCATTTTTTGCTGCAGAACATTTTTTTTAAACTACATTCACACAATAGTTTCATCTTTCATGTTATTTAACATAAAAAGTTGTTGCGCATAGTAAAGCTATCATTTAGCAATTTTTTTAAGAAATCAATTTTAACAAGCCACTACTCATTTCAACAATTATTTTCTAAGTATGTAATTTGAAAATATTTAAAGATAATATATATATATATATATATATATATATATATATATATATATATATATATATATATATATATATATATATATATATATATATTACATTTTCAACAGTGAAATACTGTGATTTATTTATTGAATAAAAGTGATATTCTCTCACAGTGTGAAAGAATACCAAAAATGATATTCTCTCACAGTGTGAAAGGATATCAAAGTAAGTAAAAAATAATTTCTGGCCTGTCATAAGATAGAGATAGTAACTAAGCATCTTGATAGAGCTAAAACTGCAAATTTCTTCCTAAATATGTTGCTAAAATCCATGCTATGTAATGTTTTCAGTCTGACACACAACTTCTAAGCTATGACGTCTCAACCGTACAACTATGACGTCAAGCCTATGACACTGTGTTAAGAAAAGACAGAGGCAAAGGGAAAATCAAAGAAAATGTAATAAACAGAAAATTCAATGTTTTGTAGATGAATAAGGAATTTATTTCACTCGTGAGACAGGATTTTTTGATATTTTCACTCGTGCTTCGCACTCGTGAAAATATCAAAAAATCCTGTCCAACTCGTGAAATAAATTCCATATTCATCTACAAAACATTGAATATCCTCTCTCTCTCTCTCTCTCTCTCTCTCTCTCTCTCTCTATATATATATATATATATATATATATCAATGGTGCCCTTCACTAATTAGCAATATTTAAAAAAAAACAAAACTTTTTTTCAGAGCTCTTTATTACACGTGTTGTAGTTTTGGGCGAAATACTGATTGCTGGCGATATGCGGCGTAAAGCAGCCGACGGGAAAGTAAGACCATAAATAGGAGATAACAAGATGTGTTTGTGAAACACTGATGACCCCGTATGGCAGCTTTTGGCGAAGGTTAAAGTTTCTCAAATGCAAGTCAAAATCCAGGCCAATAGATAAAAAATGTTAAATTTGAAAGCCCTAGCTGCAACTGTTCAAAAGTTATGGCGAAGGTTAATAATAATGCAACCACTTTGACCCTTTGACCTTGACATAGGAGTTTAACCGGGTATATATATATATATATATATATATATATATATATATATATATATATATATATATATATATATATATATATATATATATATATATATATATATATATATATATATATATATATATATATATATATATATATATATATATATATCTTTATTCTCAAAAATGTCTAAAGACATTATACAGTTTTTGTCGTAGACACTTCATGTATCTAGAGGGGCCTAGTCTGTAATTACGAGAAACTGAACACTTTTGCACTTTGTACTATTTTCCAACAGGCACCTGGCGTTACTTATT